>NW_020656077.1:3866135-4036402 GCF_003589595.1 Hyposmocoma kahamanoa
CATCTATGTGACAAATGTTACTACTCATTACAAGAGTTTTTTAATGATAATGAAAATTGTTCACAATGATTAAAAAATGTAATTTCATATTTTTTATCCGCATTTATAAATAATATAACATAATTATTTAATTTAATAAAAATAAATGTATGAGAATAATATTACTATTAATGTATTACTATTATGCAATACTAAAATAATTTGACGATTAATTTTTTATAAAAACTTTAGATTTTTAGGCTCTACATTCCTTTTGACATTCTTTTGACATTCATTTCTTACAATTGATTTATTAACTTTCGGAATATATTAGCTTGAATTTAATTATTATAATTGTAATAATATTCAAATATATTTAATAGTATTCTAAATGTATTATAATATTTTAAAATGTATAATTGACATTGCTACACCCTTACAGGGTACATGTTTGATACTTCATCAACTATTATAAGACCTAAATGTAACAACATGTTTTGCAATAAACGTTTATTATTATTATTATTATTATTATTATTATTATTATTATAGATAGAGTTACAAGAATTGGAGAGAATTTGGGTTATATTTTTCTATATCTAATGGAGCAATAAACATGTTTGACATAACTCCACTTATGCCATTCTTCCATGCGGGGTGCGATATGTTATGTTGCAACTCGTTGTATCTTTTGCTATTCGTATCAAAATGGCGACTTGAGAACAAAATGGTGTTTACGTGTGTACCGAGTGACTTCCGTTTATATCCAATACAAAGTCGGACAAGTCTAGTTCCATTGTGGACTTCGTCGATAGCTCGAAGCTACAAAATGCGAATTCAAGGAGACTAATCGATTTATATTCAAGTTTAAATGTCTATAAACTCTTATTAAGAAATTGATATGTATGTATTAGTATTTCTATTGGGATTTAATATGTTTCTATATAAGATAATGACTTAATGATAGTGATTAAAATAAATTAATCTCTAATTAAATTGAGGACACCAGCCCATTACACCAAGTACACCAAATATATTATGATAAAAGAGTAATTTAATTTAATTCTTGGGGAAATCTCAAATTCTATCTCTCTGTACTATTAAATTTTTTAAATAGTAATAACGCTGCACGTAAACGTCATCCTTGTCGCCTTTATCCAGAAGAGAACTTGAGAACCAGTGATTAGGAACATTGACTGTAAATACTTGTTATAATACTTGTGGTGGACGGATAAAGTTTCAATTTCATCAGCAGTAGAGCTCCTTGTGAAAGAGTTCGTCCAGGGTAGTACTGCCAGTATGGCCTTATACGGGGCCCCCATTTGGAGTATCAACGGCGACGAAGTCGCTGCTGAGGAAGCCCCAGAGGGTGGTCGCCCTGCGAATGTGCAGGGCGTACATGATGGTGGCCTGCGCTGCCGCATGCGTCCTCGCCGGTACTCCGCCGTGGGACCTTGAAGCCAAGGTCCTGGCGGAGGTCCGCACATACCGGCGGAGAATGAGAGACCGAGGCGAGCGACCCGCTCCCCAAGAGGTCAGGGTGCTGTTGAAATTTCAGGCACATGGGACTTGCCAACTTTCGTCTCAGGGTGCCAGGTGCAGTGGCAGTGGCCCTTTGCAATTAAAGCATCGTAACTGGTATGGACAAACGTGTAGCGTACCATCAGACACACTATGTTTGTCCCGTCATTATTTGATGTTATTAAAAAAACTCGCAGTTGTTTTCGAAGCCATAGCTTCATGTATTAGCCTTAAGTTAAATAAATGAAGAATAAATTATTAAAAAAAAAATTATTTTCCTCATTGAAGTCAATATTGTTTGTTAAAAGCAAACTGCAAAAAAGGTAATTAGTGATTTGCAAATAAACAGTCATTGATGAAATGAAACAATAGATATTTAATAAATTTTTGCCTACGGTATTTCAGTTACGGTCGGTTGATTAATTTGGACGGTGCATTCAAAGAGAGACAATAGACATCATCGGAACACGTGCACAAGCCAGGCTAGTGTATGTATGTGCGCTGCAATTAGTCGTTAGTCCATTTCGGTCTCGTCAACATAATTCCCTTTGAGCTCATCGCCTCTTTGAGCGGTCCAGAACCGATTCCATCCCCAGGGCTCTCGGTATCGTGATAAAGCCCATCAACAAATGAATGCTATAACCTACATGGAAGGCCATTCATTACATCATTGATTTATATTGTTTTTAGAGAGACGTAAGTCGCAACACCCGTTTCAGTTACTTATGAACATTTGTTTAGTGACAATTTAAGACTAACCTATTTAGTTTTCCTGTTGCTTTTGCTTTGCACAAAAAAGGATTAGTCTTTTATAAAACTCTTACTTGTAGACAATGTGCTTCTTAGGAAATAGACAGGTGTTGTCACTAAGGAACAAACAATGGGTTAGAATAAAAATATACTTACCACAGCGATGTCAAGCGGTGGACCGATCGACGACGTTCTACACCGACTACGTGACAAGTGTCAATAAATATGGCATCCGCTGTTATTTCATTCTCAAAATTTTCTCCTTGCGCTTTTTACCCATTCCTGTTAATGCCAACGGTAGGGTAGTTAAGTAATCGTTTAAGTTATCTTTTATATTGTCGTGTCGAACTGGTTTCCAATCGCACTTTTTGGCGAGCCGCTACAAACTGTGATGTAATGGTAATGAATAATGGAGTCCGTATATCTTTGTAAATAGTAAACAACGTTCTACAATTGTAAATTATTAAAATGGAGTAACGGCTGGTATCCGCAACTCGACGTTTGGGCATCTATTTCGCGTGTAAATTATTATAGAAATATAGATATAATAAATATATATATATATATATATACTCTATAAGGCGACGAATACTATATAAGGCGTTACAAATCGAACTAACGGTGCTGCTGATGCCTACACTGGTGCAGCTGGCTCTGCCGCTGCGGGTGCTGCCGTAGCCGGCGCTGCTGATGCCGACACTGGCGTTGCTGGCGCTGCCGCTGCAGGTGCTGCTGCAGCCGGCGCTGCGGGCGCCGACGTTGTTGCTGCCGCTACGGGTGCTGTCGATGCTGTCGTGCTGCCCCCGCCATTCAAAAGTGTAGCTGCGAGCCACACACGACGTTACAGAGCGTCTCATCGACGCATGAGAATCCGGTGAGATCAAACCATTATTGTGTCTATATTTGGTGATGTTGATACGTGGTGCGACGAAGTCGATCACGCTTGTACTTTAAATCACTGGGACGAAAAAGCGTGTTTGGGTTTTGATTAAAAGGGAATGTGAATGACCAGGTACGACCGAGCCTGCGCAAAATGGAGAAATTTGTTATTTCATCTGTACCGAATACATGTGCCGCCATTTTGAGAGCAAGTTGTGTTGGCAAATGTAATAACGCTATTTGCTGATTGAAAATTATTTCTCCCCTAAGAATTCTTTAATTAAGTACAAGTTAGACTTACAGCCCTAGCTTGCTTACATTTTGATTTTGGCTTGTTTGAATTCTTAGTGTCTTATCTTTTATTAAGGTGTTGGGGTGACTGGGAAGATATTCAGTTAGCTAACAGGCGCTGAGGTGACCTAGAACAGACCTGTGTAAATCCTGTAGCATTATCTACGTTGGATGGGAAAAGACTCAGTTAACCACACACTGAGGTGATCTAGAAGTGACTTGAATGTTAGATTGCTCGATTGATAAGGATAAAGACACAGATTCATTACGCATTCATGAAATCCTTGTGGAAACTTGTGCTCATTTAGCTTACTGTGTGAGTTTAACTTTACTTAAGAACTTTTGGAAGATCACTATTCTATAACCTCAAGCTGTTAACGTCTACGTGATGTCATGTAGCTTTTACCCCTGTAAGGTTTTGTGCCCTTTCAAATTCTGGTGATGATGATATGGGCAGTTACACCCGAGCATATCTTCTCAGTAAGCTGCGAGGACGCTGCCCCATCAGGAGAGGCCGTGTGAGGAACGACTCTGCAAGAGCTGCCAACCGACCGTCATAGCTGCCAACTGTCAGCGACGAATACTATATAAGGAGTTGCAAACCAAAGTAACGGCTTTTTTGCTTTTTGCTAGTGTGCTCTCGACGCGTTTACCTCGCGTTGATTTGTATAACGTCCCGTGCTTTTCAAATTTGAACATTAGATTTTGTAACCGATTTTTATTTCATTAAAATTATTCTTAATTTTTAGTCGTTATTATGATTTCTGGTATAGATTTCTTTCTAACAGTATATAATTTCACCTTAAAATTATCGTCGCATTAAATTAAAAAATATTAAAAGCACTAGTTAGTATTCTCAATAACAATTATAAGTAGTAAGATTTTTACATTAATAAATATTATGGACCACTCATAATTTTCTATTTATTGCATGAAGATAAAAATCGGCCGTACGTCTATATCCTTAGTTCCCAAAGTGGTCCAGTGGTCCCGTGGACCCCTAGGGTCCCCTGGCGTGACAAAAAAATGGTCCACGAAAATTTCGATAGTGAAGAACTAAAATGTTGGCTTGACTTCACCTATCAATGCAGGCAGATAATATTTTAAGAAGCTCAGCGACTGTTACTTGTAAAAATTTGTATATTCCATATTCAGTACAACGTGTCCTTTACGTTTTTGACATTCACTCACAGCACAATCAATTAAATTATCACATTTTTTTTCATAAACTATTAATTTGTGGTTGGAACTCAGCAATTTGCGTTGCAAATTTCCATAGTTAGATCTAATCTTCAAATTTTTTGTCGAGTTTTGAGAACATGTTAGAAATGTAGCTGCAGGGTGTCCACCGGAACCGACTAAATTTCGAAAGTGGTCTAAGAGAAAAAAGTCTGGGAACATCTGGTCTATATAATGAAGAGACAAGGGAAATAATTACCAAAGTCACCGCCACATAAATCATTAAGCGGTGAGCATATTTAGCCTAAATCAGAAAAGGGCTAATATCCTATAAAAATAAGACTCAATATCTCGAATTAGCTTTTTTTATGATTCCAAGTGAAGGGACGAATAAGTCGTAGTGTTGAGATCCAAATCGCAAAGATCTGAGGGGTACATAAGTAGACACGGAGACGGGAGAGGGAGACATAAGTAGACACGAGCCTGTAATTTTACCAGCACCCTTACATTACCTGGACGAACTCTATCACAAGGAGATCTTCTGCTACTACACTACTCTACTGCTTTTACTTTTAGGTACATTTTAATACTTTAAGGCGGGACGAACAAGAGACAACAAGTCGTGGTGAGAGCTCAAGACAACACACATGTGCCTGTAATTTCACCAGTACTCTTACTTACCCTTCAAAATAAGTAAATATATATATATACATACGTGGAGTGCAAAACCGAAAATATGTAGCCCTGATAAATTTATCTAAGGGTAATTACGACTGTTAGCCAGGAAAGGGGCAATATATTACAAACGCAATCTCTTCCACGCTAGTCCTATAAATATTTGCGGTAGAATTCAGTTTCCACATTTGTAGCACTTTTAAAAACGCGGGTAACACATGCAAAGTTGGCGTGTGAAACGAATTTCTACACATGGCAGTAAGTAGTAATGTGACCATTACTACGCTTCGTTTTTAAAGGTAAGGACTGCTGGTGAAATTATAGGCAAAGGGTACAAGCGGCACTGAAACTATTATGGACAGGTGTCCCTTAACCACCAAGCACGACTTGTTCGTCTCCTCACGAGGTATTATAAAAAAAAAGAATACATTTGTTATACTGGGCGTCTCATCGAACGAGAAGTAGCACAAAAGATGCTTAAAAGTGACGTTTTCAAGTGTAAATTTTATTTCACGAAGAGAATAAATGAACTGGGTGACAAATACTTTCATAGATTTCTCATAGATGACTGGGAAAAGTCGTTGAACCACCAAATATACAAAGACAGACAGACAACAAGCACATAGAAAAATTGGTGAGGTCCGCTGGTTTGTTCCGTGACTTAGTTGGTAAAGCGTCTGCCACGGTATGCTAGAAGACGTCGGTTCGAATCCGGCCGGATCGAAAGATTTTTTTCTAAGTGTTCAATCTTTGTATTAATAATTATAAAAAACGAATAAAAATAATTGAATATCAATGCAATATCAATTTAAACACAGTGAATAGCGACATCTCTAGCCGGGACTGGTACCTGAAAAGGTATCTAAGTGGGTGACGAAATACTTTCATAGATTTCGCTACGGCTAAAAAGTCGTTGAAAAACCTTATACAAAGACACGACAACAAGCACAGAAATTCGTGAGGTCCGCTGGTTCGTTCCTTGGCTTAGTAGGTATAGCGTCTGGCACGGTTTGCTAGAAGATGTGGGTTTGAATCCAGCCGAATCGAAGGAATTTTTTCTGAGTATTCGATCTTGTGCCAGTGGAGTAATTTCGCATAAAAAATATTGAATATTCAATAAAAATTTAAATAAATCATTTCTTACTTTGACTTAAAAACTATTAAGAATCTTGTCAATATTTTGATTATTTGATTTCACCACAGACCACATAAGTTTTCACGTATATAGGGAGATCCACTTAGCAAAAAATATATTTTCAACTCATTTGCTCGTAAGTACTTAGTAGCGGTGCAGCAAAACTAGGCAGTATTTTTGTCATTCGGTTTTAGGACGGTAATTTTTTTAACTTCTACACTTTCGGGGTCCGCTCTAATGGAATAAATCGACTCGGTCATCGACGATGCCGCCTCTCCACTAATTCGCTCCGCGACCTTCCAAACAGCTATGAGCTTACTTACTTATTTAAACTAATGCAAATACCGTAGACGTTATTTCATTAATTAATAATATCGCACACACATATAGCCCCGCACTAGGGAAACCCTTAGTTTAGTAGCAGTAGAGCTCCTTGTGAAAGAGTTGGTCCAGGGAAATACTGCCACTTGTCTACTTCTGCCGCCAAGCAGTAATGTGAGCAATATTTTTATTATATTATTATATTATATTATTATGTTCCGGTTATGAAGGGTAAGGGTGCTGGTGAAATTACATGCACATGAGACTTGTCTATTACGTCTCAGGGTGACGGGCGCAGTGGCAGTGCCCCTCAGATCTTTGCGACTTAAAGCTCAGAGTGACACTGCAACTGTAGCTTACCATCAGGCGCACGGTAACCAGCCTGGTATCCAGCATGGTAACCATTCGGCCACACAGGCAGTTAAAAGTTATTATCTTTGTAAAAACATTTTCATAAATACCAACCAGGGCACAGATATATTGACATATTAATGTTTTGCAGTCCATTGTCAGCACATGCACGTGCTCCATTGTTTTATATGTTTTCGTGTCACTTGTATTGTGTCTGGAACTTATATAGATCTCTGCTGAATTACATTTGGCTGTGGACTCCAGAATTTATTTCAGGACTTCTTAGAATAGTACGTAAACTCAAAACCGATTTGTTTATGATTTTTTTAACTCTATAAAAGGGATTCGCTCTGGGCTTTTGGAGGGAAAAGTGTCGTTTTTATTTTGACTTTCAATTATTTTGTGAAAACGCTAGTATGCCTTAATCGAAGATTAAAATGCGACATTATACGAATCTCGAATTAAAATACCCGTATCGGCCCGTTCTAAGGAATCCCGAGTCAATCCAAACACGCCGCCTCAAATTGCCTATTCTCTTTGTGGCGGCCATATTTACAGAAACATAATTAAACGAAGACATGGCTCAAAAGACTTGTAACCACGCCAAAATTATTAATAAAAAACTACTCTATAGAAGTATGTGTTATATACATTGACTTACAAATAAACAATGGTTATATACATTGACTTAATGGTTATATATGATATTTTTAATAATATACATACGCAAAAAATTAGATTAACAAAATATTGGAGTACATTTTTCGTCATCCGGGACAAACATTTTAAAATTATTTTAAAAATGGGACTTGGCAATATTTTTTTGTTCTGTTCGTCCAAAAAGGACAAACTAAAAAAAAACAGACAGACTAGCCACCACACTGCCACATCTTCAGTGGCGAGTTAACAAGATCTAGTCCGTTAAGTAAATATCTTAAACTCTTTTTTTGTTCTATCTTCCTCTTCATGTTGTGTTAAGTTCTTCTTCCTTGCGGAAAAGCAACAATTTATGGACCATGCAGCCTAGTTATATTTCCAGGCCTTCTTTCATAAGATTTTTGTTTTTTCGTACTTATAGTTAAAGCAAGAAATTTTAATCCTGAAAAATATTGTTCTATAATTGTAATTTATTTTGAGAAAATCAAAGGTTTGTAAATATAAATAATATAATATAAATATAAAAAATATACATATTTGCATAATATGAATGAAAGTTTTTAAGTGTAATTTTCCTTTTTCTCAACTTCTTTGCAAGTGTGACATAAAACATTGTAGGCTACACGTACGAACTACAATTACAAACGTTCGGGATATTAAAGCACTCGCTTTTAGCTAGGGTTTTGAATGCCCCTCTGTTCCTAATTGCCTACTCACTGCCCTTTTAACACAATGTACTGCTGTGTTTACTCCAACCCTTTAAAGTTTATTCAATACCTTTCACTCTATTTTATCACTCTAATCGTTTTTATGAGGTCAGACAGTATGTACTGGATGAGAAAAAAGGTTTCGGATTCGATTCAAGGAACGACCAATTTTTAGAAAATAACTTTTCTAAATTGGTTCTAGTCTGACTGTTCTGGATAGCATTCCGGAGTCAATTATGTTACTCTAGTTCTCGTAGAACAGAGAATTCACTAGTTTGAGAATTCATTAGGTATTTGATGTAGTTGTCTGAAACATTATTGTTATTATCAGTATTAATAGCTATATAGATTTAGATATATAATAATAATAATGCACACAATCAACATAGCCCCGCACTAGGGAAACCCCATGTCACGAGTGCCATGGACACATACATAGACAACCACAAATTACACCCGAACCATACCCGAACACACGAGAGCAATAAATGTAGGCCATACAAATATTACTCTCGGCCCGGAATTCGGACCTGGGACCTCTGCGTGGCAGTCATGGTAACTATTCGGCCACAGAGGCAGTATTATCGGATATTTATTTTAGACTCTCGCATATCATCGGTTTTCTTAAAAAAGGGCGTAAACCACTGCTGTTTGAAAATATTTACGTTCTGCTTTAAAATTAATTACGCCAAAGTCTTAACTACTACTTAAAAACTTAATTTAACCTAAACTTAATTAAACCGAAAATGAATTTATGAAAGGTTGTTAATATATAAAACATGGTCCCCGAAAATCTACGACATGTTGCTTCCGCCCTTTCTACAAGACACCGATTATTATATTTTTAAATTATTATTGTTTTTCATTTCTCAGTCTTTTGATTGATTTTAACCACATCCACGGATCGAAACCAAGTAAATATTGGAATTATTTTTTTCTCAGGTTTTTGGCTGGGTTTAACTATATTTACGTATCGAAATCAAGTGAATGCTGTATTGTGATGAGCACCTATTTCGTCTTCTTCTGTCTGCTTGAACTTTTTATAATTGATTATGTAATGTATGCTTATTAGGATTAATTTGAAGTTTTAAATTGGAGAGGCGATATTCCCCTTCAATAGCACAGTCGGTCGGGGTTAGGTACATAGATTCAAGAGTCGGTGAACAATGCGTGTCGCATCGAGCAGGATCGCTTTCTACATTGCTATCCATAAGGATAGGCGTGTCGCTTACCACTAGGCGCACGACTTGTCTGTTCCGTCGTTTGCTATTCAAAAAAAAAAAAAAGAAAAAAATTGTGCAGGAAGCGACATACCACATAAATCCAACCGTCTCAAGTTGTTAGCAAGGCTGACTTGGAATGATTATTATTATTATAGTTTCTCTTTTTTCAGCCCTTTTGGCTGATTTTAACTTCATTGACAGACGGAAATCAAGTTAATACAGCCCAACTGTTACAGTCAAATTATTAATAGATTACATTACTTTGTAATATGTTATCATCGAGTATGTAACCAGAAAAAGAGACGAAATGCCATTTAATTTGTTTGAAACCTTGTGACGCGTCGCACTTCAACCCCCGTAAACCTACCCTTTAGCTCACCGCCGTCACTTGATTAGTTAGGGTAGTAACCCCTTGTGGTTCATGTAATTCTAATATACTTAAAAGGTGAATTTATCATTACTGTAAACCGATCAATAAATGATCAACGTTAAAACTTGGTGTTGGTTTCCTTCGTTAGTATTAGAACCTTGGATAAATTCCTGTAGGTAAATAACAGTGTGCTTGTCCCGATCGCACCCCGGGAATATGCTATATTACAACTTATTCTGCCAAATCATTACCGTGACAACTGTGCATCGATTGGCCCGAATTCGAAACAATGACGGGCGTCGTCAAAGTCAATTGTTTCACTACAAATCAACCAGCTTAACTTGAGCTTTGCTATAATAGACGAAAATTGCAAAATTACATATTTCATTACCGATGAAATCTGTTTGTTTGTTTTCTTGTTTTTCCCACACCACCGAATGGACCAGCACCCATTGTTAGAGATATTATCTTTATTACAATAAATACAGAATATTTTTGGAATATACGGAGACGTACACACAGGTCAGTTGTTGGCGCTGTACTATTTCAGCTTTCTAATTTGTGGTTTCAGCGCAAACGAGAGTTGATATTTAAATGTGATATAAGGTCCCTTTGCCTGATAAGTTGCCAGGGATTTAAGGCACATATTTCGGCTCTATTTCTGGCTATAGACTCGATGTATCTTATAAATAAGAAATAAGTGAATAATTAATAAAGAAGAAACACCCGTGAAAGGTTTAACTTTTCCAATAAAAATACGAGTAGTACAGAAAAATTATAGACAGAATTTCAATAAATTATATGACAACCAAAATAATTCACTTATGTAAATAAGAATATTACATTTTGTTGTTCTCGGTATTTTCTGTATTTTATTATAGTCTTATCGGTTCAAAAGACCATGCGGTTTGTGCCACTTTTTTTATCATATTGTTTATTTATAGGCTTTGATGATTATTGAACATGTCATTTCGCATTTTAAAAATTGGTGCAATAGTTTTTGACAGTATTGTAAAGGTTTGTATCGTTTGGCATTATTATGATGATATACGATAAATTTATGAATCACCATTTCCGGGCATTTTTCATAAATTATAATCTACACATTTTCCCGTCTATTCGTTTGGTAGGTGCTAGGCGCATTCAAAATGCGAGCTAAAATATTATTTTAAAAATGATCATAGACAATATGATATTTGAAAAGACTGCCGTACTTTTTTGTTTAAAACTATTGGTAAAAATGGCACAGACCTTTGGGCCAACCCATTATTTTTATTATACATACATGATTTCATTGATGATGAAGCTTATAGGATGGAAACCAAGAGATAGCTACTAAGTGTCTATTTTTTTTCAGGTGGAGGCAAAAATAAGGGAAAGTCAGTTTCACAATCCTGCCAGTATTTTTGGAATGAAAGCGGTTTGACAGATATTAATTAGTACACGTTACTCGAGAAATTGAAATTGCTAGCGCTCCTCAAACGTTTTTGAAACATATATTGTTTTATCCATTGTATGGTTTTATCAGACTATCTTATGTATCTTATTTTACACTCGTAGATAGTAATTATATCCTTTGAACAGTTTTCTGGTTATGCTAACTCGTTTTTTGATAACTTCCCAACAAAGACCACTGTGAAAAACTGAAAGTTATAAACGAAACACAGTTTTGTTTTATCACTATCTTTATTTTACAAATTTATTACTAAAATATGTACATGGTCCAGTTATTCAAGGCGCGTCGTCTCCTCTGAGTGGCAAGTAGGGATTGCGTCTGCTGTAGAGTGGTCGACGCTGTGGCGGCGCGGGCGCCGGCTCTACAGACGTTCTCGACTGGGCTACGGCTCCAAGAGGAGCTACTGGAATTGGAGTCACCGCATATCCAGCCGCCACTAAAGCAGCGAACTCTTCAGGCGTGTATGCCCTGTTATTTTTGGGTGGAGGCAACTGTGATCTCTGCTCGTCAAGGCTTTGGCCATGTTGCTCAATGTTGATTTGTTCAACACTGCTTGGCTGATCTGCTTTTCCTGACTGTTCTCTAGATTTATCAATTTTCACAGCTTGCTCTAATCGAGCGGGCTGCGGTCTAATGACCTTCTTGGGTGCTACTTTTTGGTTTACGTAAATAGACGAATGAGGCGATTTCGCAGATTCTACGGCACGAGGTTGCTCGGCTGTTCGGATTCCTAGGGGTGTAAGTTCGTATCTGCCACGCTGTTCGTTCGATCTGTATAGAGGTCGTAAGTAATACTGCTCTCCAATTAATTGCGTTGGCTGTTGAGGAACCAGTGCTTCCTGTGGTACAGGGTCGTATATTTTAACGGCTCGCATTTTCTCAGGCTCAGGGAAACGTTTTAAGAAAGTGACGGGACGTTCAATGCTGGACGCCGGTATTCTTTGTTGTTGAGCAGCTTGTGGTCTTGGGGCCTCTACGATTCGGTATTGCTTTGGAGCTGCTTCTTGTTGTTGGTACTGAGGTATGATTCTGTAGGCGAGAGCCGGTCGAGCTTGATGGAGATTTGGTGCCGCCACTACTTTAAGACCTTGAGCTTCTGGACGCTCATAAAGAGCTTGTTGAAGAAAAGCTTGCGCAGTAGGCATTTGCACGTAACGGAGAGCTTGAGTTGGACGCGGTTGCGACTGCGGCGCGGGGCGGTACTGCGGCACTTGCTGCGGCTGCTGTGGCACTTGCTGCTGGACATTCGTCGTTTCAATTAAGTATTGCTGCGGTGCTGCCAATGACTGGGGAGGTGACACGACAGAGTGAACTTTAGGGCGATGTTTGGAGGGTTTCTTGTTTGGTTTAGTAATATATCTGTCGACCTGGAAAAAGGACAGCATTATTGGTTTTATGCAACTACGATCACATGAACAAGCCCTATTTGTGAATGTGAATGATTGAATTGTGTAATATGCAATTTAATTGATAACAAATGTGATAAAATGAGCCAAGTATCTAGTACAAAAAAATCATCAAAATGAATAATTAATTCCGATCCTTCACACAAACTTTACAGTCTATATAAAACTGGTAGTAAAAGAGAAGTAAACGCTTAATAAGATGATGTACGTCTAGGAAGTAGTAACTAGTAATCAGACGCACTCAACGGGGACACATATACCTACGTTCCAATGTTGTAAGAATGTGGATATGGGCAAGACACGTTTTCTCATGATTGTATAGAATCTCTTCGCAAAAAAGAATTATATAGTCCGGCCGCCGATGGGCGAAAGGGTGACCTTCTTGGTGAGTAGGTAACACTTGTCGGAAGAAATTAGACGTGAAAAGTTCAAGATCACATATCACATCTTGTGATGTGAGGTACTGCTGAATACTTACAATCAGCATTGAGTAGCAACGGGTTGAAGAAGAGAAGTTGTGATAAAATAAAATGGGTTTGTCTCACAGATAGCATTAATGTATTAGTCTTACCTGTTGATACTGAGGCGCGACACTCTGTACTGATATTTGTTGATATTGAGGTGCAACGCTTTGTGTTGAGGCCTGAACTTGCTGCTGGTAGAGCTGAGGTGCTACTTGCTGACGAACAGGGGCTTGACCGAGCAACGCCAGTAGCTCTTGATCGAATGAGTCAGATGCGCCAACTCCTGTGTCGCTCACTGATAAGGCAGCGCCTACGGAGGCCTCGCCACCATTTGACGAGTAATGAGGACGCGCGATCACTGCATGCGATGGCTGTAGAGATACCTGCTAAAAGACCATCCATCAGAAATTGCACAATCTTATTTCTCCAGTCGGGAGCGCCTTAGCAATTATTCGTACAGTGTTTTCAAAGAAAGGCATGGAGCTCGAAATTGAAAGCAGATTTACGTTATTGGCATACTTGTACGTTTGTTAATTCCCATATTTAACAAATGCCTAAAATTGTTTGGCTAAATATTAATAAATTAATTTTCTACGTAGGTATATATTTTAATTTTAGTTGGTATTAGTAAATAGTAGTGTTATGCTTTGTCATGATTTTTGAGAGACTTAAGATTTAGTTCAAGTTAACTTGTCGTTAAATTTTATTAAGCGAAATATTTAACTAAAGCAAGGTACCTGGGCTGTGTTTGATGGCTTTTCTCTCTCAGAAATGAACGGACTGAATGGTTTAGGGTCTAACTTGGTGGTCTGTTGCAAATGTGGAGAATTATTGACACCCAGAGCTAGCGGTGGTGCTATTGCAACTGGTTCTAATGACGTTGTTGCCACTACCTTGGATGGCAATGTCACAGATGTAGGTGGTGCGGTCGTTGACACGGTTGGTGTGGTCTTCCAAGCTGGTACTATCTCAAATAATCCCTCAAGCCTGTCTAATGCCAAAGTTCCGTTTCTCGGTTTGATATAATATAACTGCTGTAACTGGTGGCGGATGTCAGCGTGGAGTTTGTGCAAAACTCGAATGGAATTGGGATCGGATTGTGCTGTTTTGTTAAGCTGCGGAATTTGGGACCGATTAAGCAGTGCATTTGGAGTGTTTGGCTGTGCAGTACTGTACATTTGGTGCGATTGAGCGTTATTGGTGGGCAGAGCATTATGTGCAGGTGAGGTTACTTGAACTACCCCACCGGGCATTTCTCCCACCTGTCGTGCTCCATGGGGTTCAAGGAAGTAGATCTGTTGCACGTTTTGACGAGAATCGGGCTGTGGGTTGCTGTAGAGTTGCTGGAGTTGGGATGTACTCGGCAGCGGAGCTTTCCTTTCCGGCTGAAGTTCCAATAGCTCTTGAGGGTTGAGAGAGAACACCTGTCCGGGCCGGTATTCTTCGTTATCGACACGGCTGTACAAACGAAAAAAATAAGATTAGAATAAGTAAAAAACTATAAAGGTTATTGTTGTTTCTTTTTGTGTACCTGACGGAATCTTTGTCGTCTTCTTGAGGTTCTTCTACTGGAGCAACTTGTTCCTTTAAAAAAAAAATATTTTTAAAACTACGTAGAAACACAAAACACAAAGAAACGTAGAATACAATAACTCCAGTGGTCAAGAAAAATTTAAGGAAGTGCCTGTCACTAGGTTAACACCCACTGACAGGCACTTCTGAGTGCACTACTGAGTGGCTTTTACATATGTAAGATATAAAAAACACTGAGGAAAGTAAGACCGGAAGACGAGTCCCACTCAAACGAACAAACAAAAAGGTTATTCCCACACAGAAATAAAAAAGTAACAATCCGCTTAGATGGTCTAGACAAATTAACGGTGTGACAACAGTGCATGTCATAACACATCGCAGTCCGCAATTATGTATTACATTAGATGCGCGTGCGCCGGTGAAAGTCGAGGAAAAACGAAACAATGCGACATGATTATCGGCCGTTTTCGAAACCGGGTGCTTGCGGTTACTTGCGAAATGGGGTTGTTCAATCATGCTCAAGTAGATAGGTAGTAGGTGCTTAAAAAATAGAAGAAAGCTGAATTATTGTGATTGAGTTTAGGCTGAAGTGATACTGAGATTTTTTATTGTAAATCTTAATAAGTAGATTTCGCTTATATAATTTAGTCTGAAGTAAGGTTTAACATATCATATCTTAATATCATGGCATGATACTAAGAGACGGGACGAACAAGTCGTGCACCTACCACTTTGAAGTTGCAATGCCCCTCCGTAAATGGCCAAGTCCCATGTGCCTGTAATTTCACCAGCACTCTTATCCTTCAACACCGGAACACAGTCATGTTCACAATACCGCTTGGCGGCAGAAATTGGTGTGGTGGCAGTATTTCCCCGGATGAACCCTTTCATAAGGAGCTCTGCAGCTACTAAAGTAGATGGTTCTAAAACTGAGCCTAGCACACTCAGTAAAAACTTTGTAGGCTGAGAGGTAACAGGTGATTAGTTAAATAAGTCTAATTATCATAGAACAATAAAGTGCAAATCATTTTGTAGTTCCATGACAATAAAACTTTTTTATGAGTAATAAATTTACAGTTCCATCAGAATAAAAACTTTGTTATGGGAACTAAACACCTTTGTCGGCTCTAAGCCAACAAAGTATTTTTATGAGTGCATAAACCATTTTTTTTATTATATTTCATAAGCCTCTTCTGTCCCACTTCTGGGCAAAAGTCTCCCTCTTTTTGGTTCATTGATCCTAGCCTTAGGCAACGTCTCGTCAGTTCTTTGTACAGGATTCACATTCCATCATCATCGCCGACGTGGCTTACCGCGTCTCCTATTTGAGTTGTGGGCTTCCACTCCGTTATTTCGGCCCACAACTCGCTTGGTATGCGGTAGACGTGACCAGCCCAGTCTCATCTTAACTTGGCCGCCTTCCGAGTTACATCGATAATTTGGGTTTTTGAGCGCAGCGTGGTGTTCCTGACACTATCTTATTGGTTTTACACCTAGTATGCGCTCCCTAGCTCGCTGACATACCCCGAGTTTGAGCTTCTGGGCTTCTGTCAAAGCAGAATTGTTATATACCAAAAATCTATCATACATTTGACGACCTATGTGGATCAACCGTTTTATACTGTGGGTGCTGGATGATGTCAGTGAACTGGTCCCGGGTTTTATTCTAAAACTAACGGGAACTGTTCTAAACTGGTTCTGGTCGGGGTGTTGCGCTGTATCGCGGGTGCCATGGAAGCACAAATAGGCAACCACAAATTGCACCCAAACTCACGAGAAAGATAAATGTAAGTAGAAATGTAAGCCATAGAAATATTTCTCTCGGCCCGAGAATCGAACCTGGGCAGACCAGCATGATAACCGATCGGTCACTGAGGCAGTTTGAGATCAGGCATTTGGTTGTCTAGAGCATAACATTGCTTTAAAATTTTTAAGTGACTGTTATATTACCTAAAAAATATATAATAAAAGATTGCACTTTGTATTATCATTATTACAAAACAAAACTGTTTCGAAAACGACATCATAAAATCCTGAAGCAACTGCTTATTAATTTCGTTGTATAAATCAGAAAATGAAAAGATTATGTTACCACATTATATACATATACGATACGTAAGTGCCTAGTAGTAATACGTTGTTGGGATATCTCGAGCACTAAGCTGACGGCCCTATTAATAAGTGTGTTTATTATGTCTCAAATTACATAAGATTATTTTAATAATTTGAGTGTTTTTTGTTACTGTTTATTGATTAATATAATAGAGTTCAGCTAGACTAATTGGAAATGGAGTTATGGTGAATTGGTAATCCATTGTCCGTGCAATATCAAAGCGCTCTCGGCAAAATTCAATAGTGCAAAATCTAATGACAATATTTCAGGAAGATTTACAAAATAGCGCTAATCTATTTCGAAACGACTAACGTTTGATCTTTATAATAAACAAAGATCTCAATCACAGTGTGCGGTACTTATTTTATAGGGACTAACTAATTGCCAATAAAAGTCTTATTTCAAGCAAATGCATTGGAAGAATCGAGTGTTTAGAAAGACGATATTTTAATAAAATAACGTCTTAGAAGAATTGAAATCATATTTTCTATTGATCCATGCCAACGCTCTTTTCAATTTTTCTATGTACTTGTTGCGGATCTTTGTTTTTAGTTTTTAACTACTTTTTTGCCGTAACGCCATCTGTGAGAAGTCTATTCTCATTTCTTCACACAGCCAAGTACCTTTACGTCTAATAGCGGCTGACTAGAGATGTCGCTTTAAGAACTGTAAAATTTTAGTTTAATTTCTTTACTTTATACTCTACTTACGCTTTTAATAATAATAACGCACACACTCATAGCCCTGCACTAGAGAAACCTTGTATCGCGGGTACCATGGACACACAGATAGACAACCACAAATTACACCCAAACTCACGAGAGAAATAAATCTAGGCCATACACATATTTCTCCCGGCCCGGGAATCGATCCCGGGACCTCTGCGTGGCAGTCAAGCATGGTAATCGTTCGGCCACAGAGGCAGTTTATAAGGACAAGCTTCTAAACTTTGGATTTTAGGATGACTTTGTATGGTCCACGGGCTTTTATAGTTATGATAGCTGTTTCGAGATGCAAATGTCGGAAAGAAAGGCTGTTTGTAAAGAATAAAGCAAAACAGACGAATTGACAGATTCGTTGAAAACAAATCCAAACTCAAGCGCAAATAATCTTAGGAGAAGCAAAGCTCCTTATGGAAGAGTTCGTTCAGGGAGACTCGTACTACAAGTCTGCACCAAATGCAAAGGGCCACTGACAGAAATCCAACGACAGCCGAACCACGAAGGTTGCCGAGAGATGTAAATAAATAGTTGTACTTGCAATTACGTTTAATGCACTATGTCAATTGTATAAGGTGTATAGTGAAGACCCAAGTCGTTTACATAAGAAATTCTATGAAATCCTTTGGCGGTGTTACTAAGTATGATGAGTCGTGTGTTATAGGCCTGTTAAGCAATACGGATAAAGATTGTATCGCAATTTTTGCAACTGTCATACCAGCCGACATGCTATTATTAGACGTTGCATTGCACCTGCATTGTACCATATTTAGTGTTGAAATGGTGATTAAAACTGTTACAAAAGTTCCTGTCTTGTAATTTAGAAAAGATTGTCGGCTAGCCCAAACCATTTGGTTATATAGGAATAGGCCCTTTCCGCTTCTATTCTCGGCATGAGTGTGAGTTTAAATCTTGAGTGGAATATGAACTGATAAATGGTTCTGTTATGTAGGAGCAGGGTTCTTGAAAGTAAATTGTTGCCGATTCCACAATTATCAGAACGTCGTTGTAGCACTGTAGCGGACTGTATCAATGGATGAAAGGTTGGGTGCTAACAACGAGTGAGCAAGGCCAAGACAATGTACTTACAGTTTATTAATAATTTAATAGAAAACACGTTGTCGTTATCAAAGCAAAAACTAAGCTAAAGTCAAAAGCAAACACATTTAAACTAAAACAAACTAAGCTTAAAAAAGACAGATACAAAGAGATTTGTAGCGATTCTCTACAAGCACGGTGAAACAACTGGTGCTCTTCACTCCCCGCATTCTTGAATTATAGTCCCTCTACAATTAGGTACACAACTACGCAATTTCCCTCTAGCGGCAGTATGGCTACTTAAAAGTCGATGTCGCACACGAAATTTCAAGTTTTTAAGTCGTTTCCTATTATTACGTTACTTTTCGAAATTTTTGCACTTACGTCATTGTCGTTCTATAGGTGCGAAAATGGTGTACAGTTGTGTGGGAAGACTCCTTGAAAGTTAAGAGTTGCCGGTTCCATTCTCAGCATGAGTGTGAATTTAAATCTAGAGTAGAATATGCTTCTTTGAATAACATCAAGTAATGGGACGTACAAGTTGTGCGCCTGATGGCAAGCTACACGCCTGACACGGGGCACGGCTACTGCGCCTGACACCCTGGGACCTAAGTTGACAAGTCCCATGTGCCTGTTATTTCACCAGCATCTTTATCCTTTCCAACCGAAACTGAATAATGATCACATTGCTACTTGGCGGCAGAAATAGGTAAGTGGCAGTACTTCCCTGGACGAACACTTAACGCTCTTCTGCTACTAACTACAACGAATATGAACTGATATCTTGTTTTAATGGTGATTGGAATGACACGGTGAAGGAAATTTTTTGAAAAATTTTCTGTAAGTGAAGACGCAATTATTATAACTTTTTTTACAAAAAAAATTTTTTCGCTGTGTTCGTTACCGTGGTCTCTTCAACGAGAACTGAAACGCATTATATGGAAGTCCTCGTCAAAACGAATAATACGAGCCCAAACAAATTGTAGCTGCTGCACTATGTTAATGTACATATGTGTTTAATTGTAAATTGAATAATAAATTTAAAAAAAAAACTGTTAAGGAGTAACTCTTACCTGCCTGCCATTTCCCTCATCGGATCAACTCTAGCTATAATATTTCACTTTCATTGAAATAATATCTATCTGCCAAGTTTCAATATTTCGTTATTCGCTCGATGTACAGCTGAGGTAAAAGTGTAGAAGAATAAGTATGGAACCGCTACTAAGGTACCCCCTTTCCAACAAAAAAAAAGAATCATCGAAATCAGTTGACAAATGTCTGATTATAAAAGTATAGTCGAATTAAGAACTTCCTCCTTTTTTGGTCGGTTAAAAATGGATTTGGTAACCAATACTACTTTATTTTGAAATCTCTGTGTGTTAAATATAACGAATTATATCAGTTGCTTAAGCTCATCGCTTTAGACGAATAAGATTACTGTGGAGTGTTAAGGCCAATACCATTCTGCCCTCAGGGGTCTATGCCACGACACAATTAATTGCAATACATTTCCATTTACAGCAACACAGCAATAAACCTACTAACTTATGATATAGCCGCGCAAGAATCGTATTCACGTAAGTGTTACGTACTCCGTTATAAGAATCCTAAACCTCTCACATAATATGGTCTCCTGGTATGAAAATAAACTATGATAAACATAAGAATTATATCCATCTGATTTTATAGTACAAATCATAGCCAGTTAGGTATACATAGAGTAGATAACACCTTCGTCAGAAATTCCGGAATGATTAAAAAAAAAAATCAAAACATGGCCGTTATATTTTTACTTACAACTACAAAACTTTTCTTCTATGTAATTACTGTTTAGCAAATCAAAAATATATAACAATTACATTATTTAAAAGAGAGGTTTTGTCAACTATATGTGTGCTATTTCCTTGAAGTTTTAGTAAATACATTCTGTATATTCTGAGCTCTGATCATGGGTGATCGTCTGCATGGAAAAACATATGGCTTTCGCATAGGAGAGTGAAAGTTTGAGTCCCTGGACGAATCCAGTTGTTCAAGTCTTGTGCAATTTAGTACGCCCAATTGCACAAATGTCCATTAACTGTAATGTTCCATGATTACTTTTTGTTTTAACCCGAATGTCGGAGCATGAAATTCAAATTCCTCTATGAAATTAAAATTATGTTTCGCCAATGAAATAAAGTCCCTGATTTTCTAAACATTTGCATGTTAATATAATAATAATAATGTGCCACATAAATTACCTGAGACTCAGGTTACGGGTATTGTAAGTACCAGAGATTTGAATTTAACCGGGGCACTACCTAAAACACAAATCAGAATCAATTTAGAAAAGATCGAAAGAGTCCTAGCGGGAATCGAACAAGAGAGTTCCCTGTGAAAGAATTCGTTCAGGTAAGATTTTTTTCATAACATCAAGCTACACGCCTGTCCATAACAGTTGCAGTGCCACTCAAAGCTTTAAATTTGGAAAAATCAGAGAGATCACTTTGAGACAAGTTGATAAGTCCCATGTGCCTGTAATTTCACCAGCACCCTTACCCTTCAAAACCGGAACGTGCAGTACAGTTCCCTGGACGAACTCTTTCACAAGGAGCATTGCTGTTACTACAGGTTGTTATTATAGTACTGTATTTGCGATTTAAAGCGGTACTGCAACTGTTATGGACAGGGATGTCGCATATCACGAGGCGTACGACTTGTTCGTCCCAGCACTTGGTTATACAACGCTAAGTGCTGAGTTATCGAGTTCATCGTGTTAACTTTCAATGTTATTATTTAAATATTAATTTCAGTAATATAGTAATATAGTAAGTAGTATTATTTTATTTTGCTTATTATGACAAACTTTCTGAAATTATTTTAAGAACAGGTACCATAATACAACACAAATATTCTTCAAGTTTACATGACTAGCAACATATTTTATTAAGTGTTTTATTGAATATTAGGATGTTTTACCAGCATGATATTCAATTATTTTTTGTGAAATTACTCCACTAGTTTGTTATAATTATTAATACAAAGATTTACGATACGAACACTTAGAAAAAAATCCTTTGATCCGGCCGAATTCAAACAGATGTATTCTAGCAAACCGTGGCAGACGCTATGCCAACTAAGCCACGGAACGAACCAACGGACCTCACGAATTTTTCTATGTCGGATCTTTGTATCTGGTTTTTAAAGACTTTTTAGCCGTAGACAAAAAGCACATAGAAAAATTCCGTGGCTTAGTTCGCATAGCGTCTGGCACGATTTGCTAGAAGACGGCACTTCGAATCCGGCCGGATCGAAGGAGTTCGAAGTATAAAATTGATTTGTTACACAGGAAAAAGCACAGATTGCATTTAATAAAAGGAAAACACGATCAAAAGGTACTTGTTTCTACAAGAAATATCTTACACAAATAAGATGAATAAGACTGATTGAAGAATTGACAAAATAACTAAAATAACGGGCTTACGTGCACAAAAAACAAAATTTACGTACAACTATAACTTATTTAGTACTCTGTAGTTCAGAATTGGAGCTTTGGTTGTTATAGTAATTTAAAACAACAACAACAAAAATTATTAGACAAAATAACGAAATACAATTACGAATTACCACGAATTATAATTAATTCTTAGAAGAGTTCAGATACTCCATCTACGGCATGTAAAATTAAAATTATTGCAATAATTTTGTTTCATTACTTCACTGCAAAAGGTTCACTAATTTACAAAGAGAATTAAACAAAGCAGGTACAGCCAGCATTATCATAGGTACACAAAAAAACAGAAATTTAAAATATTTTGAAAAATTGTTTCACAAATTTTTGTTAAATAAATTAGTAATTATTTCATTTAAGAACTTTTAACCATACTTAAGTGTCAATTTATTACCTTACGCGTGATTGAGACTCTTTTAGATACGAAGTTAAACTGTATATACACACATAAAAACCTGCAAACTTACTACTTGTCTATGCACACAAAGCCTTAATTGTTTTATCAACGATATCACCAGCAATTTTGAATTCTTTGTTATCCTAACATCATTTTTATCTAATTGTTCCTTATCCATACGATTATCAGTGAAATTATAGGCGGACCTTTCTGTTATACCCTGAATACAGGCATTTTTTATAGAGGCTTGATCTTTGTATAATTTAACTGTTTGAAAAAATACACACGTACGTCATGCATTAATTTTTAAATACAAACACAATTAATTAATATGTTAAGAATTTGTTACTATGAATTCAGCAAACAAAATTATTTCAAAACCTTTCTAAGTGTGTTCTAAGTTCTAGTACTGTGTACAATTCAATTATAATAAAAATCTGATAAAAAATACGTGGGCACACGCTTCGTTACCATCTTGGAATGATTCGAGGGAGATGGCTGCAGCCAGCAGTGCCAGAGTTTCTTGCGTTAACACACACACACACCAACACGCACGCGCACACATACTTTCCCAAGTACATAAACAGTCCCTCGCAATAAGTACCATCTTACTTACTATAATCATATAATTTTAAATCATTTTAAGTAAAATCAATTGTACTAGATATCTGTGTTGTAATATAGTAAAGTGGGACCTCTGGCACAAGTATATTATTTACTTAAAGGAGTTTCGAAACCTGAATTGTGAAGTAAATAAACATTTTTTATTTATTAATTTTATTGAGACAGTTTATGTATATTTGTTTATTTAAATAATCTGCTACCACCACGAGTTTATTTTTTCCGACTTCGTTTATTCTCAGTACGGTTCGATGTTTTTCATTAGTGCGCTGACTGTTTTCAGTATGAATTTGTAACAAAGAATCCGAATAACTACTACAAAAATAATTATAACACAGTCTGAACATTCGTTTTAACGAAATTACATTTTTAGATAAAATATTACATTATACCTAAGTAAATTAATCCAAACCTACAACCTCTGGGCCGGGGCAAACCTGGTTATAAAAAACGAAAGGTTTGGGAGAAACGAAATTCTGTAAATCGTGTTTCTAGCTTGTGATAGGTAACCAGTTATATATAGACATAACGTAAGATAAAGACCGTCAGGTCTAGTATTATTAACCAGAACAAAACCCCTGCAGCGGGGTGCTCCAAAAGCTGGCAGCATTCCCCCTACGAGTCACAACAGATCTCAAACACAGGATATCATTTTGTAAATACAAACAAAATATTTCCTTACGTATTTCTAGTTCAAATTCCATACTTGCGTGTAAATAAAGCAAAAAAAAGTTTTACGTCCATCCCCTGCACATTGCGTTGCAGCAGTGCACAATAAACATTTTACTTTCTACGAGATAATAACTACTTGCTATCTTTCTAATCTAGAAGAAATTCTAATTAAGCGAAGTGTGTCTGTTCACGTCTCGACTATCTACATATGTTGACGATGCAATGTGCGTTAACAAACATACATACACACAACAAAAATAATGATAACAATGTTCACATGAACCTCTGTACCAAAATGTTTTGTTTGAAAAAAATATTTTTCAATTGCCTTTAGAAATCGCTTAAGGCGAGGTATTTCAACGCGAGCCTAGATTTTAGGAGATGAGAAATTTGACAGAGATCCGAAGTCGACAAAAGCCCGATGGCGACTGAAGGGGCAGCAGGCGACGTGGCGTGACGTTAAGCCACTGGACAATTTGAAAATTTTTCAATAAGTGTGAATTTAATAACTATAGTACTTCGGTTGAAAAACGAAATTTGGCAGGTTCTCTGTGGTACTTAAAGAGAAACATCTACATATAAAAATTCGTTATAGACTTTTTTAGCCGTTAGCCTATTTCCAAGATTTTGTATGATCGGATCAACAAGTATATAACCAGATATAGAGACGAAATAAGGGCTTTCCATCCTTGGCAACTCATCAGGTAAATTTAAATAGCAACTCTCGTTTGCGCTGAAGTCACAAATTAGAAAGCTGAAAAAGTACAGCGCCTACAACTGACCTGTGTGTATGTCTCCGTATATTCCAAAAATATTCTATATTTATTGTATTAACGATAATATCTCTAACAATGAGGCGCTGTTCCATTCGGTGGTGTGGGAAAAACAGCAAAACATCGAATTGCAAAACAATCGGAATCACATTTCATCGGTTAATTAAATTTTAAACATGTAATTTTTCAATTTTCGTCCATTATAGCAACGCTCAAGTTAAACTGGTCGATTTGAAGTGAAACAATTGACAACACCCGTCAATTGTTCTGAATTCAGGCTGGCCAATCGGAGCGCAGTTGTCACCATAATGATATGGTAGAATAGTTTTCAAACAAATTAAATGACATTTCGTCTCTATTTCCGGTTATACTCGATGAATCAACTAACATACACCGTGTAAGAAATTAGTACATTGTTTAGACAATATTCTAAGGTACTATTGCTATTTTTTTGTAAGACTATTATTTAATAGTAAATACCTAAACCATTTGATCTAGCAATACAGTTTTCCTATTCCTCCTCCGCTGACGCCAATATTTTGTTGTTCGTATGAACGTTATTATCATAAATCAACCCTTTTATGCGTTCCTCTGAATAATATTTATTATTATTTATTTATACATTTTAGGTAAATTCACATACAAATCATATAATTGTAGTATACTGAAATATGAATAATCCAATGCCATTTACGAATTTCCACCAATATAAAAGAATATAAAGTGCTTAGTAAGCCAAATAGAGATTTTAAGAAAAAATAAATGTTACGTGAAAGATGTAGATAACTAAGTATGAAGTTATATCGAGTTCTTAGGTTTTCGCGATTGTTACACATAGGAAATGAAACTATTTTTTTCGGATCTAAATGGTTTGTTTGAAAAAACAAATATACACGGTTTAGATCCAAAAAAATAATTTCATTTCCTATATGAAAAGGCATAGAAAAACTTACCGGGAAAACGTGTGTGTTGAAATAGGATTAAATGCTGAATGGACTAGAATATTTATGAGTTTTGTTATCTTATAATTTCAGCGACACCAGTCCAAGTGATGCTAAAGCCATATTGTCTGTATGCTGTATTATAGCGACTGGCGTCAGCGCGGGAGAGTCGCCTAACCACAATAAATTTTAATTTACTAAGATTCGTAATACTGTGATATAAACACGAAAACACTGCCTGTGCTTGCTTTATTTATTTCAATCTTGATAATTATTTCTACCGATAGAGGATAAAGGATATTCATTTGAGATTAAAAGAATATGAACAGGTTCTGATATATTGTCCTTGGCAGTGACAGAGCAAATATTGTCATCGACCCATTTATGCCTCCCACTACTGGGCACATGTCTCCTCTCTGTCGAGGGCTAAGCCAAATATAAACACAACTCGCAGAAGCACACTTCCGCAACTTCTCTTTTACCTAACTGCACAAACAAATTTATTTAGTTTTATTTTTTTAGATTTGTTGTTTCCTTTTCTAAAATTGTATCGTAATTTATTTGAAAAAAAAAAATAAATATACGCGATTTTTCAATCCGGAAAAATAGTTTCATTTCCTAAGTAACTTAATTGTCATTCACGTCCTCTGTTTGAGAGGCGGTTGGTCACCACCACTAGGCTACCACGTCTTCGACAAAGCAAATAATAAAATTAAGCAAATAAAACAATTGCCTAACGATAATAAAATAACTAGCTCCATAGCCGAACCCGGGTTCGATTCCCGTGCCGGGATAAGTTTTTGTATGGCCTACATTTATTTCTCTCGAGAGTTTGGGTGTAATTTGTGGTTGTCTATGTATGTGTCCTTGATACCTGCGATACTGGATTTCCCTGGAGCGTGGATATGAGAGTTTAAAAAAAATCTGTTAGGGAGCCGCAGTTTTCTAGGTCATTTCATGTCATCATGTTGAGTGCAAATAGCCATGGGCGGTATGGTTAGGTGCAAATTATATAAAAAAGATACCTGATCCAATATACCTGTTGACCATTATGCTTAACTCGCTTGACTTTAACGAATTGCTCGATACTGTACGACGAATAAGCGCCCTAAACAAATCTGGGCCGCCTATTCATCGTGAAGAAACTGCGCCCCAGATAAATCTGGAGCGACTATTCATCAAGCAGTTTTAAATTAGGCCTCGTCACAGTAAGTAGGTTTCTAGGCAAGATCTGGATAAAACTGAACTGTTAGGAGTTGCGCTTTAGAGGAAGAAAATTGTATTTATCGCAAGTTTCAATGAATGAATGAAGTTATATGTATGCTCTATGGAAAATAGAGCAAAGTAGGTACGCCTTGTACCGGAAAATATAATATGCTGGAATGGTAATTAAGAGAAGAAACTACTAAACTATTTTGAATCAAGCAATTGAAACCAGTAATTTACATACATTTATAGAAATTGGTTGGATCACAATATATTGACGTACGTACGTGTTAGTACTATCGGCAAAATTCATGTATTCCCAGTGAACAGTTTTGTTTACTCTTTTTATGACCTAGCTCTTAATGCCATTTTTTTTAATAACGCACACTTTCATAGCCCGCACTAGGAAAACCCTGTATCGCGAGTGCCATGGACATACACATAGACAAACACAAATTACACCCAAACTCACGAGAGAAATAAACGTAGGCCACACCAATATTTCTCCCGGCCCGGGAATCGAACCCAGGACCTCTGCCTCCAGCGTGATAACCATTCGGCCATGGAGGTAGTAAACATTGGTTGACAAGAACGAGCAACCTGCGGGGTAACCGCACGCAAAAGGTATCCTTAAGGTGGCACGAGTTCACTTTGGTGACAGTATTTTAGATAATGTATATAGTACCTAAGCAGTGTCCAGTATGCAGATACGACTCGAGACTCCTCGTACAAATGAATATTCCAAGTATGCCCTTTCACTTACTGCCCCAGATTTCGTCACGAAGGTACTCTAAACGTTTTATATTGTATAGATAACTATGAATGTTGTACCTGTTTTCTCGTAGGTCTGTAAACGAAGTGTGAAGGTACGAAGCCATCTTGCGCCTGCCGTTTCTCCTTACTCTGCTCCGGTTCGGCTTCCTTTTCTTTCTCCTTAACTTCCGCAGCACATGCGCATAGTGAAACCGCTGCGAAATTAAAAATGTATTTCAGATGCGCTAGATCGCATATTTGCAGAATTTATTACACAAAAAGTACGTTTAGTTTGGGATTTCATTCGCATCGATGTTGCAAGACCGTTTCCATATTAAATGTGCTTTTAGATGAGTGTGTCTTAACCCTAAATCCGTTTAAAAATGTATAAGCGAAGCGTCCGACAGAATATTGCCTATAAGAAACTCCAAATGTATGTAGGTCGCCGCAGGCTGTAGTATAAATAATAATATATGTGCTTGTCCGTGGAATCCCAAAATTAGATTTTATTGTATTAGAACCGCTTGTTCCGGCAACTAGGTAATGGTTGTGTACATGAATATATTGGCATTTAGATACAACAAAAACAAAACCCCTCAAAACACACTATTTTACTTTTATCATCGCCTCAATGACTTAAAAAAGTAGTAGAATTAACACAACAAATGTCTTCAACATATAAAATGCTTCTAAAGATGTGATATAAGTCCCTTAAACTGCATAAGTTTCCTAAAGAAAACAAGGGACATTACAGGCACACACATTAGAACCGTGCCGATTGGTCACGGAGTAATAGTCGGACCCAGTCGTCCATTAACACCGATTCGCCTTTTCTCAAGCAAATTAGATGGCAATAGTACGCATGTAGGAGTGAAGTGTTCAGATACTCAATAGAAATAAAACAAAATAGAATCGGAATTATGGAGACAGGCCGTTTGTATGTGAAAACTTAAATGTTAATTAAACCGAAGAGGCATAAATCGGCTTATCTATAGATATTCATTCTAGAACACGTAAGTACAACGCATCGATCTCTTCGCTTGTCTTTCCCGTTAACTAACTTGGGTGTACGCCGGCCTTATTTTAGGGGATGTACACTTACAAGTCTGAGCTCTTTTGGGCGTCCTAGTCTCCACGTCTTAGTGCTCACTTCTTTCCTTTCTCAATCGTGACGATACGACATTAACCTCCCTAATACTACATAAATATCGTAGACGGTACCATAGACCAGTGGTCGGAGTAGTTAAAGCAATTTCGTATCAATGACCTCAAATATTAATTTAATATAGATGTGACATATGGCTCTGGTTTCCTGGATTTTGGAATAATGCTCGGTTTTGCCGGACCATTGCAAGAGAATGAAGTTCAATCACGCATTTTTTTAATGGAACAATGTGAATGACGGGAGTAAATAAATAAGTAGGTACTTGTCATTCACTTAAAAGTAAGTTTTATTTACACATGCGTTTCTTGCGGTGTTCGCTGTGTTATATTTGTGGAATTTTACTTTAGCTACTTTTTTTTGTTTGGTTTTATGGTATTTGAATCGTTGCGTTCTAACTGATGATATTTATATATAACATCATTCATTGTATGTGCGACGATTGTATGATGGACTTCTTATGTACGAATATTCAATATAACTAGAATGGTAGAGCGCGGTGAAGCCTTGTCTATGCACTGACAAACACACAGCAGTATAATATAAGTCTCGTATACCAAACCGGTGCGAAAAATAGCATTCAGAAATTTTGTAGCAGTTAGTGGAGCTCCTCGTAAAACAGTTCTTCCAGAGAAGTACTTTATCACCCATAAAAAAGTTTTATTGTCGTCGAACTACAAAATGATTTTTTGTTCTATGACAAAGCTTTTTAAGGTGAACTAACAATCACCTGTCAGCTCTCAGTCAACAAGTTTTTACTGAGTGTACTAGACTTACTTTTAAAGCCTCTTACTTTTAGTTTAGTAGCAATACTTATAAAAGGGTTCGTCCGGGGAAGTACTGCGACTTTACACATTTCTGCCGACAAATAGTAAAGTGTACTATTCTGCCGTCTACAAACTATAACGCAGCTAAGGAACAAATGGTCAAATAACCGTTTTAAATAGCAAAAGATAGAGCAAAAAATTCTTTTTTAAAAACAGTTGAAATTAGTTAACGCGTTCGACTTAACGGAACGACGCGTAGCTGAAATATCATTAAACAATTCCAATATTCTAAAATTGGGTTATGTTTTTTACGATATCTCAAAAAAATATTTTGTCACTTAACCGCGTTTTAGTTAAAGGACGGCAGTATTATTGCGTTCCGGTTTTGAAGGGTAAGGGTGTTGGTGAAATTACAGACACATGGGACTTGTCAACTTATGTCTCAATGCGAAGGGCGTAATGGTAGCGCCCCTCAGATCTCTGCGATTTAAAGCTCTCAGTGGCGTGTCGCTTATCACCACGCACGGAACAGGCACGACTTGTTCGTTCCGTCACTAGGTAAAGAAAAAAATCATTTTAATTCGTTATTTTGTTCAAGCGGTCGTGGAGAAGTCGGAACGACAAGCTACAACATGATCGATTAGTCAACGATTACCAGACAAGATAGTACTCAACGTGAAATAAAAATGAGAATTATTTAAAAATTGATTTATACATAAATATACAATTCAATCAACATGAATTAAAAAAGACACACTTTTTAATACACAATCTCGAAATATCTACCTATACAAATTATACAAATGAGAAATGTGCATTATACTATTAAATGTATAGTTTTAGTAGAAAATTACAAAGCGTCAGTGTGTGGATTATCTTTCGCCCACGAAAATATAACGGACTTTACTTGTGTTTTAATGGACAATCAAATGCGTATAATAAATCCACACAAACTTCGACCTAAAGATCCTCGCTTCTGTATTGTTAACGAGTCAAACAAATTCACAAATTCCAACGAGGTAACTGGAAAACCATTTAGTAATATCTGAGCAGGGATCGGAATTTACGCGTGTAGCTCTTAAATCTGGAGGCTCCCAAGAAGGCTCCTTAAATCGAGTCCAATGTCCTCACGCGTCCAAGGCCTTGCACTCTCACTTAAACTGACCAGTACTGACAGCAGAACAAAAGAAGCTACAGCAAAATAATTTTAGAACAGAAAATCTTATTGGTACATATTTATTTTTATTGAATATCATAATCACGACATTCAATAAAAATAAATATGTACAAGTACATAGTGATAACTGTGCTACCCCCTTATCGTAACTAAAGCAAACGACATTTTTGCGAAATTGAGTAATTTATAAATCTGGATCAGCAAAACGAGGTCTACAACACCTTAGGAGTGGTTTCTTGTATGTTATTTAGTTTTAATCTTATTATTAACCAAACTCAGCGTTAAACGACATTTTTACTGGAAAAAAAAACTTTCGTTTGCCAATACCTCCAAAGTTACCGTAATGCAAATACGTTAATTATAAGGAGGGCAGTGTGATATTTATCTATTTTTAGTGAAATATCCCACTAGCTTGTAATAATTATTAATACAAAGACCGAACAAAAACCAACAAAACCCCATCGATCCGACTTCACTCGAACCAGTGTCTGTTGCCTCGACGTGGCAAAAAACCTGGGTTAACACAATAGAAAAGTCCACATCACTCATAGAGAAATTTGTAAGATCTGCTGGCTCGATCCGTAGCTCAGGTTGATAAGAGCGGTAGCCACGTTGGGGCAACGAACACTGACTGGTTCGAGACCACTCCTATCGAAGGAATATTTATTTGTGTTTGTTCAATCTTTGTATAATAATAACAATCATGTTAGTTAAGTTTATATACTATAAATGAATTACATATTTAACATATTAGATAAGAGTTATCAATGTAATGGACTGTATGAACTTTTGTCTTTGGTATGAACTTAAGACCTTTGACAAATTGTAGTTATACGTTTTATTTTCACAAGTTCCACAATTAAATAATGCATGAAAACAATCGCAACAGCATAACAATAATAGAGTAACCAATTATGCAAAAAGAGCGCCAAAATCATTAATATATTTTCGTGATGTGTTCGACAACCACATTAATTACTTGTCTTTATGCTATAATATCAAGGTTTAGGTAACTAAAAGTAAACAAAGTTCAGCTGTCCCTTGATTAACCAGTCAAATACAATATTTAGTAGTGAGTTTCATACGTCGTATTACTGCTGTACTCTTTAATTTGGTCGCGTGTTATTAGCTAGCTATACGTTAAATCTGTTTAGAGGGTCCGTTTGTTGCAGGAAAGTTGATACACGTGTTAATAAATATCTTTATTTAAATATTATGTTTATATTATATATTGAGTACTATTTTAAACAGGTATTTCAAAATGTTGTCTATTACCTCAAAATATTATCATGCATTTAGAACCATTTTGCAATAAGTAAGTAACCAAGTAATCCCTCATTTAAAAATATCATTACGGTTTGTTTACATCTAGTAGTTTGTAGTTATCGGAAAGTCCCTGTACTTTGATTATTAAAAAATTCGGGGTTCTACCAAGAACACAGAGACCAAAAGTATGTTTACCAAACTCGTCCTACAGGAAATGGAACACGGAACCACGTCATCTAACGTCTATAGTATTAACCGCTTTGCCATTGAGGTCATAAACAAGTACATTTTGACTTTAGAATTTGTAACAAAAAGTGTAAAACTAATAAATTTTAGAACTTATTCAAATTTTTTTTTCCTCAAGTTCCCTCAACCAGTTCTCAGATCTGGAAACCATTACGAATTTTTATTGAACCGCGTAACAGTAGCGTTCATTATAAAATCATAATAAAAATTTAAAACTTCGGAAGTCTAAGTAGTTCGAAACAATCGAATAGCTGTAACAAAATTCGCATACACTTTCGTCGTTTCTCAGCAACGTAGATTGGTAGCAAATTGTTTTGTTGACGGTCCACTTTGACACGGCCTGGTTCCCACACTCAAGCATGCATAATGTCAACTGTAAGTAGTTTTAGTGGCTATGTAGAATAATAAACAGAGTATGTAACAAACATACTACGTTGAAGGCTAATGCTGATATATTTTAAGAATAAGATTGTCCAGCCCTATTTTTACTTTGCCTCTTTAGTGGTGAAGTGGTACTTGTGGTACCAGTTCATCCGTATCTAGAATTCAAAACTTAGAACGGAAGTAGAAATAGGTACGTGATTTATTTTATGCGGAGCTGAGACCCTACAGACAGCTGCATCATGAAAACTTTTGTAAATACTTTAATGGGCAAATTTTTAAAAAGGCCAAGTATCCACCGCCGTTTAAACTATTTATTAAAAACAAATTCTACATTTAAATATTCCGACGAAACGTTGTTAGGTACTATCCTCATAGTTAAATTGAGCGAATTTTTTTGCTCGATCTTGAGTGAGACTATTCCAGTTAAGTTATTGTAAAGATTACGACAGTAATGGCCACTAAACCACATACTATTACCACGTTTTCCTTCATACTCTAATTTTTCGCTGCATAAACACTTTAATAAATCTGTCTGGGTTATGCAATGTTTCCGTGATATTATCATTGACATCAGTACCGAAAGGGAAAGCTTATTTATTGTTGCTTGATATTTCTGGTGTAATACTGTAAAAGTACGAATAACAAGTAATGATCGCTTAGACTAGACTACGCATTGCGGGCGAGCTCCCTCTCCGCCAGGCATAGTAGCGCTTATGCTGATGGATCAACAGTCCCTTGAGGCAGTGGTCTCGTATTGTGAAGCGGCGATGCTCCAGAAGGAGGTCGCCGAGTAGGAGCGGACCTGTCTCGGTCCCGGCGGTGTGCCTTCGCGGCTGCGGTTGATCTGATCGGGAGCTCCGTTAGCCAGGAGAAGCTGCACTATCATTGATACTGACTTGAAGCTTGAGATATATTCTTTTTTCAACTGCACCAATCACTTGGTCACAAACTGGAAAATTCCCTAAACTAAAGCATCAAAATTAACTAAATGTCACTACCCAGAATACTCAGAATTAGACCAACTATTAAAGTTCTTATTACTAATACAAAGATCGAATACTTAGAAGAAATTCCTTCGATCCGGTCGGATTCGAATCGACGTCTTCTAGTTAACGGTGGCAGACACAATGCCAACTAAGCCACGGAACGAACCGCTTTACTTAATTACAATGAATAGCGACGACCGAATTTTTCTAAGTGTTCGATGTATTAATAATAATAACAAAGTAGTGGAGTCATTTCAGAAAAAGTAATAGAATATTATGGTGGTGAAAGATCCTGACATTCAATAACACTTGTGAAGTTCGTTTCCACAAATTAATCCTATCGGAAATCAAAACCGAATCATCCTTCGGAAAATATTATTGGGTTCCTGGTTTTCACGATTGCTATTGAAAATAAAATTACTTTTTCACGTACGTCGGTTTTTCGAATAAACCGGTTCGGTTTCACATCACAAGACTCAGGCAACCGTGACTTGCAAAGAGTCCATACCTTTGATAACTTCCGTAAAAAAACCGAAAAAAATAGTTTCGATTCCACAAATATTATTGTGAAAAATAGTCATTCAAAGGCAACCATAAAATGTCATGTCATGTCTATGTTACGACTGAAATTCTATATATTCTACGAAATATTATAATATGTGTTAAACCAACCTCCAATTGTCATAATTTATAAAAATAACTACTTGTATAGGATAAGGGTCCGGAGCAATTCACAGTTACATGGACGCAGAGCGTAAACAATAAGTCATTTGAAACATTAAAACTTGAGGTTATATTACTTTTATATAGAGTAGGCGTACCAAGCACAGATTTTTTAAAATTCAACCCATAAATGGGCGAAAAAGTGTAAACATGTTTTGAAATTACAAGATGACACTTTGCATAAATATTCTATAATCAAAATAAACAATAAACATCCAACTTAGCTCACAAAAAATATTTAAAATTGTGTCTATTATTTATTTTATTCTGAAGAAGACAATTCCAGCCATTCCTCTTTTGTCCTTAAGATGAATCGAATGATGAACAATCGCCAGTGTTTATAAATATCTCTTCTTGAGCTTCTATTAATTTGTCTTGCTCAATAAATTTGTCTTCAATTCCAAACAAATTGCGGCAGCATTTACTTAGGTACTAGTAAGTCTATTCACTCCTACTAACAGATTATGATATGGTTTATGGTTTATAGATTGTCACTCGGATGCATATCATATATGCAGTTCGTGTCTTATTTTACTGTAAATATTATAAATAATGTTTCTTGCTTGAGGTCGAAGCAGTTTTATCGAAATTATTGTAACAAAGTCGTTGCTTGTAAGTGAAAATAACAAGTCTACTCTCTCCCGTTTTGCTTATGGACGGTGCCCTTTCTAGGATATCGCCAGCGTCAAATATAGAAAAATAATGAATTAAATTATGGCGAATGTTGCCAATGTGAAGCTTTTTCTTTGTATCAGGAAAATAACTAAGACAGCCAATTTAAACAATTCAGATTTTGATTTGACAGGCGACTATCGTTCGCTTTTTTTGGCAAAACGTTATCTGAGGGCAAAAAAAAATGGACACGTTAACCATAGACTATGTTAATTTGAAATGCCATTACTGTAGAGACCAAATGTGATATTCCATTAATTTGCGCACCTACTTGTATTAAATGCACTATACACACATATCAGGTGGGATAAGAGGAAAATACATTTTTTTAGTCAAATGTTTTGAGCTCTAGGAAGAAAAGATAAAGTCTTAAAGAATTATGAAGTACATTGAAGTTGCCTTGGAATGAATGAATGAATGAATAAAATATTCTTTATTGCCATTGACTTACAAATAAATGGACGACGGGTCTAATATAAAAACCACGAAAAAAATGTCCCAAGTCAACCTATTTAAACGTGACATGTAAAGGAATATGAAAAAGCTAAAACGTTGAATTTAAATTGTAATTTCATCGCAGTACTGTTTAATTTTGCTTGCTTCGCTGTCAATCGAACAAACGAAGACTAAAGCGTGAATGACGCTCAGTATACGATTTTAACGCCCTATAAGTTCGGACACTTTTTAGCGCGGACCCGACGTCCATATAATTGTAAGTCAATGTTTATTGCACATAAAATTACAGTTAAAACATAATACAGTAACTTAAATATAATAGTAGTAACTTAATGTACAACAGGTGGCCTTATTGCTATCAGCGTTTACATTTTTATACAAACATTACTCTAAATTCAAAACTTACGTTGTGTTGCTGAAAACGTGCAAAAGATGTCAATAATTACAAAACTTGCAAGAGATGGAGTAATGTATAACCTCTCATTTTTAAGATTTCACAATTTTCAAATTTGTTTTTTCCGCCTTCTGGATTTGGAGCAAAATAGCCATATTACATTTAAAATTGTTTAAAGTGATTTATTTGCCTTTTTTATAGACCAAGAGACTATAATGCTAAACTCTAGGTTATGAGTTGAGGCTTCAAGTCCCTCTTCCCCCGGTTTCCTCACTAATTAAATTCTGTTCTATTACACATTTTGTTGCTTGAATCGATCTCATTACGTTAAGATAGTCACGTTCAGTGTTGAAACGTTAAGATGGACCTCCAATCGTTTTACAACTTACGATTTTTATAAATAAATACAAAAGTAAAATAATAAAGCAAACCCACTAGAACAACATCACCATTTTAGTAGCAGTAGAGCTCCTTATACGTTAAATAAATACTTTTGGAAAACAAAAAGACTGAGCTATGGCACATGAGGGATCGTCCGTGATTTAAACCCGGATTTCCAGCACAGTTGGCGAGTATCGTAGCCCCCAGATTAAGGAGCCGGTTACAGTGAACGGTGAAAGTAAGCCTTTCTAGACATTGATTTTTCCATGCGCCTTGGCCATTCCATGAATTTGACCGGCGTAAAATCAGTGTGACGAAAATTTGTTTCTTCTTGTAAGAGAAATACAGAAAATCAACAAACAAAGAAGATATAAACCTTCTTTGTTTGTTGATTTTCTGTATTTCCACACAATATTTCCGTTCAATTAAAATAAGTTAAGTTCTTTTTATATTAGGTTTCAATTAAGACTACCGGATTTTAAAACTATATTTATTAAGTGAAATAATGTCTACATGAAACAAAATATCTTGTCTATAATATCTAACGTACCTTCCCCCGTCCTCCGTGTCCCATAGCTATGAGGCGTCCTAGTAATGCATTTACATTCTGCTATCTAAATTATTCACTCTCGGCATTTGTGGTGATCTGTACAAATATGAATCGTACAGCGCAAATAGTAGTAGTAGAGCTTCTTATGAAAAAGTGCATCCACGGAAGTATTGCCGTCTCACCTATTTCTGATTTTGAAGGGTAAGCGAGCTGGTGAAATTCCACGTGGGACTTGTCAACACGTGTCTCAGGGTAACGAGCGCTGTGACAGTGCCCCTGAGATCTATGTGATTTAAAGCTCTGAGTGGCACTGCAACTGTTATGGACAGGCATGCCGCTTACCACTACTGGGCCTTGTTCGTCTCGTCAATTGGTATAACAAAACCACGGCTTTAGCCGGTCAGGAGAAACTTCTTCTTACAATAAGATTTAAAAAACCAATCAATAAGTAACTTCGGAAATAGTATTTATATTGCATATTATATTTTTAAAGTTTACTGCAAAAGACACCAAATTGGTGCACAGGTACAGCTTCCAAACAAGCATCCCATATAAGATAGGTAATAGCGTCGACGGCATCAAGAAAACGAAGACGTGTTTGGAGTAGATGACTTGCAGTACTCTCTTGGAATGTAGATAAATCAGCTTAATAAAATATTTAAATAAACAACGCTCTCACTCATAGCAATGTACTAGGGAAACCCTGTATTAATTTTGCCATCCACACACATAGACAATCATAAATTGCACCAATATTCACGAGTGAAATAAATAAAGAAAAAAAGAAAGAAACATTTATTCGGCTATTACAAATAAATATACAATAAATAGCAATAATATTAAATAATAAACAATTGAAAACTAAATAAATAAAAATAGCCGAAAAGGCTATCCAGCTCAGCTTAACGCTGGGCAGAGCTACATCGCTGATTATCAGTTGGAGCCTGAATAAATGTGCAATGTTTTATGGTGTTATTTATTCATTGATTTATTTTACCTTTGCTACATTTGATATCAATATATGATTTAATTAGGTACTACTTTGGTTTTACGTGTCAAGTAGATTCTTTGTTATATAAGACATAATAAAAGACTCTTTGTAAATAATACACTGGGCGGAATGTCGATTCTCAACCGAACAGTCTATCTTATTTGCCTTTTATTCATACTTTTTATTTTACTTTCATTTTTCACAGTTCTGTATATTTATTAACATGAATAAATAAACAAATATAATATAAATATCAGAAGTACGTTGTTCTGATCCCAAAGTGAGTAACTAAAGCTCTTGATCGGAAACAACGATGGTACCACAAACACCCAGAGACAATATAGAAAAGTTAATTTTTCGACCTCAGAGATGGCGACACTAAGAAAACGGGAATGCAAACCACTCGACCACAGAGGTCGTCTTAACATGAAAGTGACCTTTGACCACAATTATTTCAGGTCGAAATTCAACGTTTTTCAGAATTGTATTTGTTATGCTAGGTTTCAAATTTCGAGCAAATCATTTCAGAAACGGTTGAGTGTTAATTCCGTTCGCAATATTGTGCAATTTGAGTGGACGCCAAGAATACTTCTGCATCACTGTTAATACTTTACCTTCGTTTGCTTTAGATGCGAAAAGGAGAACTTTATTACATTAATATAATACCCTATTTCGAGGTCTTATAAGTGGTGTATTTAAGACTTTATATTCAAATATTTTACGCCGAGCTTTTCTGGTTCATAAGGTGTATAGATTCTCCAGACATGAGTAAAATTGTGGTGTATTTCTATGGTCTCACCAAAATATGCTTTGAGCTTAAATAAACTTTAATACGCTTGGTAAGGAGGAGAAGGCTTACAGCTTATATGCCGAGCGTCGAATACAACGCCAAAACTTGTGGAGCTTATTTTCAAGACGTACAACATACCATTTCATTGTACGCCTTTTGAGAAGACGCAATTATAAATTTTGCCTGTACATTCAGACAGAATTGGGTAAGTACCTGAGCAGCTTAATTTCACAGAGAAACAAATTTACTAAAACACGTTATGACTGCCTTGGGTTCTCGCATAAAGTGACAAAGGCATATGATGCGACTTAATTACGAACATAAACGAATCTTTAAACAGGGTGTAATCGCTAAGTGTGCCCAGGCGATTATTCCGTAAATACAAGAGATATCAAAAACCATTAAATGGATATCAAAATTACGGTACCAAACGAATAATAAGACAATAACTTTTTTTAAATAATACTAGAAATACTCAAAATTTTAACGTTAAACTCTGTGTTAATTTAATAAGGCATTCATAGAGAGATTTTAGTTTTTAATGTCGGTATGCTCATTAGGTAACATACTTCCGATATCAGTTTAAAGGTTTTTGATATATATTACATTTACGAAATAATCTGGCACACCTGGGCTCGCTTAATGATTACACCCTGTATAGGCATTTATTAAGCCGTTATTCTCCATTCGGTATAGTTCTGATTCCTATTTTATTACGACACGCGGTAGTTGTAAATGTCCTTGCTCGTAGAGACTCCGAATAAAATACGCAAGTAAGTAAGTACTCGAATAACAAAGTCAACCCTACAATAATTTAGTAATTAATTTACATATACATACATATTCATCATTTAGCCATTTTCTTAAAAATTCCCAAGGCTTTTACTAATTATCTTGGTTAACAATCGGCGTCAGCACAATTAGCGGTTCATATTTTTAAGAATATATGTGTTTATATATATTTAGTTATATATGTATATGTCGCAATACGTCCGTGTGCGTGTGTGTGTAATAAAACAACTTGTTGGGGCATTAACATTTACTATGTTACCCAAATATGAACATTTTGATTTGTTTCAATATTGAAATTATGAACTAGTTTTTAATATGCGATGCAATCTCCAATAAGTCGACAATGACTACAATGACGATTTAAATAAATAAATTACCAACAAATCAAACAGGCAGACATCATTCGCAGTACGCATAATGACTTCTAATAAATTGGCACTACATTATTGATTGTTCAAATGGATTCCACTAATGATAGCATTGTTATGAAACATTTATTTGTGAAAAATATAGCCGTACGTGGATAGCGCGACGTCGCAGCCGGTGCGGCGCGAGCGCAGGCCAAGCGCGCAGAAAGTCGAAAGTGATCGCGTGCGCAGTAGCGTTCCAACGGACACCAGTAAAAGTAAACTTCCTAATTGTACGTCCGATACAATAGACGATTATTCACCACGGTCACGCAACTATGCACGCGCATTCAGAACACTGTGTCACTTAGAAGGTCAAGTGTAAGCGTAATTTCACTAGCAAACATTAACGCCAATCACGTTTCTCGTTTAACACTACCAAACTTTATTTCAAAATTCATTAAAAAATATGAGTACTACAAAACTGTTTAGTCATGTGAGCAAGAATTACTGTTTCCACAACTGGAGATCACGTGGCAGGTTTTTCCCTCGCCGAATTGTTGAATTAAAAAGTTCTAATGAAAAATAAAGGAACTCTCGAATTTGGCAGGTAGGGCACGCTCCGTTTTTGATGATGTAGGGGTGGGAAATATGAGTTCCTCTATGGCGCTATGCATTAATTGTATTTGGCGGAAAAAGGGATTTTCGACGATAGTATCATTTAGGTGCAAATGTAATCACATTTTTCTTTTACTTTTAAAAGAGGAATATCAAACTGAACGCAGAATGCATCGATAAAATCCATTCATTTGCAGTTGACGTCCATGCGCGTAAGTGCTTTGGCGTATTTCAATATTATTTAATGATTATTTAGAGCGTATTCCGTTCACATGTGTTTCACACTCACCCTACAAAGGTCGCTATATAGACGAGCAATATGTGCCGATAGTCACAGGGCACCCGTCAGCGCACTTACATAAATCACGGCCTTTCTCATTGAGACGCATTCTGATCGGGGACGTGGGAGCTCGAGACCTTTGGCCTATAACTTGCATTACAATAGGTAGGTACAACTTTTAACCTGCACAGCACGAATAACAATGTGCTTGAGATATAAGCGTATTTTATTCCTCTTAAGAAAACGTGGCAGACATCTCGACATAATGCGTTTTCAAGGTTTTCTCCACAGGCTTATTGTTTTAGGCCTCTTTAAAACACTTCAGATTTATGTTAGAGTAAAGAGAGACAGAAAATTGTGAGGAATGTTGTATACACGTGTATGCTCTTGTCTCTGACAAATATTACTTTGCAGGTGGTCGAATAAACAAGTATTTTATTTTATTTTTCCAATAAGGTTTTCTCAGCAATTTACATACAACAACAAACAATGAGGTCGAAGTACACGAGACTCCTTGAAACAGTGCTAATGGCTACACCATAACATTCTTCATTATAACAGTGCCTTCTAAATCATCTGCATGAATTTCGTTACTTATTGCGTAACAATTGTTACAGTTTGTTAGTCTTACGTAAGTTACACACGAATTCGCTATTAATTCGTTGGCGCTGTATTTTACCGGCCTACTTAATGTTAATTTGACGAAATAAAACGATTCCAAATGCGAATATGAAAGACAATACGGAAAGAATAAATGAGAGAACATTATGTATGGGCTTTATGAGCGGGATATTAAGTGGCAGGTATATTAGTAAGTATGTGGGTGAGCCGTTGCAGGATTACGAAAGGTTCCTGCGGAAACGTGCGGTCGATAAGTATGAAGTGGTGTTTCCTTTAGTTTAACTAAACACCCTTATTAAAGAGATTGCTGTCAGTGCTGCTGTAATTTAGCGTGCTAACTGTTTTTTTATTTACTGTCAAAGCTGTTTTAAGATTATATCCGCATTCTTGAGGTCGTTTCCGCAGATTAAGTAATAACTTACAGAATAGATTGCTAAGGGTCAAGGTTTCTGTTAAACTATTGTGATCACTTCTACCAAGACCATAGCTAATTTAATAGAACCTCATTTTTAGTAACAAACTTTACGACGTTACCCTCTTTGGTTATTATGTCATCTCTTTATATACTTTCGATGTATGTTACACAAAATATACCTACATAAAATCAAAAGATATTTGTTTCCTTAACTTTCTGTTTCCCTACCTTTAAACAACTTGACATTGGCAAAAAGTTAAAGCTCTGTTACCATGACACAAAAAAGGGCAAACTTATAAGAAGACTTGACTTCGGCTTGGTGGAAAATCTATTCAGATTTCAGAAACAGGTGATTTGGTTTCTGCTATTTATATGGAATTAAGCCTAAAGACTAGACAGCTGCTATTGAGGAAAAAGAGCATAACATAACATCATCCTAATAAACTCAATCCCATATACAGATGAGAGTATATACTTTTTCAGCAACAGAGTGGTACATAATTGGAACATGCTAACGGAAGAGTGTAAAAAAAAGAGTCCATGGGGGCCAACTTTCAAAAAGTTAAACAAAATATTGTTCTGCTAAATATGCAAGTGCAAATACCATGTACACACCAAAATTATATGTTAAAATATACCTAAGTGGTACTTGTCAAGCTTCCTCAATTATGTTAGCTTTAATACTACAACTAGCCAATTTTTACATAAGTTTCAAAGCCTACGACAGGAAATATGACACCGCCTTGGCGAGCAACGTAACAGGCATACAACAACGGATCATAATAGAAAGGCAGACGATTGAATATTCCATTCACAGTCTATGAAGTAGCATCAGGTGTAAAGAAGTTAGCGTCGCCTCCAAACCGTCGAGTGTTGTTATACCATAAAGGAACACTTCACATGTGAATTTAATCAAGTCGATTATGGCAAAAGCAACGTGACCCCAGTGCAGAATATTGGCGGTTAGATTAGAACCCGTTCTGGCAATTTAGGCCTGGGGTGAAAAGCGGTAAACAATCATTAGTCGCAATAGAGCTTCTTCGTCCAGGAAAGTACTGCCACCTTTACTTATTTCTGCCGCCAAGCAATATTGTGAACATTAACGCGTCCGGTTTTGGTAGTAAAATTACAGGCACATGAGATTTGTCCCCTTATGTCAGTAGCAGCAGCGCCCCTCATTTGTTTGCAATTTGAAGGTGCTGAGTGACTCTACAACTGATACGGACAGGCGTGTAACTTACCATCATTTATCACTTACATCGCTTATATTTGGTATCATGTAGATTTCCAAATGACATTCGAATTTAGTTCAACTCTTTATTCTTATTTGCTTACAATTGTTTCAATCCCGTTACTCGAAAAATGAAGATGAGTTTATCAACGAAGTCACTAGACGTCATAGTCTTGTTTCGATAGAACCACAGCGCTTAATTTGATGTAAGAAAAGCTGCTCAGTACAATTTACTCGCCTCACGGTCGCGCAATCTACGTGTTTGTTTGTTGTAAAACAGACACACCGCCAAGTGTCGCTTATATCAGATTATAAAACAATAAGTAACGAAATATCAAAGGAAACTTTTGATATTATTACAACATCTTATTTGCGATTTGTATGTAATAATATGTAACAGCACATTATAACACGGAAATATACATTTAAATTAACTACCACACGCATAAAATGTTAATGCTAGAATTAATTTAAATAGAAATGCGTAATACCAGTGATGAAATACGTAATAATTATAAGACGGAATAAAAGTTTAGTGCAGTTGTGTCTTTGAACTGTTGTCTATTTTATTGATAGAGAACAAAAAGAAAAGTCCTGCTAATTTTATCTTATAACGTAAAGCACATGGGCTAGACACCCCAGACCACCACCCACTGCGGAAAGATTGATTTGCCTCATACTCTATCTCAGTCGACTTTAGCATCTAAGTAGTGAGGAATATAGCTCAGACAAATACTGATTTTATTTTTACTTACTTCTTTACTTTCACATATTTATTGTCATTTTCTCTCTTCACCGATGTGATGTAGCAAAAATTTAAGATGCGTATAGTCTAGACGTCGTCGGGTCACTGACTTGCAGTTCCATCACAACATCCCAAATTTATTGTTATATTAGCAACGCTTAATGTTTCTCATAATTTCCGTGCTCTTGCGTGATCTGGTTATTAATTGCGCAAGTCACCGTTCAAAGTAAATTCATTTAAACAAAGTTCTGAAGTCGTTAAAATATGGTGTTGTGGTCACAAATGTTAATTAGTTAATAAATTCAGGCGTAACCTTGCGGAAGTCTATGTTAATAAAAATGGAAGTAAATTAATTTACTACTCCGCCGACCCAGGTTAAATCGTGCAAAATAGCTGCGCTTGTGTTGAATATTTTTTCATGCATTTAATTTTCCCACACTCACTCCGCATAAAATTAATAAAATAAATAAACACAAGCGTAACTACAGTCACAGAGACCGCTACCAAAAATATACCCAAATACGCGGAATAGCTTATTAATTAGTTTCCTTGTTCATTTTTAAACAATTGGAAGCACTTCGTAATAATGCTTCATGAGTTGTAAATCGATTCAATATTCAACTTGAAGCAGCTTCTCTTGACGCCTGTGTCACGATTTGTTGGTTTCGCTCGGCGATTGCGCTTGAGAGCTGAGCATGAGATTACAAATTGATATATGTACGTATTAATACTGTCGCGTCTCTCGTTTGTTATTAGTAAGTCAATGAGCTGTTGCAAGTGGTATGATCGATCAAGCGCGTTATCGCTGCGCAATAATCCAATATATGTACGAAAAAGAAACCATCCACTCACAATTCTCTAAAAGACAGATCTAAACGATCGTTGGTACATAGAAAATTTACTGTTTAATCGGCCAGTTGCCTTAAACTTCTAGATCTTAACACGATATTCCTGTAAAAGCGATCGTAAGTACTCATAATATTTCATTTCCCATTTAAGCTGCCGCCATTCAACCTTTTCAAGAAGTAATATTACGGTCTGGTGCCGTTCATAAATATATTCTAATAAACTATTAAGGCTTTGATCAAAAAGCTTGCGAATATTTGCGGTTTGAAATATTGGAAAAATATAAACATAAAATATGAAATATAAACCTCTTTGAACATGTCGGAAGTGAACGGGAACTGTGAACTTACAATTTTCAAAAATAGCTCTTATTACTGTAACATGGTACCATCGATATGGTACCAAGCAATATATTACTTCAGAAAGACGAAAAAGTATTTTATGACAAATAAAAGAACCTCCTTATACAAAAGTGTAATTACGCAATACAAGATTTTATTAAAGATAAAGAACTCTGACCTCTCTTCAATAAGCTCTTTAATTATAATAATTGCTATATAGATTTTTGCGTTACTTTACTAAGATTTTCTATTACTTAAAATAATTTAATACCTTTGATAAGTACTTAATAAATTAATTTTTGTTTATTAAATTGCTTTTCTAAATATATTTTTAAGATTTATGTAGCTACGCTTTCAGGGCACATTTATAGTACATTATTGCAGAGGCCGGGAAGTAAGGGATTGCTGAATGAGTCCATTAAGGCATGTATAGAATTTTTCTCAAACAGTGTGACGAAATAATGAAGGACTAAAAACAGGAGGATGTATAAAAGAAAAAGTAAAAAAACATTAATTAATATTAAAAGTAACGTTAAAAGAAAATGTTATTGTTTTCCCAGACACATTAATAATAGTATTTTATTAATGTGCCCATAAACTGTATTTTCGTTACCGCTCTTCTCACTAGCACTCATTTTCGCGACCAAAATACAACAAAGACGAAAAAACAAAAGAATACCAATTATTATTTATTTGCTGAGCATTGGCTATAGAGCCATCAGCTTAAACAAGCAACAAAGGATTAAGAAACTTAAAACGTAATAATACGAGTACTTATTATAAAATTAAAAATAATTTGTGAAAAGACTGACTACAAAAACCCGCCAAAAAAAAAGGATACCAAAACACTTTAGTTTGAATATTTCGGCCATTTTCTTTTTTTTAAAGTAGTACAGGTAGGTATTTTTCATTCTCGCAATTATGAACACTGGGCAGTTGGATGTATGAGTTTTTCTTTTGCTTGTTTACATAGTAGACATTGTTCATAGGTAGATTTAAAAGTTTAGAGACGAGGACATTTATTGGATTATCATACTTACTTTGTAGGCTTGGCCGAGAAGAGGTCGCATGGTCCATAAATGATAAAACTCTACGTGTTCATTTTTTGAAAGTAATTCAAACATTTTTGAGCACTAAATGATTATCACTAGTATCAGGTTTCTTACCACGGTATGACTTCTTTTTATTTTCCCGATATTTCGGAACGGTTGCACGCTCCATGGAAAAATGTTAAGTTCACCAAAAGACCATCTTCCTTTACAAACACCGGGTCTCTATAAAGTGAACTGCAGTTGTGGGAGCTCGTATATCGGTCAGACTAAACGAACAATTGTCGATCGTATGAAGGAACACATCCGAGCAGTAAAAAACAATGATGCACAGAAGTCGGCTATAGCACAACTTCTCACACAGACTGACACTAACCACTGGATCGAGTTGCATAGCCCCCAGGTACTCTCGACAGTACGTCACTACATACCACGGTTGGTACGAGAAGCCATCGAGATCACGAAGTACAAAACATTTAACCGTGATGATGGTTTTAAACTGTCCAGTGCATGGAACCCGGTCCTTAGTGCGTGCAGTAATAAAAAAAAAATAAAAAAGTGTTTATTGAAGTTCAAGTGGCATAACAAAACGGATGTTGAGACCATCCTATTAAGTAATTAAATACTTGTGTCAGGAGGTCTCGCTCTTCCTTAACTAAAACATACATCATCAAAGAACTTAATACAATAAAACAAAAATGAAAAAGAAAAAAGATGCTAATTAGTATTATCTTACTACAAAAGGTGTGTTTGTGTTTGTGTGTGTGTGTGTATTTGTGTGTATGTGTGTGTGCGCGTGTGCATGAGAGTGTGTGTATTATATGATAACTGTGTGCATATGGCAATATTCAATTTTATGTATAAACGCAGCAATACCCTATTTGAAAGGTTTATTGTAAAAGCGCTTCTGTATCATTGTAATTTATTGTTATTAACCATTTTCAGTTTTTCCCTACATTTATGTGAATTTAATTGATATATTTGTAATTTTTTATTTAATTTGTTATATATATATATGCGGATTGTGAGGCGTATTGTCTTTGGGCGAATTTGGTTTGTGTTCTTGGTATTTTAACCACTCTGTCACTCCTCCTCCTAATCATTACGCTAGAGATAAACGGCAAAGACTTGTGCATACGAAGAACTGTTGACAATAAATATAGCTTTCTGACACTTAAGATCTCACAAAATTTGTAAAGTTCCTCCGTGGGAAACCTATAAGGTTTGAAGTGCATTATTTTCAGCAAACACCGCTGACTTCGTTCAATCTCAAGAAATTTTGTTTTAGTTGCACCTCCCCAAACAGTGATACAATATCCTATTACCGATTGAACCAGGGCGACATATGTATACTTGTTTAATTATTTTTTTACTAGCAACATGTCTTAACTTCCTAAATATCCACGTTAATTTTCTTATTTTATCGCATATTAATTCCACCTGAGAATGCCAACTTAAACGTCAATCCATGGCAACACCCAAGTATTTGGTACATGCAACTCTGTCAATAGCAGGACATGCACAGTTACTATGGTCACTATTACTGCATCGATGTATTTTCAGCAGGAGATCATTGCTTGGTTGTGTCATTCTATTGACAGTGAAACATATGTAATTAGATTTTGCAGTGTTCAGCGTGAGAAGATTATATTGGAGCCAATTTGCTACTTTTGCAAGAGCAGATTCAGCATCTCTAAAGACTGTATTCCACGTTGAGCCCGCAAATACGATTGCGGTATCATCAGCGTAGGATAAAATTCGGCCACCTTCTATGTGCAAGCTTGTCAAATCATTAATATAAATTAGGAATAGCGTAGGGCCCAGTACACTACCTTGAGGGACACCAAAAGAGACCCTTGTGTCTTTGCTAATATAGTTATCTATTTTTACTTTTTGTATTCGGTCACACAGGTAGTCCCTCAGTAAACTTAATGGTACCCCTCTTATACCAATTGATTGTAACTTTAAGGTGTTAAAGTAATAAAAACAAAAACACCTCTAGTTCAGTTTCGCGTGTGGATACAGTGAGTGTGGTTTGTGTGAAAAAAGTGAGTGACAATGGTAACGCCACAACAAATCGCGATGAAGGTAGTCGTCGACAGCGCAAGAGGGTAGACAATATGTCTGCCCTTAAAACTGTCATCTGCCGCCGTCCAGTCAACCCGTGACCATGAGGCGTGTAACCGTTCCGAAATATCGGGAAAATAAAAAGAAGTCATACCGTGGTAAGAAACCTGTAACTAGCGATAATCATTTAGTAAATAACTACGAAAGTCTTAAAATCTATATTTTTGAACACGTTTGAAAAAATGTAATTATAATGCATGTTTGCTAATAAATAAATACTGAAATACTAAGTAAATATTAAATATATTAAAGTAAGTATTATGGGTATATGCACTTTGGATATGAAATTGTGAATAATAATAATAATAATAACGCACACACTCAACATAGCCCCGCACTAGGGAAACCCTGTGTCGCGGGTGCCATGGACACACACATAGACAATCACAAATTACACCCAAACTCACGAGAGAAATAAATGTAGGCCATACAAATATTTCTCCCGGCCCGGGAATCGAACCCGGGGACCTCTGCGTGGCAGTCCGGTATGGTAACCGTTCGGCCACGGAGGCAGTTGAATGTAAAAAATACGTATTAAAATCAGGGCCTTTTCTGGGTTACAAGTGAACACAAATAAAACTGACACCTTAGTCTCCACAGTGGTAAAAGTTGACGGTTTAAATTCCCCACTAACATGTTATACTAAATGTTTATTTCAACTAGAAGATATAGAAAAGTTGATTTTAGATCACAAGTTAGTTAACTTTATACGTTTTTATATTTTTGTTTTTAGTAGCGGTATAGCTTCTTGTGAAAGAGTTCGTCCTGGGAAGTACTGCCACCTTACCTATTTCTGCCGCCAAGCAGTAATGAGGCCATGTGTTCGTGACATTACAGGCACGTGAGTTATCAAAGCACGGTATCAATTTATGTCTCAAGGTGGCGCAGTGGCAGTGCCCCTCAGATATTTATGATTAAAGCTCTGAGTAGCACTGCAACTGTAACGGACAGGCGCGCTTACTACCAGCTTAAGGACGATTTGTTCGTCGCACCACTCGGTATCTTAAAAAAAATATATAATATAGTCATCTTTTTTCTGTTATCAGAAATATCCTGAAGTGAAAAAATCGTTCTATATTCATGTAATAATATGTTTAAAACTAAAGTAAGAAAAGAAACCTTGTAAAAAGTTTTGTTATTAGGAGCACGAGGAATAATAATAATATGTCCCTACGTTCCTACCGGTAGGACTCAAAGCGCACCCCGGACACTCCATACAACAGTCGAAAGTTATTTACCTACTACTACTACATACAGCAAGGCGCTATCTGCACACGCGCAAATGTGTACTGAAGTGACAGGGTTACCCACCACTTTCTCGTACGTAGTCAGAGCGGCAGTATAGCGAAAATTCCGCGAATCTGTTATCTATAATAAAATAAAATTCTCTTAGTACAATCCTAATGATTACACAAGTTCATTAGGTATTTATATTAATTATATTTTTCATTAACTCACTACTAGAATAATCCTTACCTTTTATCTAAAAAAAATCTAAAAAGATAGGTGCTCTTAAATAAGGTAACCAAGGTATTTGAATTTGCGTGTCCAACCTTATCGTTACTTACTTAATAATTATATTCACTACTTAGATAGTTATCGGCAATACCATTTATAATATTTTTTTATTATGCAACTACACAACCTGAATGAGCTAAACAGGTCAATAACATGGATTTTTGTCATACAAATACCCACAGTTACTGGGTCCATAGCAATTTATGGCATTGACCTGTTTAGCTCATTTAGCTTGTGTGCCAAAGCGGGCAATCAGTAGGAACATGAGTAAACGGTCATATTAAGGTTGGAGTAGATTCTCCGTTTCATCGAATTTACCAGCTCTACTAAATAGTAACAAACATATATTGTGGAATAGTTTAAAATTGATCACGATTTTTATAGTTTTAAAATTTGACATTTACATTCGTTAATAAAGTTACACAATCATATGTAGGTCGACCAGAAAGACACCAGTTTTTAGCGTCTTCCGACGCGTCACTAGGGCAAGGTCGTATAATTTACTTTCTTCTCAAACAAATCCAGCACAAAGACGACATATTAGCCGCGGGCACCGAAATCTGCCCAAGCGCTTTTATTTATTTTTAAGTCGTGACGTAAAAAGATCGGACTTACAAGTTTGAAGCCTCGCATCTTTGGTTGCGACTTTTAGCGGCGATGTAAACGCGCGAGTGAATCAATCCAATCGCCTATCTATCCCAAGTGTAGAGATGCAATCGCGCGTTTGTATCGATGCTGTCACGCGCTTGCATCGCGTTTGTATCGCTAAAAGTAAAGGTAGACGATTAGCGACTGCATCGCAAATGCATCGCATTTGCATCGCTAAAATTGAAGACTAGGTGTTAGATAAAGATGCGAAAGGAAACGCCGGGAAAGGCGATATGGCTCTACATTCCACACAAATTGGATTCAAAGTGTATTTATTTCATAGCATTTAGGTTCATTTGAAAAGAACAAACCCTAGAATTTCTTGCACGTTCTTCTCGGAGACGTCAGCACAGTGAACGAGCATAGTAACTTAATAAATGACGTTTTCAAGTGTACACTTATATGTACTATATAGGATGTGTGGGTATTACAACGAAATGTGTTCTGATTGCGTTATTTTTAACTGCGGTGTCCCTATTTTTAAAAGGTCACTATTATTTGTTTTGTTTTCTTTTTTTGTATGATAATAATAATTAATTTAGCGTCCGTTTAAGTGTTTTTTTTATCTTGTTTGCGTATGACGTATGTTAATGGGCCATAAATAAAAAATGAAATAAAATATATTTATTTTACTTATGGAATAAACGATTATATTTATCTTTGACTTTTTTTCTTCTTTCTATAAAGGAAAAGGCAAAGGTTTTACACCATACAGCCAAGTCTTGGTAGATTATTCTTTTTTGGTGAAAAATAAAGGCATACGCCAAGTCTTCATTTCATTATACATTTTAAAGGCGATAAGCCTCGTCTTCGGTGGTCAAGTCAGGGTATAAAGTTCCAATTCCGGTTAAAATTTCAACTCCGAGTGTTCGTCAGGTCCAGTGATCGACAATTCCGATTAATGCAAAATCCATTCTAAAGATAAATATTTGACTTTGACATCAAAAATAAGTAGGCCAGTACTTTCCTGGACGAACCTTTTCATAAGAAGCTCTACGCGATTTGCTATTTAGTTAACTAATGATTACTTGCTTTAACAGTAAATGGGAACGTGACGAAAGCTGCATCTCGAAGGTTTATAAAACTACGTAGACGTGTAAAGTCCGTAATCCTCACGTGCCCTCGACGTGGATTTATCGCCTCGTAAGAAGAAAACCGTAGTTTGATGTATGAATATATATAACCCATATTAGTATGACACGGTATGCAGTACAATACTACTTGGTACTTGGTGCAACGGGCTGGTACAATACTAATCACAATTTTATTTATTATTATGATTCGTATTTTATTATTAACGGACTTCAATAAAGGAGGAGGTTCTCAATTCGTTAGTATTTATTTTTGTTCGTATACTAAGCGATTTCTCCATTCGTGGACATTTGATTTTGATATTTGTGACCCGAATTTCGATTATTCTTGATGATAGTGGTTGTATTCAAATTTGAAGAATATTCCACCTCTAAGAGAGGTAAATTAGATGATGAATCCGGTTTATTGGCAAATAGATGTACTTCGTATACGTTTGAGGTCGGATTTATTTTATAAAAACTGTATTTTTTTGTATTCAAATATGGAAAATAACAAACAAAGAAGATACAAAAGAAGAAACAAATCGATATCTCCAATCAACACTACGCCAACTTTATTTTCTGTTATTTTTGTAAACAGTCATATTTATTTACAAAATTTGTGCTCCCGAATTTTGTGAAAAAGAAATAAAGAAACAAAAAACAAATTAAAACAGGTACAAAAATTAAGTTGGCGTAGTGTTGTTCGTTAGAGGTATCGAAATTATCGCCATTGAATAATAAATGTCTAACAAAGTTTACTTTCACCATTCAATGTAAGCTACTTGTAACTAAAACTATAGGAGCTATTATATTCAAATCCCGGACGAGATCTAAAGCTTCATTGCACTTGTTAATTTCCAAAAGCATTTATTTAACTTTATATTTACTTACTTTTTCTGTTATATTATATTATTTGCCGTTGTGCGTTTTAACATCAAAAAAGTCAATATTTAATTTAATTAATTTAACCGCATTTGAAGACAATATTCCAACTCTAAACGCGTTTGCACATGGCTTGTGCTTCGTATTAGTTTTGAAACCGAGACTGTACAAATCTAGAAACCCTTGAAAAAATGTCGCTTGTGCTCTACTACTGAATGGAATCCGAAAAATATGAACATCGCTTGTATACCTTGAGGTAAAATGATCCCTGTGACATTTCGGACCGTCATTTCTCGGATTCGGAACTGATGCGAATCGCAACACGCTAAGCTCCAAAACATTTAACTCAAAATGAACTATGTTCTTCTTACCCACTTCACTGTATAGATCTACCGGCGTACTCACTTCACATTTTTTTGTTTTACTGACGTCTTATCGTCTTATGAATTACAAAATTTTTAATATTCATGGAAAAATAAATGATTTGGAAAAATAATTTGATATATAATTTTACAGTTTTTAAACTACGTTACAGCAAGTACTTGTTTGATTTTTAACAGACTTCAAAAAAACAGGAGGTTACTTTTTTTGTTTTCCGGTTTCTCCGTCAATTGTAGACCGACTTTAAAAATTATTTTTTTCGTTTAAAAGGGTGCACTCTCGTGGTGGTTCTCGAAATCGAAAAAATCCGATAGGCAAACTTTTGAAACGGTTTATTTTTTCAATGAAAGAGTTACAATTATAGTCATACGATACGTGGTTTATCCGGGAGTACCTGCGCACAGATTTTCTACTCGATATATTTCGGAGAGTTTACGCGTGCGGTGCTGATAGAGTATGTATCAGCACCGCTCTAAGTGTGGTAAATTAGTTGATAAATCCGGTTTATTGAATTTCACAAATTTTCCGTTAAAATGATTTCAATAAAATTCACATTTTAAATTTACAGGTGTAATTCCAATGAAAACTAGGAGTGCCAGAAGCCAATTTGCTTACGTTTCAAACATGTTTTCAGGTCAAATTATACTATAATAAATATAATATATACCAATGTAATCAACATTTCCTTAGTTTTAACTAATAAGTAAGTAATTTTATTTTTAATGCTCATTTGAATTAGTTTTGAGCCCCAACATAAAACTAACAACGTTAATTTATATAAATCAAACAGTTCTTTGAGAACGCATTAAAATATCCATTGATTTAATTTATTTTACGTCTCAAACTTTTGCCTGCTACTTTTGCAAATTTAAAATGATCATTTAAATACATGCTTTTTCTTGATACTGCTTGACAGGCTGTAATCTTAACGTAATAAAATACAAATCTCCAACCGCAATATAAATTACAACACAAGTATACAATTAATGTTTCCTTATTGCTCCGTATGTATATTATAAAAACAAATCGAACTTTAGCTTTCTTCTTCTTTGTCCTGGCCTTAAGTTCCATTTCTTTCAGGACCGGCACTCGTAGTCCACCTGCGCCACTCCGAGCGCCTTTGCGTAGGACTGTTTGGCGATTTCAGTTTCAGTCATAGGGCTACCAAAATTGATATAAAAACAAATAGATCACTTGGAATCTAAGATATAAGATCACTTGGAATAAGATTATTCGAATTAGCATAGAAATCTCCAGATCAATTGACCTTTGAAATGTAAACCATATTGATGCGAACATTTATCTTCGGATTACTTTAGAGAGCGTGTTTTATACATTCGCCTTGAGAATCGATGCATTATGAAATTCGGATTTCCGATTCACTCAAACTCAATATTTGCGACATATGAATGTATGAATTGCATCGAAATGATGTTGACACTGTATAACTAACTCCAAAATGTTACTTTAATCTGCTTGGCAAATCTTCGCCAATCCCATCTTTTTACCGCACATGAAACATACGTTAAATTTAAACATATGTCGCATTGAACATTACTTTCAGTAACTCGTGTTTGTATCGTTTGCGTTAAGATTTTTATTTAGATCATAATTGTATATTCATAAGGTTTAAATTAAAATTATTAAAACACAAACGCGGTAGTTAAGTTTGAAAACATATTTGAAAACTTACGTTTCCCAGACCTTTTGTCTCGTCGACCACCAGTTAATTTTTTTCTGCATAGACCGACCGCCTTTCTAATATTGAATTTTTCACAATATCATCAACTTGAAATGTGTGTTTGACAGCTGACACCACAGACCAATACTCTTATAGAGTATAGAGCTTATAGAGTGCTATTGAGAAACTTTACAAAAAAAAAAACAATTTGATGTTAAGTTTTACACATTTTTCTAAACGAATAACATCTTGTTTGTTGTGAAATGTTTAAGAACTTCATAAGCCATGTAAGTACTTGGTACTTAGTGTAACGGGCTGGTGTCCACAACTCGACGTCAAGGCGCCTATTTTGCGTGTATATAAGCCATGTATATGTTTATTTTAAAATGTCTGTGAATGTGGATTATTCCGTTCATAGAAAACCAAAGTTTTGGTCAGAACTTGTCTAAATGGGTTCTACTCTCGTGGTCCCCATTAACGTCTCGTACACCCCTTATTTTTGTTTCGCTGGAATGGATATTGTAGGCTGGAGTGGACTTCTACTACTTCGGTAAACACAGCAATCTCAATAATCTTTGAATAGAAATACTTATGAAACATGGTTTCATTTTATTGATTTTTCGAAATCGTTTTATTGCTCTGCACTGCTCTATTGATGCTTCGATGAATAAAAGAATACAATATAAATTTCTCTTTATTTGTTGAACAGAGCTGACTCACGTTGTATACGACAGGTTACATGCATATTTGCCAACTAGCGTAGATCTGCGATTCAACAATGAATCTTACGTCGTTTTGCATACGGCTATCTTGTCAGCCAGTAATAATTCACTTTTGGAAAATTTGAATATACATTATTAAAAATTTTAATTAGCAATTAGGTAATTTTGCTGGTAAAATTACAGGCACATGACTTGTCAAATTACGTCTCAGCGTGACGGGCGCAATGGCAGTGCCCCTCAGATCTTTGCAATTTAAAGGGTCTGTGTAACACTGCAACTGTTATGACCTGGCGAGTAGCTTCCTATCAGGCGCACGAATTGTTCGTCCCGTCACATGATATTAAAAAAAAAAGTAGTGCAGTAGAGGTCCATGTGAAAGAGTTCGTCCAGCGATGTACTGCCACCTTACCTATTCCTATCGCCCAGCAGAAATGTGAGGATCAAGGCAATGCGTTCCAGTTTTGAAGCATAAGGGTACTGGTGAAACTACAGGTATATGGGACTAGTCAACTTATACCTCAGGGTGACGGGGGCAGTGACAGTGACTCTCAGATCTTTGCGATTTAAAGCTCTGAATGGTACTGCAACTGCCATGGACAAGCGTGTCGCTTACTATCAGGCGCACGACTTATATACACGACGTATAATAAAAAAAAGTATATTTGTTTTTTCAAATAAACCAACGTTTCGAGCCCTTTATATTCTTGTCAACTTATGTCTCATGGTGAAGTGCGCAGTGGCAGTGCCCATCGGATATTAGCGAATTTAAGCGGTATTGCAACTGTCGCTTACCAACAGGCGCGAAATTTTACCGTCCCGTTACTCAGTATCATAAAAAAACTCGAACAAGCTACTATGCGATGCATTTCTGTCTGAGAAGCCCTCCTTCTAAGTGGGCAATCTAGGAATGAATATACCTATCAAACCCTCGTTAGTTCTAGATCGCTGTTCTTTGAAACGTATCGCAATCTTCAGATGCGTGTTTAATGAATCGAACCTTCTATTGTCACTCGCATAAGTTCTGTTGCCTTTTCCGTTAAAAATCCGACAAATTCGTCTTGCTGACGGAAAAATTTCAGCTTAATTGTAATCAGTTGAAAAATATTTCCTCTAATTTGCAGGAGTGGGAAGCGGTCGACACGCAACGGTTCTGTCATGCGAGTAACAATCCTCCACTATCAATTATTTTTTTCATGCAAACGCATATTTTTCTATTATACGCCCGCGTTTTTGTCTCTAGCGGAAAAAGAGATCTTTCTCGCGTGATTCACTAAATAATTGTTGGCGTTTTTGTTCTATTAACAACACATGGGAAGTTTTGTTACTTGGTTACTACTACAGATTATTTTTTAATATAGACGAATTGCGACAGAAGATTACTGACTACCCATACATTATGCCCCATTGCTGAACATAAATTTTCTTTAAGTAAAATACACACTAATTTAAAATTATTAACAAACAGTCCGTAGATAATTTGTGCTCGGCACTTTCCCTTGTTGCGTGCAACCGTATTCAAACAAATTTTGCTTACGTGAGGTCAATAATAAATAAGCTTTCATCACGCTTTAAATGTTTTCCTTTTTCTTAAAATTGGCTTATAACGCAAAAGTTATTTAATACTTCTAAGAGGATAGAAGCTGGAATCATTTTTTGTTTAACCTCCTAAGGCCCCGTGTACATCAAAATGTACATAATATGTGAAGTGATTCAGACCCAGACGGTATATTGTTTTGTAAAATGCCCAGTAACGAAAAATCTCATTCAAATTCAGCGCTACTGTTAACCACAGGGTATCATAAAAAATACGTAATACACTGAAGGATGTAATTATATTTAGTACATTTTAATATGTGGTTTGCTAGGTTAATTTCTATTGGCGATATATTAGTTTAATTATAAAGACGCATTAGACTATACAATATATACAAATATGATATATATTCCTCTCCTCTCCGTTACTGGATGTTGGCCGTCAATATGGCAAATTTGTACATGTCCATGGCCAAACGAAACTGTTGTTCTGCTCTCGTGACTCCGGTCCACTCCCTTCTGTTGCGTAACCATGACTTATTACATCTTCCCGCGCGTCTCTTGCCTTCAACTTTTCCCATCATTATAAGCTGAAGCAGTCGGTATCTACCGTGTCGAAACACGTGACCAACTTATGTGATTTTGCGCTTCTGGATAATATAGATACATGTCATACACTAACGCTATTAAATATCTGCCATTATTTAGCTTTAGAAAAGCAAAACCACAAACCTCAAACTCGTTGTATGAGGTCTAAGTTTTTGTACCGAAATCACAGTTTCATAGAATTTTTGTTCCAATGTAGTTTCACTTACTACGTGCCTTTATTTACACGTCGCCAAAAAGCTACGTAAAGGTGGGTTCACATTTGCGACATTTCAACGCATCGGACTTCGTGACCACTACAGATACGCGTGACAAAAACACAAGTGTGGACGATTTTTGTCACGCTGACAAATGGCACGACCTAATATCACAGCGATCTACGAGCCTTTGAGACGGCACGTACATTTTGCTGTGTCATACATTTATGGCGTGACAAAAACGTGCAACACCGCGTAACAATGTAGCAAGTGTGGATGGTGATTTTAGCTCCAATGTCACATGTCACGACTCGATCCGTGGGAAGGTGGGTTTACCGAAGCAGATATTTACTTACTTTATGAACAAGTACAATTAAGCAATAAAACCGTGATAGCCTATTGATTGACTTACCGCCTCACAAGCAGAGGCCGAAATCGAATCGAAATTCGAATCCTTAATTTGAAATTCGAATTTTGAAATTTACCTGCAGGTCGAAGTATGGTTTACAACCCTCGGAAAACTTGTGAAGTTACTACCTTCTTTGGGCCAGCACCGAGTAGCGGACTATGGCCAAAAATCCTCGCCTGAGAGGAGAGCCCTGCCCAGTAGTACATATAAATGGATTGATGAAAAGATTAGTATGTACAGTACCTGATTTGAAACACAAAAGCTTACAGAGTTCTGATTACGCCAAATAGGTCTACAGGAATCGCTGAATATGTAAATAATGGAATGTGAATTTCAACATGAATAAATATATCTTGATATGTACAGATATTATCTGTTTGTAGCGTATCGATTTTTCCCTCCATTCTGGAACAAATTGTACATAAATTCACTTTGTCAAAATTGACGTGCATTCATGCAGCTGGAATGGAATACTGGAATACTTTTACAATTAAGTAACTATTTCTGTTTCGAAATATTCTGCATAAAATACACACAGACACAAAGTCTATACAACAGTCACTTTTTTCACTGTTTATGTGAGTACACTTAAGGTACAAGGTAAAATTAATAGACTGTCTGGGAAACCCAAGGTTCGGCAGCTACCCTGCCCAACGCATTAGCATAGTTATACAAAGTGGGAACGCTGCCAGCATCTTGAGCACCTTGCCGCAGGGACCCAATTTTATTCATATAATTTAAAAATCCTAGCTTTGTTTTCTAGTATTTAAGCTGTCTTTTTTACCTTACCTATATATAATTAAAATTGAAAATACATCTCCACTCTTAAGTTAAGAAACTCTTTATTGTATGATAATTTCTTTGTTTCGGCCGGACTCAAACCAGCGACCTCGTCATATCGTGCATGACGCTCGATCCACTGAGCTACCAACCACCAACAGACCTTACGAATGTTATAGGTGCTTGATACAGACCTTTGTTTTTGGTTTTAACGACTTTTTTTATCGTAACATCATCTATAAAAAATCTATGAAAGTTTTTGTTTACCACGGAAGAATAGTATTTATGTGGTCTGTGTTCTTTACTCAGCCAGGTAACTTCACAGCTACCAGCGGCTGACTAGATATGTTGATTTAATATTAAGTTTTATTGAATATTGTTTTACTAACAGGATATTCAATAATTTTTGTAAAATTACTCCACTAGTTTGTTATAATAATTAATACGAAGATAGAACACAAAGAAAAATTGATTGTGTGACTTTAGACTGTTCATGACTCTGTCCACAATTTCAACGCAGATTTATTTCAAGAATAGAACAAAAAATCATCACCATCATCACCATCGTATCAGCCGGAGGACGTCCACCGCTGAACATAGGCCTCCCCCAAAGATTGCCAGACTAGCCGGTAACAAAATAGATCAAGGTAATGTTTTAATGGTACTTATATACTTGCTCACCTTAATTCAGGATAATTAAGAAATCGCAAAAGCGATGACGCCGATAATGTCAATCACATTTTTGTAATGGATCACGAAGGCGGAGGATTTTCAAAGCGATTATGGATTTCAAATTAGTAGCATTACCGCAAAGCAGTAATATCAGCGTGTTCCGTTTTAGAAAGGTAAGGGTGCTGGTGAAATTACAGGGACTTGTCAACTTATGTCTCAGGGTAACGGGCACAGTGACAGTGCCCCTCAGATCTTTGCGATTTAAAGCTTTGAATGGCACTGCAACTGTTATGGACAGGCGTGTAACTTACCATCCAGCACATGACTTGTTCGCCCCATCACTTGATATTAAAAAAAATCGCAGAACTAAACTAAATACCTAATTTCGACACAGTAATCATTATTACTGAACGATGTTGACCTAATGAGGTTAACTTTAATTTGATATATGTATACTCGTATTAAGCAAACACCGAAATTAATGAAGAAATATTTTGGATTACACAATGTACTCGTAATATAAGTAGGTACTGTCTCTGTTTAAAAAGTCGTGTTTTTTCGAAGAGAGTGATATACTCTTAGAAAATGTCAGTGATTTTGGCTTTGACCACCGAATAGAGACGAAATAAGGCCATCCATCCCTGGCAACTCATCAGGCCTTATATCACTTTTAAATATCAACTCTCCTTTGCGCTGAAATTACAAATTAGAAAACTGAAATAGTACAACGCCAACAACTGACCTGTGTGTTTGTGGGTCTCCGTATATTCCAAAAATATTCTGTATTTGTTGTAATAAAGCTAATATAACTAACAATGCGGGGCTGTCCCATTTGGTGGTGTGGGAAAAACAGCTAAACATCTAATTTCAAAACAAACGGAATCACATTCCATCAGTAATTAAATATAAAATATGTAATTTTTAAATTTTCGTCCATTATAGCAAAGCTCAAGTTAAACTGGTCGATTTGAAGTGAAATAATTGACGACTCCCATCAATTGTTTCGAATTCGGGCTGGCCAATCGGAGCGCAGTTGTCACCGTAATGATTTGCCAGAATAGTTTTCAAACAAATTAAATGACATTTCACCCCCTGAATCGAGAATCTGTCAAATTACATCGAAAGTTTGAAAACTACAAAAATTAATCATATCACATTTAGTGAATTGTGAAAGAATGTTTACGCTTCACGAGTTCTATACAATGATTGAAATAGTACCGTGAAATTTTCTATCAACACTTCGTTATTACGTGCACGCACGGTCGTCTGTCAAAGGCATTATTGACTATAATAATAACACCAAATATCATAGAAATAGTCTCATCAAGTGAAAGCTTATTATTGTCCAATTTTAAGGAAAGTTCCCTTAAATACTGTATACTCAACGAAACACGATGATTTCTTTTATTGCTCACAAAATAGTAATTTACTGGTTAGTTTATTTTTTGTTTTCGTGGAATATGGCAAATAGATTGACAATTCACTTGATGATGGCTTTACGCTACGATATTGAAGAAACAGAGAGCGGTAGATCTCTTGTTTTCAAGTGCAATCAGCTACTTATTGCTTTACTTACTTTACAGAACCTAATTACTTAAAGGGTAACTGTAAAAAAATGAATCACAAACCAAACCAGCCATATACCCGTGGCTATGATATTATAGATATATTATTGCTAAATCTTTGACCGGTCAATGTGACGAAATGTTATAGTATGAATACTAATAGTACTATTTAGCAAAGACAGTTTTAATTCAGAGAATTAACTTGTATTTAATGTAACTTAATTATGTTAATAAACTAGAATGGATATGCATATATTTAAAAAGAGCGTTGTCTTGCCAAAAACCTGATGTCCAGATTAGTAATCTTTAGAATAAGTATTGTATATCTCTAGAAATAAAGAAGTAAATAAAATATCACGGACATAAAGTATTCAACCGCAAATCCGTTTAATACGATTATAGTGTACCTATACCATCATTAGACGAAAAAAAACAGTAAATTCAGAAAAATATATTACTTTGTGTAAAAAAATTTCGGTCAAAAATGTGCTGTAATTAGAGACCACTAATTAGTAGAACTGAAAGGCTTTTCAGAAATATGAAATTTTGCCTTTGCATTTCGGTGCATGGATGAATACGTAGGGGAAAATGGGCGGGACTGGTGCGCGGCTTCGGGTGGTCATTTTTTAATTAGTAATTATAAATGTGAAAAGTGTGTGGTCGTCGGCTGTCCTCCTTAAGAGCGTGATTTTTGTCGTCGTCATTTTCATAAGTAGTTGAAGATGTCCTGACATTACTACTATAACTTGCGCGTTATATTCTATTTTCTTTAAGTATAAAGAGAATAAATAATCACAGTGAAACCTATTGTTAGCCAACTTTATTATGTTTACCGCAATTTGATTTCTGTTTTCAATCTCATTTATGTGTCAGACAACTACATCAATTAACTAGGGTTTTCCTTCGAGCGCTAGCGCAACGATATTTTCTCCGGGGAACTGCGCAGAATATACAGATCTGGAGCAATTTAGAAAAGTTCGCTTAGCGTTGTGGTTCCACTGGAATCGCACCTGGGATATCTTCATCGAACACCTATTGTAATAATAGCTGTGCCACCGAAGTGAAATTTCTATGGAATTGTGTATGTAGTTTGTAAACAATAATGGTTTTGTGTTTGAGGTTTCTAATACTTTTGATGGAAAGCGATACGATAGTATATATACATATTATAGGTAACAAGCTACTGCAACCAATCTCAATGTTATATTTATATACGTAGCTAGGTATCTACTTTTTTAACCCTTTTTATATCTCCGTTCAGCAAACTAACTTGTTTTTCTTCTTTAAAACCTCGATATAATATAATAATGTCAATATGAAAATAAAATAAGGTCAGCAAACAACTCTGCTCATGTTGAAATTTGGCGGTATTTTATTTTTAACGTAACTCTAGTCAAAATGAACAAGTGAATATCGTAAAAATATTATAACCAACACACCTGCCTCCGTGACCGGACGGTTACCGTGCCGGACTGCCACGCAAAGGACCAAGGGTGGATTCACGAACCGGGAGAAATATTTGTACGGTCTACATTTATTTATCTTTTGAGTTTGGGTGTAATTTGTGGTTGCCTATGTGGGTGTCCATGACACCCTCGACACAGGGTTTCCCTAGTGCGGGGCTATGTTGAGTGTGTGCGTTATTGTTATTATTATTATTATTATAATACAATACTACTTAGGATATCCATAAATACGGCACCCATTACTTACTCGCAAAAAAAAAACTTGTGTATTATATATACACAGTAAAATATGCCCTTTTTTCATTTTTCTTTAAAATGCGATTTCAACGGTATTAACATTTATATCGCTGCTTTTTAAAAGTAGTGCCTTATACCTTAATACTAAATAAATAAATTACGCACACATTTATAGCCCCGCACTAGGGAAACTCTGTGCCGCGGGTGCCATAGACACACTGATAGACAACCACAAATAACATACAAACTCACGAGAAAAATAAATGTAGACCATAAAAATATTACTCCCGGTCCGGGAATCGAGCCCAGGCCTTTGCGTGGCAAAACAGTATAGTTCGGCCATGAAGGCAGTACTATCATAACTAACGTAATCGACATTTAAGCGAAATTGAGTTTATAACACATCTGGCCTTAATGAATCGAGATCTACAAGCCCATATAAGCGGTTTTTTGTATCATATTTAGTTTTAGTTAAGCAAAATCAGCGTAATTGATATTCTTCAAAGAAAAAAAACTGAGTTCTAATATCTCGAAAGATACCAAAATACAAATGCATTAGTTTTGACAGGTAAGGTAGAATAGTTCATATTTGTCTTTTTTGTGAAAAAGAACACTGAGCCATTTGTTGGTTAAAATAAACACGTGACGACATGAACCGGTGTATGATTCTTTGACGTTATACGTGCCACACGATGCGTTGCGTCGATATTGCGACGCATGAGCGATGACGCTGCGTTGCAATATATATAAATACGAACCACATGCCACACAGGCGTCGCGTCGTCGGAACACGTGCGCATCGGACAATGGGCCAAGAGACGAAGCGGGGAGTGGTACTGCAATGCGAAAGCGAGGGAGTTACATTGCGACACCGCAGCACTCGTGTGGCACTCGATGCATCAGCATGCATCATTGAAATCATAGTGTTGCGACGATGTATCGGCGACGCAACGTCGGTGTGGCTTCGCTCTTAGATAGGTTCAGTTCTTAAACCATATTCCCGATGAATTAGGTTGATTTTGAGATAGGCCACTGTTCCAGAAAGCCATCGATATGTGGTTTGTATTTGATAAAAGGTTGAAATATAATGCTTGTTACGATAAAAAAATATACGTCGTTATTTTATATTGCGCAGAATATGAGAATACACGGCTCAATAAAATATAACTTTCATTGAATATTGTTTATTGCAAACACATACAGAGGATGAATAACATAAATGTAACTATGCTTAGCAAGCCCCAACCCAAACCAAAACCGCAGCCTTTGGGTGAACGAAAATAGAAAAACGGAGGTATTTAAAAAGGATGTATAAAACTTGACTAAATCGGATTATCTTCTTTGGAGGCAACTATTAAACGACTAAGTCTATATTAAACCGTTGGCAAACGTTGCTAAAGCAGATTACACATAGCGTAGCTGCGGCATTTTTTACAGTTACGGTGGCGCAGAAGTTGCGGGGCCAGACCGCATCATCAGTGGTCAGTGACCAACTCGTAAATTAGTTGAGAATTGCGGCAGCAGAGACGCTGCTGTAGTGTCAAGTAACAACGCCGCTGCTGAGCGTGTATAAAAGTGTGTATACAAATGCAAGGGCTACTACATCTGCGGCATCGCAGCGGCAGCGGTGTCGTGTTGTTACGGCGCCGTGTACAATCAGCATAAGCCACTTTATTTTTTTTACCTTTCTTTAGATGGCAAGTTATTTGTTTTTATTTGATTATGTAATCCTACTAAAACTTCCAAGTGGAAATAGTTTTGCTGAATGTAAGCCATTTGTTATTTACACTATCGATTATAGCCAAGACCCGCAAAAGGGCAGCCTGGAGGCGTGTCTAATTGATGACCAAGCTCAAGCCCAAATGAAATCGATTTACCGCTAAATTACACTTTATTTGTTAGCTAAAAATATCCTATGTTGCACTGCAGGGAGGCGTTTTAGTATGATCAAGTAACTGTCGAGTTCTTAGGTTTTCGCGATTGTTACACATAGGAAATGAAACTTTGGTCACGGTTGACTCTCAGCCGCGACCATGGGACCTGTAAAGGGCCCGAAACGTCGATTTAAATCCGGAAAAATAGTTTCATTTCCTATCAAGTAATTGATTATAAAAAACAATTATGTACGTAGATGAAAGGAACTTTAGTGCTCAAATAATTTCAGTACTGAGTACTAAAGAACCGACCTCAAAAGTACGTGGAATTACGTCTATTTGCTAAGTTTCATTGAAATATCCTTAAATACGCCACTATTCAGGACTTGACACTGGAGATAATAAAAATCGGTTCTCACTACTCAAAGTATATTGAGAGAAAAACACCTTGAATTGGAGAAATAGCAAAATCAACCATTAAAATAATTGCTCCTTAAGTAAAATTTAGGCGCTATTTATAAAAACGAATCTTCATGCATGAACAGCCACCCTTAGAGGTGGATGATTTTCTTCAAAATAAAATGGGAAAGTACACCCTTTCCAACAAAAAAAAGAATCATGAATATCGGTTCACAAATACCGGAGTTATCGCGTAACATAGATACAAAAAATAATCTCAGTACAGAGTACTAAAAAAAACTGACCTCAAAAGTACTAGGAATTACGTCTATTTGCTAAGTTTTATTGAAATATCCCCTAGTTCGCCACTATACAGGAGTTGACTCTGGAGATAATAATAATCGGTTCTCACATTTCTCACTACTCAAAGTATATTGAGAGAAAAACGCCTTCAATTGGACAAATAGCAAAATCAACCATTAAAGTAATTGCACCTAAATTAATGTTAGGCGCTATTTATGAAAATGAATCTTCATGCGTGAACAGCCACCCTTCGAGGTGGATGATTTTCTTCAAAATGAAATGGGACCACTATGGAAGTACCCCCTTTCCAACAAAAAAAGAATCGTGAAAATCGGTTCACAAATACCGGAGTTATCGAGTAACATACATACAGAAAAAAAAAACAGAACATACAGTCGAATTGAGAACCTCCTCCTTTTTGAAGTCGGTTAAAAAATATACTTAATATGGAAATTATCATATCATTTGATGCATCATAATATGGTGGACAAATTCATATAAAAGTGACAATGAATTAGAATTCTTGATTGTATCAATATGAATAACGTGTGATGAACTGTTCCATACAAAATATTCAACTAAATTGACGGCCCAACGTTACTCAACGGTTTGCACTATAGGCGCTAGATAGGGAGGTCCCGGGTTAGATTTCCAGTATGACCAATATGAGAAGTGAGCTTTTCTACGAAAGGAACATAATAAAATGTCGCCCTAATTACATTAAATCCACATTTGAGCCATACAAATGCATTTCTTTAAAGTGAACTGAAGTAATTAAATGAAAACAAAAAATGCAAATCTATATTAAATGATTATAATAACAGCCTGTTCCTAAACAGGAATATGTATATGTGTCTTAAAATACGTACCTAATCATGTGTGTCAATTACGTAAAAATGCAGTGATTTAGAAATAACGAAACTTCTATATATTGAAATTAGGTTCCATTCAAAAAAACCACTTAAAAAACTACTTTTATTTAAGATCTAATGATTTGAACTTGTTTCACCACTACGAATAAACTTCCTTGCTCCATGTAATTAATCACGCGTAGCTGACCTAGTTACCACGGGATTAAAATATCTAATCTCAACTACAACACGCTAAATATGGCGTAATTTGATTAAATCGACGTTGCGCCAGAAATCAACTGACATTTCAAAAACGTTAAAAGTTTTCTGAAAAATAATATTTGAAACGAAGAATGCATAGGAACGTTGGCTGATTGGACGAATTGGATACAGGTTTTTTGGTGTAATTTCGAAGCGGTGCTGCGGTCTAGTTAAAAAAGGCCTGCCAAAAAGCAAAATTCTTGCACGTCAACACCGTCGTCAACCTAATACACGTTCCACCGTTGAGCACGTATCCAAAAAGAGGATTTAGGCTTATTCTTACACAACTGTGACAATCTCTGTTGATTGAAAACTTAAATAAGACCCGCAGTATTAAAAGCTACATGAAATTATACATAAAAATGCTTTCATCACATAAAAATAAATACACGAAACAAATTGTGAATAAAAAAAATTACACTTATATTTTCTAGCTCTCTATTTAAGAGTCTATACTATCTCAGCAGGAATTCTAATTTTTCCCGTACTAATACGATTCATTTTGCTTGGGTCGAGAGGCATGGGCACTGGCTTTATTTCAGAATGTATTTTTTTACAAACGAAATCAAGGCGATTTCAAAAATGTATACACGGTATAGTTAAATACGTTGTTCTATTTAGTTCAACTGATATTAAAAAAATCATTATTGAATACAGCGGTTTTCTTGTAATATTTCGAGGTAATTTTGCTTTTTTTTTCTATCGTAAAAATGTTTAGGAATCGCGTTTTCACACCGCATAATTATCAGTATATATCCTCGATTTTACTATATATTTTTTCCAATTCAACACTTGAAAGTGTTATGTTGAATAACCAAAGCCATTTGAGGTAGTATGGATTCTTAAGCATGAAAAAGTCGTCGACTAATTTCATTCCTTATTGCAAATTGCATGCGCTCTAATTTGACCTTTTTTATATTTTGTAAGGTCAATAACTACAACGTTACTTGTAAGAGTAATGATTCGAAAATCCGTTGAAAGTATATCGCGTAATTACACATGAAGGAGATAACGAAAACAAAAGATATTTGCAGGTAGATATTATGAATTCCGCCGAGGTTGCGAACTAGATATGATTGTGAGCACAATCCCACATTCATTAGCCTACTTTTGAAGGTCGACCCGAATGATCTGTAATTAATCTACTTATTATTTTAATAAAACTTTTGGACTCAGTCCTCTATGTGAGATTGTTTATTCATTATAACGTTGGTGTTCTATATCGAAAAATTTTCCAGTAAGCATGTTTTTGTTAAAATTCAATTTTTTGTAATTTGTATTTAAAACAGGACATAGATATTTAACAGTCGTGAAAAACCAAAATATGCTCAACTGAAATTGACGCTTCTGCCCTTTCTAAAAAACACCGACGGTATATCGTCTTATACCTGAAACTTCTGACATTTTGAAAGTTTCAAATTGAACTAATCCTGACATACGAGTAAGGCGGATTTCGAAGGAAAATTATTTCCTGTAAGGAAATGTACACATCTGGCTTCAACGTGTTATTTACTCAAATAGTGCAATTTCCAGTTTATCGCAAATAACTGCTGTCGACATTTTCATGGAACGAAGTCTTTGAAATGTCCAGTGCAATTTCGTTTAGCACAAAAATAAATCTAGTATTACATACTTATAAAACTGCACATATTCATACAATATGTGCAGTTTTTTTTATATATTCGAATGCTGTATATAGGACATTAACATATAATCATATAATCCAGTAACAGAATATATAACACTTCCGTTAGAACTAACTGAGATGAGCCCGTTAACTAACTGCAGTATTGCGATTACACGTTTGACTTACTTACAAATTTTGACAAATTTATCAATCCTCAAGAGGTCTTCATTTAGCGCCATATTTTTTTTAACACCAAGTGACGAGTGAAGTAGTGCACCTGATAGTACGCGACACGCCTGTTCATAACAGTTGCAGTGCCACTAAGAGGTTTAAATCGCAAAGATCTAAGTGGCAAGGCCACTGCTCCCGTCACCCTGAGACATAAGTTGAAAAGTCCCACGTGTCTGTAATTTCACCAGCACCCGTACTTACCCTTCAAAACCGGAATGCAGTAATGCTCACGTTATTGCCTGGCGGCAGAAGTAGGTTAGGTGCCTGGACGAACTCTTTGACAAGGATTTCTACTGCTACTAAATATGAATAGTATAGGTTGTTGCTGGCGAAGTATGGTCGACTAAACAAGACAAACAAGACTGAAATATGCGTATCCCTTGAAAGTAATGAATAAAACACAAGCGATTTGAAACACTTAATGCCTGTAAAACACACCGCTGTTTGTCCTTACCCAATTACTATAACATGATCGCTGCAGGGCAATCATTCTTGTACTTAGAGGGTTAAATTTAATGTTAATAGATGTAATGTAATAAACCTTACTAAGTTTGATAACTGTATAAGAATTTTGGGGTTATCTGCTTTTAGATGCTTTAATTAAGACTGAAAGCTTGTCAAAGCTCAATTCAATACAGATTATGTGAATATATAGTAACTAGCCTATATAATTATGTACAGAATTGTTGGAACATCTATTCTACTTATGGAGAGCAATAATATATCTATAGGTGTATTAATCGATCAGACACGCTGAGTCTATTGAGTCTTTCAAAACTTTACTTAAAGTTTGCTTGATTTAACTTTCTAAAATGTATTTTTAACGTAATAAGAGGATATATCATTTACTCTCCTCTATTGGGTCATATTCCTTTTTTTATCCCGCCCATATCACGTTACGTCCATGGTCAGCGCAAATATCCTCTGTTCAACTTTCATTTAACCCGCAAAATGATACTAAGCCAGGCACCATTCGTCGCCGGGCGGCGTCGTGGTGAATGTTCACTGATCCCACGGCGCCCGCCGACTCAACCGGCGAGAGGGAAACCCGGGGGGGTTTTAGTGGGGTAGGCCTTCCAGTGTGGAGGGAGAGTCCCCACATAACCCCTGAGTATCCCTGGGCTCAGGGGTATAAAAAAAGATTTCCCCACCGCAAAAAAAAAAAAAAAAAAAAAAGGCACCATTCTTCGAAGCCCTAGCCGTAATTGAACCCTTAAGCAGAACAAATAATTTTGACGTGTTCAGCAACACTGAATCAAAATTTCTGACATCCGCTGGTTATTATTTGGACGCGGTCACCACTCAAAGCTCTGTGGTCCAAATTCTGTATCCTACCTTTGGCCGGTGACAGACTCAACCATTTTTGTGACTATGACTTACATATATAACTATAAGTACTGTAAGTGTAAGTTGTACAAAGTAAATAAACTTAAGCTTACCTTACACTTTAATTATTCTTTACTCCTATTCTTACCTGTTTTTATTTTTTTATTATTTTCATTATGTTTATATAATCCTACTTTCATTTAAGTATATGTACTTTTAATATTTATTTTAATATTTTTTTAACTTGTGTACGTGCAATATGTTTATTAAATGCGTATTCTGTTGCAGCCTCAATGAATTATTATCTTAACGTTTAACCTGTAACCCGAAAGTTGCCTAGAAGGGATTGATATCTAACAATAAAGCTGCCTGTTGTACCTGTCGTCTTTTGTATTATTACGTATATTTCCCAGTGAGTCGAAATTTTGCGTTGAGCATTGAAAAAAAATGTAACTTAATTTCCCAGCGTCCTTCTCTATAAAGCTGCATTGTTTCCCAATTTGCACGGTGTGCATATCATCTACAACAAACTTTTTGTTTTACTTTTTGTATTTGCATGCGAAAAACGAGATGGCTCGCACTGACACGGACCGTCAGAACAACCAACACCGGATTAAAAGCATTTACAATTTTTGACATTGGATTTCCTCTACTCGTCTTTGTTTTAACCCTTCGATAACCAAACACATGGCTATTGTCACTGGTCCAAAAAGAATCGCCAATGGCGAAACCATGTGAGCAAAGTAGCCTTCTCTGCACTTAACCCGTAGCCTACTTAAACGTAAGACTTCCGCTCCAAGGTTGATTTCATCACGTTCTAGCAATATGCTCGTAAACTATTGTTGGGAGCCGACATCCGGACAGATTATCGATCGATAAAGTCATTATGGTCGTAACAGCGGAGTAATTTTGATATTAAATGTTCTGTTGTGGAATTCACACTCGGAATGTTAATTGTATGCAATGAAATCTGGCGCTGTAAAATAAAGGAAAAGAAATGTGTAAAAAATTGCTGGCTCAAAAAAACCAGTGTCATTCATATAACTTTAAATTTGTTTTGAATCACCATTAAAGAGTTACGGTAAAAATATAGTTACTTTTTTTTGCACGCACACACTCATAGCAATACACTAGAGAAACCCTGTATCGCGGGTGCCATGAGCACACTAATAGACAACCACAAAATACACTCAAACTCACGAGAGAAGTAAATGTAGACCATACAAATGTTTCTCTTAGCCAGGGAATCGAACCCGGGACCTCTGCGTGGAAGTTCAGCGTGGTAACCGTGCGGCCACGGAGGCATTTTCAGTGGCAGTTTCACCCGTGAGCATTAGATACCAAAGATTGATTTTTGTATCTATTTGACAAATTATAAGACGGCGGTCTGACTGGCATATTACACATAAAAGAGACATGGTATATGTAATGTCTGGGCACCGTTTTTAAAGATAACGATAACTTTATAACTTAATTTATAATTCACATCATATGAATCAGCCCTTACACAACTTTCAAGTCACAAAGTTAAACCACAAAGTCAGATACTGAAGGTGTACCTTTTGTACCAAATTTTAAGACCGTAAAAGTGGCACCAAGTCTAATAGTACATTATAACCAACTTTGCATGAGACTATTTTCGAGAATAGTGATGGGCAAGTTGTTGTTTGAACTCCAATTTACACATTGCACAAATGTTCGATTCGTGCCGCCCGGGGCCAACCTTACATTTGCTACCCCCTCTATTTACATGATTACAAAAGTAGTTCGTTCGGGCACCTTTGCGTTCTTCAGGATATCGTTTTCGCAAATAGTAGAATTTATTTTCTAATTTTAACTCAAAAAAATAATTTTCACTAGTTACGGTCGCGCTCGCCGCTGCCCCACTGTGCCGCCCGGGGCCATGGCCCCCTTTGCACCCCCACGCTACGCCACTGAGTTCAATCTCCTAACTAATAACCACTTAATACTTTGAATAGTTTGAATAGTCAACAGCAGGCTGGCCTACACTTCTGTTTTAGATTCAAATTTATGCCAATTGCGACTAGAACTATCCATATATCAAAGTGGAAAACTCAGCTTGTTATAAAGTATACTATAACTATGTGTGTGGTTAGCAGTATTTTTACTGCTACTATTGGAAAAGCTTTACCTATAAGTGTTACATAAAATGGCGAACGAGGCATCATCTTATTAAAAATATAACCAATTAAATCAATCTTTTGCATTATAATGTTGGTCACTGGTTGTGTATCAAGAAATGTTTTTTTTTGCTTGTCAACAACGCGTTTTTAACCGACTTTAAAAAGGAGGAGATTCACAATTTGACTGTATTTTTTTTGTGAGTGTATGTTACGTAATTTGTGAACCGATTTTGATGATTCTTTTTTGTTGGAAAGAGGATACCTCGGTATTGGTCCCATTAAATTTGAAGGAAATATTGTACATCTGAAGGTAGCAAACTTGGGGATGAATCTAGTGTCGCGCACTTTCCGATAACCATACTCAAAGAAAACATACTCTTGATTGGAAACCAGTTGCATTGAAAGAAAAAAAATCTTCATCCACAATTGGTTACGAACTACATTAGTGATGGCGTCCAGAGGGTGCAAAAGTTATCGCCAAACATTATTAAGTTATAGGTATTTAAAAAAGCTCGAAGACAATTTTAAATAGGGTCACGAGATATCTTAAAAAAAACTTGTTCCATTAAAACGTCAAGTTCGTTACGCTACGTTCAGAAAATCGTGACGCAAATGTTTAACGTCGATTTTTCACAATCGAATATGCAATTTCACAAATAATAGTCGTCGAGAAAGGGTCTCATCACCATGATTGGTTCGTGACGTGTAATTTCGCGTAACCTATTGCAGTACTCAATCCGTTGGTAGTAATAAGCTGAATTATTACGTTTACATCGTAAAGAACGGTTACTTGTGATTGGAACAATTTAGTTTATATTTTACATATTTGAAATTAAACTATTTTTCCGGATTTAAATCGCGTTTATTTGTTTTTCCAAACAAACCAACGTTTCTTAGCCTTCACAGGTCCCATGGTCACGGTTGACTGAGTTGGTAAAAACATCAACCACCCTATTTTTTCACTATAGTTACAAAAGTTAATAATTAAATACCTTATTTTTAATTTTACAAAGAACATTCCAATTTACGCTACACACGTTTTACAAATTATTTTATTTTAACAATATGAATTTTTATTAAATTAAATTTATAATTAATTAATAATGGAAAATATAATTAATTAAAACACATTAATAATAATCACTGCAGTCTCAGTCATGTCTGTTTGGGATTTTTCATCAGAGGAAATATTATTTATTTAGTAAGAAACCTACGGCGTTACATAATATATTTTACAATAGCATATAGGCTAAGAATATGGCTAATGACAGTTTTGTCTTGTTTGTATATCATTATATTATATTAAATAAAATGTTATCGGTAAGAAGGTAAATTTTAAAACTAGTAAAGAGTAAACAAAATACCACTAGTTTTAGATGCCGAAAAACACACGAAGTCTCGTCTGTTGTTTAATAATAAAGTGCCGCGCACAAAAATGCCAGTACTTTCTTGCCGCTGTGCTCATATTGATTCAATATAAAATGTTCAATGTATGTAAATCATTGAATTATATCTGTACGTTCTTGATACTTCTCTATGGAAAAGCAGTAAGCGTCAACTACACAGAAAGTACTGAAAATCGCACAGTAAAGCCTGTAGTTGGTATTCTGAGATCCTTAAAGCCGAACGGGTTACCGAACTGTACTAGGACACAGTAACCTGATATACGTGTTTCTAGGGTCTATACAATGAGTTAAAATAGCTGGTAACAGCTATTGACCGCGTTTTTTCTGCTGTGGAGCTGTTCATTTCGAGCATTTCGTAAACAAAATTAGCTTGTACTTACGTGAAGTTAGGCCATCATACTCGATAGCCTATTACCATATACCTATCATGATACTTGGTCGATATTCCCTTCAGGCATTTTTCGTCATCTTTTACTATGCGCAAAACCCAGGAATAGAATTCCCGGCCTGCGACGTTTCCAAGCACTTACAACCTGAGAATCTTTCAAGTGCGATTGAATAGGCATTTACTGTAGTTCCCCCAGGGCTAGGTAATCAAAAGGAAGTCCATTTACTTAAAAACGAAACTTAGTTGATAAACCAACTATCTAAATATACATTACTAGCAGTAGAGCTCCTTGTGAATGAGTTCGTCAAGGGAAGTACTGTCATCTTACCTATTTCTGCTGCCAACCAGTAAAACCTGTTGAAATTACAGGCACATTGAACTTGTCAACTTATGTATCAGGGTGACGGGCGCAGTGGCAGTGCTCATAAGATCTTTGCGATCTAAAGCTCTGAGTGGCACTGCAACTGTTATGGTTAGGCGTGTCGCTTCCCACCAGACGCACGACATGTTCATCCCGTCACTTGGTATTATAAAAAACACATATAGGATGACGATATTAATACAATTTGACGACCTCGGTACACTGAGGGCGCTAGATGTGAAGGTCACGAATTCGAATCCCGGTAAGTCCAATTTGGTAAACAAATTTCTCTAAATTGATCTCGGTCTGGATGTTCTGGATAGTAATGCGGGCTAATTTTATTGCTCTCTTCTCGTACTACGATAATGATTATTAAAATAAACAATAAAAAAGGAACCTTCATTATACAGTCTTTAAAGTAAAGCTATACATATTAGGCATCTTCTTTGTGCGTTTTTTTCATATTACAACTTAAAAACAGATTTTATACAGAGGGCGTCCTATGGCTATGCCACACAGGGAAAGTACCTTAAATACCGCAGATAGAAAATTTTACAGAAAGAAGACTTCGTTTTGATATTAAAAACAATTCGAAGATTCGAATTCAACTCGAATTCTTCCGACAGAAATTTATTTAAAAATCTTTGAATGCTGTTTGAATTGTTTTTAAAATCAAAGTTAAGTCTTCTTTCGGTAAAATTTTCTATCTACGGTAGTTAAGGTACTTTCCTTCCGTGTGGCAGGGCCGGGAGACGCCCTGTATATTCTCTAATTTCTAATTGAAGACCAAATAATTGGTATGATTTTCTAATACAATTATTATTATTGTTAATCTCACTATCTAGAGTGGGCTAATCCTCTCACGACTACATTGAAAAAAATATTTACGATACTTTTAACACGTCATCGTCTTTAATTTACAAGCGATGGTAACCTAGTGGACGAACGGTTGACTCTCAATTAGGAAAGCGACGATTCAAATCTTGAAGTTGAATTTGAAGTGACTCCAATTTGTAAGTTGTATACATCTGTGGTTCAAGTACAGTACAAAACAAAAAAATATGAAGTCTCCATGGACCATGGGAATCCTCTCTTTAGAAAGCCCCATACCCATTAGTGCGATTGGTAAATTGCAATCACAGAAGTTGATTTAAACTGTCTCTGTGGCCGAACGGTTACCATGCTGATCTGCCACGCAGAGGTTTCGGGTGCAATGCCCGGGCCGGGAGAAATATTTATTTGGCCTACATTTATTTTTATCGAGAATTTGGGTGTAATTTGTAGTTGTCTATATATGTTCATGGCACCCGCGATACAGGGTTTCCCTGGTGCGAGCCTCTAAAATAAAATTAACTTTAAGACAGGATAAAACCGGGACAGATGCCGCAGTGGTATAGGTGCCTCTTTTTCAAAAAACCTAACTTCCTCAAATCGCAACAAAGAATAATTAGTTTAAATAAGGAGTATAGACACCACTCATCAAATATCCTGCAGGGCTACGTGTGGAATAGACGCGTTTGGATTGTGCATGCATTTTTTTCCGCGACGAACACGATAAACGGTTTAAAATTTCAGATAGAAGTATTTACTGTCGCATAATTTTTATTATATAACCATACACTGATTCATTAACTGCGCACAGTATATACTGTATACACAGTATACACACATAGTACACTGTATATAGAGTATATTAAAGATTACAAATAAAACATTTTATTACGAATTTTACTATTATATTCTGAAGGGAATCTATCCTTCTTAGTATTTTCATTATGTGGCGTCTAGCCATATAAGTAGGCATCTATAAAAAAATAGGTTTGCAAAAAGTCAATTTCTTCAAAATTAGTAAATGTTAGATCAATAAAATCAACTATTAATGTGATGTAAAAGATTAAACCAGTTATTATCCATAGGAATTATTCATGATAAACTAATAATTTTTAAATTAGGAGGCCCTTTCAAAAAGTGAAAAAATCTACTCCGGTTTTACCCTAATTTCGAGTTAATAACCTTTCAAATGCAATATTTTTTCTATTTTTTACGATAACAAGTAACGAACGAGTCGTGCGTCACCGTAAGTGACAAGCCTGTCTATAACAGTTGCAATGCCCCAAGAAGCTTTAATGTCCTGTAACTAAACTTAAGTACGTCTTAAACCAATCTTTGCAATGCAAAATACACTCTTAGTAAATTGTATTAAGAGTGTCGTAGCAATTTAAGTATTGGCTTATTTGTACTTAACTTTAGAGCAAGGGGACTTTAATCGCAAAGATCTGAGAGGCACTGCCACTGCGCCTGTCGCTCTGAAACATAAGTTGGCAAGTCCCATGTGCCTGTAATTTTTAGCCGACTTCCAAATAGGAGGAGGTTCTCAATTGGAATGTATTTTTTGTATGTATGTATGTTAGGCGATAGTTCCCGCATTTGTGAACCGATTTTAATTAGATACTTTTTTTGTTGGAAAGAGGGCAACGCGGACTCCGGCCTTCGACCGCGCGGCTGCCGCGCGGCTGCCGCGCGGGGTGAGTGCGGTCAAATTCGTGTCGAAAAAATGTGCCGATGAATTTACAGGCCTCAGATCTTTGTGATTTAAGGCACTGAGTGGCACTGCGACTAGTACGGACTGCTTTTATTATAATACCGCGTAAAAAGATGTTTCATGAAATTTTAATAAAGCCATAGCTAAATACACTATTTGTAATATGTACCTACAATAATCTTAAGGCTTTAGTAAATAGGGTTGGAATTAGTTTAATTTATTCAGATTTTTGTCATTTGCTGTGCCCGTACAGGGTCCATAATGAACTTAATTTATATTACCTACCACCTTGTATATAACATTATGGTATGCAATAAAGTATTGAGTATTAAGTCGTCTTCGGAATCGAGGAGCTAAAAAAACTATTGCGTTAAAACTATGAATTTTTATTACACTATACTGAGATTATATAAGTTCAGTTCACCGAACGTACTCAGGCTGCCAAAATAATAAAAACGAATTTCGAGTTCTGGAATATTTGCGATTGCAAACGGCGACGTTAGCAGCGATACAAACGCGGGTTTGTGAAACGCGCGATTGCATCGCAACACTTGCTATTTATAATGCAAACGCGCAACTGCAATGGTGCAGTCGTTTGTGTTGAATCATTAAAAAGGTGTATCACGTTTGCATCGTGATTACATCGCGTTTGCGTCGCAATTGTATCTCGATTGTCGCTCGTGTAACAGTTGCAATGGCACTAAGAGCTTTAAATCACAAAGACCTGAGGCGCACTGCCATTGCGCCCGACACCCTGAGACAAAATTTGACAAGTCCCATGTGTCCGTAATTTCACCAGCAAGCGTCTGGCAATGTTTTTTGTTGGATACAAGCAACCGGCAATTAGGAGCGAATATTCTATTTTGATACAATGGTGCTATTTTCTTACGCTATTTTGATTTGTAAGAAATTGTAAATTAATAAATTTATATATTATTACTACGTTATTATGTACAGTTAACAGCACATCACATCAAGTGTACATCAAGTTGTACATTTTTATTCGTATATTTATCGCCTTCATTGCAAAATATCGAAGAGTGCTGACTCGGGGTCCTGATTCCGGGACCCCGAGTCAGCACTTGGGCGCTTTCCGAGCAATTCAGAACATTTCGAGTTAAACTTTCGATTCGGATTCGGATACGATATCGTTATCTAACAGCGTTTACGAAGTTAGTCGGTGAAACAGATGACACGAAAAATGAAAATCCTTTTTTAAAATAGGAATACATTAGTCTTGCATTAAAATAAATTGATAAAATTTAACAAAATCCACTATATTTAAAATAATATGAGATTTCCATATTACATTCTTGCTTTGTAAGCAATAAGGTGTTCGATAACTTTCATTGAGAGAAGTTCGGTTTCGGTTCGAAGTTCGTTTGACGTTCGATACATGATGACAAAAATGAAAAGATATCAAATCGAATCGATCGACTATTGAGTTATCGTAAGGTTCAGAATCGATCCCCATCCATCAATGTGTAGCTTGATGGGCTGCTGTCTTTATTTTACTATCGTTTAAAGTAATATTTTATTATACTTTTGCGCTGATAGCCTTAATTGAGGCTACATATAATATGTTATTGATACTTTGATATTCCGAAATATAACTAAGATTATTTTTTACACACTGTATCATTCATGTAAAAAAGATACAGGGTAATAGATTCTTTTACGAAAATTGTTTTTGTTCTTCGTCTACGCTAGGTCACAGAAGAATTAAACTGCTTAAATGTCTTTAGTCAAAGGATTACATTTGTAAAGTTTTATACTGTGACAATCTGTGAATTCCTAAGGCAAAAATAATACAATCCCGGACACACGGAAATAATAAATGTTTGCATTTGAAAAGAATTCCGTAATTATTGTCAACCATGATTATTACTCAACACGGGACAGTGAAAATAATCAACATTGCATGCGAACTGCATAGGCAAAAAATCAATGTCCGGGAAGATCGAACTTAATGCAGGCAGGAATGATTGATAGTCACGCGCGCACTTACGCGTGCCTATGCGCCCACGCATGTTTTCAAGTTTCTTGACATTTCGTGAGGGATATGATTATACCTATCGGTGACGTGAAACTTCATTGTGTCACATACGCAGTCTGGAAATTTAATGTATTTGCTATATGCTCTACTATGGACTTGTCGCTTAACACCAGGCGCCCGATTTGTTCGCCCTGTCACTTGATATAATAAAAAAAATGGATGTGTAATAGAAGAAATAACCACAAATAATCTATTTTCACTTTGTATAACAACATTTGGTATCATTTCTAAGGATATAATCACTCACTTTATATAATCAACAAAAGGCATAATTTCAACGTGTATAATGAACCTTCAGTATAATAAATATTAAATATAATGATTAAGTGATTACTACCAGTATAATGTATTAAATAACACAATATTTCGTTTTACGAATAGTTGAAGAGGATAGAAATTTATTAGGGGTTTCTTTTTATATTCATGTATTTTTTTATTGTGTAATTTTTCTGTCGTCGTCTTTCAGATCACCAATATAAATATTATATATAGAAATATTTGTCCTTTACCAATGAAATAGATGCTTCCATACACGTATAGATACTGGAAAGCTGGAGCGTAAAGTAAATCATGAGAGATGTGCGAGTGTGTGCGTGTGTGTGTGTGTGTGTGTGTGTGTGTGTGTGTGTGTGTGCGTGCGTGTGTGTGTGTGTGTGTGTGTGTGTGGGTGTGTGTGTGTGTGTGTGTGTGTGTGTGTGTGTGTGTGTGTGTGTGTGTGTGTGTGTTTAAAATGGTATTCCAATAAATTTTTTCAGGATTTTCATACTTTAGTGTTTGTAAGTATAATATATAAATTAATTTCCTTTTCGACCCATATTTTGATACATTTATTGTATTTAGTTTTTTGTTAAATAAATTATACACTCTGCCTGATTCTAACGGAAACCGAGGCACAGATGGAGTAATGTCTTCTTTTTTAGTTCACAACACTACGGTTTTGGAGAAGTATTTCGGAGTGTTGATGTAGTGTAATCGATAACAAATAAAGCTGTCTAACACTTAGCAAATTCACTTCCTTGTTCAAATTTTCCGTCGGGAATAATTTAGGTTTAAAAAGGCAAATTTTTAAGAGTATCCTTTGAGCTTTATCAAATTCCATCAGTATTGAAACATATGTATGTCTATGTCACTAAATATCGTCGAAAGAAAACTCTATAAAGCGTTGTTTACCTTCATCTCTCTATTTCTATATCCGCTAGTACAACACTCGGAACAATGCTGTAAGAGGGATCAGACACAATCGTAAGATAAGTATCTTAGTTCTCACGAGATTTACAGTGTTACGAGGACATTGTTATCAGTTACTTGTATTTAAATATCTGCAATTGTTGTTTTTCTTTAACGCTTGTTCATAGCTACATTGGCTTGAGTTATAAACCTCGAAAATAAAGCAACTTAGCAGATTATTAAGTAGTTAATAAAGTGATTAAGTTATTAAGCTTCGTTAATTTTGAGGACCCTGTAATTATTATTACTCCTTTGTCAATATAAGACAACATCACATTCGTTGCAATAATCCTAAAGTAAACTATAGCACCTGTATTATGAAAATCGGAAACAACGACGGTATCACAAACACCCAGATTCGAGACAATATATAAAAGTTAAAGGCTGAGTGAAGAAAAGCTTTCACAGATTTCTCACAGATGGCGCTACGGTAAAAACATCATTAAAACCAAAAACAAATGTCTTCAACAAACACCATAGGAAAATTCCTAAGGTCCGCTAGTTCGTACCGTAGCGTAACTGGCATTGCGTCTATCACGATTTTCTGGAAGACGTTGGTTCGAATAGAAGGATTTTTTTCTAAATGTTCGATCTTTGTATTAATAATTATTACAAACTAGTGGAGTAATTTCACAAAAATAATAGATTATCATTGTGTTCAAACATTCAATAAACTTAAGATTTAAAAAGTTCGTTTCTAAACTGACCCGGCCGGGAATCGAACCCGGTACCTCAGAGATGGTGACACCATGTAAACCGGTGTTAAAACCAATAGACCTCGGAGATCGTCAAATAATGTTATAACCAAATTAAAACTATTATTGCATAGGGCCCAAGGTATTAAAAAATATGTTTAAAAAAAGTGGTGTTCGTTAAAGTATATAGTTCGTTATAGTTATTTCATCATTAAAATTGATATAAAAAATCGAAGAAACTCAAAGAACAAAAACCTTCGAGGCAGTTGAACTCCTCGCATCCTCATTTGATGCATATCAGTAAGAAATCTGATAAAAAGTTAAATGAGACTAAATCTGGTGAATATGGAAAGTGTGGCTATATATAGTTCGTATCATAATTTGACAAGTTTTGATGTTCTGATACTCGAAATTCCGTTTTCACCAATGATGTTATATGCATATAAGATCATCATCAGAAATCAGATCAGAAAACGGAATTTCTTCTTCTCTTCCTTCTTCTCCATCTTCAAAAAATATATCAACCTCACATAACTATTCTATTATTTATTATAAAATAGAAATCCCAGTTGCTTAGTAACCAGTTCTGAATTAAGAAATAAAAGTAAATTCCGAAGAATGTTTTTATTAAAACTCAAAGCCACATATTTATCAAATCGTACAAAGAAATTAAATTGATGCTTCAAGATTGGTTACGTTAAGTAGCCATTCGTTAGGTCTCCATAATCAATGTATGGGAAATTGTAAAGGCAATTACTCTTACGTATGCAATTTTATCAGCTGACATCGGAATTTTGAGATCAATATTATATATTTCAAAGAGTATTTATTTATTGCGATACTAAACAACCCTCCCAAACCCAAACCAAACATTTCACTCCGCCATCTAAGACCCTGACTAGACGCAGACGACATGCCAATTAATATTCTTTAAATTTCAGGTTTACTAGCATAGCACTACACTACAGCTTCAGTAAGCTAATTGGACCAGGGGAAGCAGAATCACGACAAAGTCTGTCTGCACTTTACAGACTCCGTCCGTACTACCTGTTGTGGTGAACTAGTCATTATTAATTGATAACTTTATGTTGCCGGATGCAAAGTCGGTAAAGGATGACAAGCAATAATCTCAAACCTCGCACTTGGTTTGGAATTTAAAAATTATATGTTTTCATAAACCTTCTGAATTCTAGGGGAACGCCATATCACAAGAGTTTTTCCCACAGTCCGTAATTTTACAAATATCCTCACACGGCCGCTTACCACCGACAGCCACACACCGGCCACATCCTATCTTATTAACAATTGGCCAATTACTTTATGACAACCGATTTTTTGCTGTGCATTGATCTATTTTCTTAGTGCACAGGTGAAGTCACGGAGCAAAGAAAGCTGCCTTCGGATATCTTTACAGTATTAGATACGACATGCAAAGCTTAAAATATTCAGGGCAAGTCTTTCTTGGAGCCTATATATTATTACCAAAAGCGCTATTATTTTAAAAATTTTTGGAATCCTTCTAGAACTTTTGTTTTACTACTCTTGCCAAGTTGCAAGTGAAGATTATTCTTTACTAAAAAATAGAACAAAATGAGAACAAAATAAATAATTTGATCAAAGATTTCTAATTTTAGGTTCGTCTTTCGTGCGTTCTGTACGCGTTATAGATAGGATTGATACCTTCTTCCGAAACCTCGTAATAATTAAAAATAAAATGCGTTAAATCAAAATAAAGCTGTCATATTTTCATTTACCGTCTTTCTTTTACATACACGAGAATAAAATATAATTGATAGGTGCACATAAAAATCTAGAACAAAATAAAATAATCCCAGGATTTCCGAAGGACTTGTTATACACTTCATGTATTCTTGACGTTTAGGTAACTATACGTCGCCTATTCCGATCTCTTTTAATTAAAGATATTTCTTCGAAAATAATCTGAACAAAGCAAATATATTTATAGAGTATACCTACTAATTATATAAACAATATTAATCAACAAAGTAATTACTTATTTAATTAAAACAAACATTTTTAGAAATAAAAACTTCTCGGAAAAAACAAGTCTCATTACGTATTATTTTGTTAATAAAAATAAAACAAAGGTTCTAAAATAGGCATAATAAATGAAAATGTAATTATTTTACTCCTAATTAACTTAAAAAACGATGAATTTTTGCGAGCTACCAAATAATATCCTGATAAGGCCCCGAGTTGATAGACGCGGTGGCAGAATATTGCTTATTATAAGCAAACCCCGAAGGCGCATCTAGCATTTGCCGGTATTTCATAAACATAGCTAAACGTCCAATGAACACTACGCCAACTGAAGTTTTGGTCATTTTCTAATTTTAATCTAAATAGCCTTATTTACTCAGTAATAAGTATCATACTCCCAGAATTTCGTTAAAAAAAAAGAAATAAACAAAATTCGGAGAGCATAATATTAGTAAAAATTATTTATATTTGTGAAAAAAAAATTAAGAAAGAAAATTCTTTACTAATATTGTGGCCACGGAATTTTGTTTTTAGTTTCTTAAATTTTTTTCACAAATATAAATATTTTTTACTAAATTATGCTCTCTTTCTTAATAAAGTTTTTTCATGTTTTTATGTTAGAACCAATCAGAAGATGATATTGATGATCTAGAAGCAAAAATCGTATATTTCTATATACATTTAATTTAGAATAAGAATACTTTATTGCGTAAGCACCGAGACACACATGGTCTTAAAATTAAAATACAATATTGTAAACTTTAAACTAAAATACAGTACTTACAACAAAAGTTAAAATATAATTATAAAAAATAAAAAAAATGAACGAAGTACGCAAGCGGGATTTGCTCAAGTATTAGCTACAGGCTGATAGATTTTCAGCCTGTAGCGCTGGTTTTCAGCAAGCCCGATGTGAGTGAAGCACGGACTCGAGCGCAAATAAAACAAATATATGTGCGTGAAACTTGGTTATACTAAAATGTTTGCACTAAATATATAATACGAATACATAGATAAATAAAACAGCAAAAGTGTAAGCTAATTTAATTACTTAATTAATAGATTTATACATATGTTATATGAAGATGTTATATTAATATTGTGTGCTGTAAGTAATAAATAATGTGTGAGAAATAAATAAACATTTCGAATGTTACTTGAAGACGTCGATCCTTCTTCTATTTACCGCTAGATATTTTATTTGAGAGACAGAGAAATTTACCATAATTTACAAAAACGTCTGTTACGAAAAGTACAACGTCGGTTCAAATATGTTTCATTAAAATATGAAGTACGCTCTCGTTGTGACCTCCGTTAGAATGCAATTTCCATTACGTCTAAAGACTATACGACGGCGGGACGAAGCAACGTGAAATCAATAGTGGGCTTTGATTATGCGATTCTCACATCGCGATTGCGTCCCACATAAGGTAATGCACTTGAAAATTTGAATTCATAAATCGCATTAACATTTGCAGCTATCACAAACTTGTCAGTTTCGATAACACTGCAGTATCCAATCTTGTCAGCTTCTATAAATCGTATTTCTGACATTTAATTTATTTTAACCATTGACATTTTATTTTATTTTACTATTAATTGTGGCTATTACATATAATAAATAAACTATATAAATATTTATTAATTCTCCTTCCAGCGAATTCTATCGAACTTCACCTGTCAAATTTTTAGTAAAAAACGCGTGTCTTCCTAACGTGACATTGGCGGAATCATCGATTGGATCGATTGAGCTATAACACTATAAAGCTGAAGATGAAGGATATCTTTTAAAGATCATGATTGGAACACGTTGGTTGGCACGAAGACGTTGGTTCGAATCCACCCGGATCGATAGATTTTTTCCTAAGTGTTCGATATTTATATTAATAATTATAATCAGCGTTAAATTATCCACAACAGTAGAGCTTTTCGTGTTCGAAAAGTTCGTCCAGAGAAGTACTACCACCGTATTATTTTTGCCGCCAAACAGTAATGTGAGCATTACTGCGTTCCGGTTTTAAAGGATATAGGGGCTGGTGAAACGACAGGCACATGGAATGGGCGCTGTGGATAAGCATGTCGCTTACCACCAGACACACGAATTCTTCGACCCTTCAATTAATATAAAAAAAGAGATGAAAATGTACACTGGTCGGTACTACAACTATCGAATGTCAATACACTATGTCGAAACAATATAAAATTGCCATTAACCGGAAGAATAACCCTAATAACACGCGTCAATGGCACACGCTAAAGCCTAACTCAACCGAAGACAAAAAAGAGACATTGTTAACGCAATTCGCATTGAGAAACGAAGGAAAACAACAGGCATAAAGTGCTATGTAAAAAGACTACTGTCCCATCCATTGTTCTGTGGTTCCCAGAAACTTGATGCTTCCTATTCTGTTGTTATTCTCGTCGGTTTCAAAATTTATATGTATTTATTTGCTTGCTTCTAAACAGAGTGTAGTGTAAATGAAATGAAGTGCACAGATCACTTTAAACTATACTCTGTTTTACAAAACTCTTCACAATATTAAATCTAAATTACTTTTTACATCAGTCTGTATATGATGGGGAAACGATTGCTTCTCAATCGAGATGTCCACTGTTCGAATTCCTGTGGCGGTATTTTTTTTTTTTTTTTTTTTTTTTTTATGACTTTAAGTAACGGGACGAACAAGTCGTGTGCCTGATGGTAAGCTACACGCCTGCCCATAACAGTATGTATGTATGTATGTATGTATGTATCTATTACTTTGTGAATTTTTAATACCTCTCGCTAACAGTGAAAAAAACCTTCGTAATGTAAGGTTTACAACCCTTGAAAAACTTTTAACATCCCCAACCCTCATAGTGTAAGCCCTCTGCTAAAAGGACACCGTGCCCAGAAGTAGAACGTGTAAGGGATAGATGACTGTAGGGTACTGGTGTTAACCGGAAGAGTATTTCTTTTCATTTTGTTTATTTATTTATTAGTGACGGGACGAAAAAATCGTGTCTAGTGATAATCAACACGCCTGGCCATAATTGTTGCAGTGCCAGCCAGAGTTTTAAATCACAAAGATCTGACGGGCACTGCCACTGCCACACCCTGAGACATAAGTTGACAAGTCCCGTGTGCCTGTAATTTCACAATTCCAGGCACATGTATCAATCAAAACAGGTGCTGTCTGTACATGCTAGCAATCAAACCGAATTTGTTGAAATTTCAATTTTGTTCTGTTAGGTAATGAAGCAGTTCTAAAAAAAAGCGCACATAAGAAACAAATTGTTATAGTAATAGATCTTCTTCCACTATGCGTATAATAAACACTATGTCTGTACAAATATGTATAAAACAACACCATTACCTTCAAACATTGTCATGATTATTTCATGTTGGTATTATAAAATTATAGTTTAGAGAATTACCGCCCTTATAAATAATAAATGTGATGACCCCTACGGTCGGGTGGCTTTCACACGGTTTTCATGGTGTCGCTATCTCTGAGGTCCCGGGTTAGATCCCCGGCCGGGTCAGTATACGAACTAACTTTTCTATATTATATCTTGGGTGTTTGTGGTACCGTCATTGTTTCTTTTGTAAAACGATTTTTGATGATTGACGATCGCATTTAAAATTGAAGAAAACATTCCAGACTAACGGTGGCAAACTAGGGGATGTATCCGGTTTCGAGCATTTCCGGTAACCGATTTCAACAAAACTTGGCAATAGATGTAATTCCATGACATACGTTAAGAAGTCCTATATGCCTGTAATTTTACCAATATCTTTACAAAACCAGAACCCAGTAATACTCTCATTGCTGCTTGGTGGCAGAAATAGGTAACGTAGCGGTAATTTACTGGACGAACTACATATTTCATAAGAATACACCTGTCACGTGGTACTTGGCCACCTTCTTCGTACAACGCCCCTAGCGACGACAAGAAAGTAACATTTTGTACACAACCTCTTTTACTAGTTAATTTTAACTGTTACTCTAAATTAAATTTCGACCAGTATGTAGTAGTAGAGTACCGCTTTTCGGCAGAAATATGTAGTGGCAGTATTCCCCTGGACGAACTCTTTTATAAGGAGCTCTACGGCTTGTAAACTGCATAGGATACGTATGATGACGCAGAATATTATTTCAACATTTCGACTGAGATGCTCCAGATATATAAGTCATTATGGAAACTCAGTAACATGCACGATATTTGGTAATGTTGATTACACAATATAAGTTCCTTCTCATTAAATATATGACCGTGTGGTCTGAATTGTCGATGTAACGTGCGACCACTATTATGTGAAACATGACTACCACGAAATAAGTAAATGTTTGCTTACGCCAGATTTAAGTACGTCGTTTTTCAAGTCGAATTGTTTCCTGGTAGCAAGGCTTCTTTCCCCTTTGTCAGAAGTTTGCCTAAAATTGCCAAAGACCTATCATATAAAGTTTTTATTATTAATTACTAACTGGCGCTCGCGACGTCGACTATCATGAAAATGATTGCTTTTCCTTACATACGTTCATCCCCTGTTTTACTCCTTTAAGATTTATTTTTATGACAAAAAGTAGCCTATGTCCTTCTCCTAGGTCCCATCTATATCTATACCAAAATTCATCACATTTGGTGTAGCGACTTAGACGTGTAAACGTAACAAACAGAGTTACTCTCGCATTTAAAATATTAATTGGCCGAAATGGCACTAATAGTATATTTTTTATCGAAGGACTAAAACGAGCCAATACATACCCGAGGCGGTTAGACACCCGACCCTTAGCGAGGGTGTCTATTACTCCGAAGGTTTATATTGGCGGCTTTGAGTCTCGAGATGAAAACTTTGCTTTTCGCTTCGATTGCGAGAAAAAAATTCAATCGTTTTCGGTCTATATCAAAATTACGAAGTAACATTTTGAATTATTCGCGGTATATTTTTTTTTTTCAATCAGACACAGATATAACAAACGCGGGAAAATAATATGGCGCCACCATCTATGCAGAAAAGGCACGGAACTAAAACCGTGCGTACTACTGGCTGTTTGAGTTAAATCACTCGAAGTAAATTACAAAATTTGGCACTTTTTGCTCCCTAGCTATTGAAGGATGCACTTTACCCCCGCTACGTAAGGCTAATTGACATACCTATTTTTAAAGCATAAGAAGTGAATAACTAATTTCGTACGGTTTGTACTTCAATTGCAACATATCTCTAATAACTTAGTATTTAATTAAGATAAAGCTGTCCAAATGAAAATGAACTTAAGAAAAGACTTTCATTCAAATGCAGTCGGTTAAAAAAAATCTTTTCAAAATAGTAACTCAGCTACGTCTGTTGGAATTTAATTTCAGTTCCTAAAACTACCATTCTGTTTGTTTTTAATAGCGTCCGATTCGACGTTGCGCCTGGTTTCAACGAATTTTTCAGTTGAGAGTTCTTAAATTGAATTGCATTAAAAGCATCACTAATACACTCTATGGTACCTAACTTCTCTGTCTACTTTTGTTACCTGACTGACACTGCCAGATCCCTTTAGAAACATTTACCTTAAAAAAGCATTCGCTAACGCAATATGTTTCGCCTTCGCTTTAACTTCGCTTCGCTCATTTATACCTTTTGTTTCATATGATTCACTATTTTTATTGTTGATCAAACCTACTTCTAATTGACGTCGAAAAGTCAGAAATTCGCGACCTAATTGTTTGAGTCTTTACTTTATATGGGTTCAATACAAATTGATTTCAAGACAGTTTAAAATATTTGTTTTCAATAAGATTTGTCAGGCGTTGTCGTAGCATTAAATTGATACTTATAGCCAATGTTCTTAGTCAAATACAATGTAATCGGATGGACGCGCGTTTCCCTTGCAAGTTTACGACAACAATGTCTCGTCGAGGGAACAGTTTCACCATATTTACATAAACTTGTCGATTTAGCTTAGTCGGCGGTTTCCTTGCCAAAGGTTAATTTGCTTGCACTAGGATGAAGAATACCGAATTACGTGCGCTAAAGGTACGCGACGTCACTCGACCCATGCGGTTTTACACGCATCCACCGCAAAAATATTAAATTTCCGTTTTCTATTGCTCCCCATAAATCTTAACTCAAAAGTACTTACTGATAATTTTAATGTCTAGATGTGATTTTGTTAGTACAAACTTTTAACTTCGTTGCATTATAGCAACTTATAGTAATCCAGTAAAATAATTTAGAGTAATAATGCAATTAACAAATAAAATTAACATTTAGAACTTACCTAGAATCAGGAATACCTTAGTGTTCATTATTGTAGCAGAGTTAATACTGGCACAAAGAATAAAGAGTTTTAGACTTGCAGAATACGTTATTGTAATTAGTTTTACAATATTAGAGGGCGGCGTACAACGCGCGTCACCGTCGGGCCGCGTGTGTTGGTGGTGCGCACGCGACGCATCGACGGCGGCAGCACGTTCACTTTCTACGTGGTGGGGGCCGCTGGTCACCGGCCGCCCTACCGCACCGGGAAACCAAGGGTTTGTTGACACTACACTGCACGCCCGTAAATAATCGGACGATTAGCAATTAGCGCAATATCTACCGTGCAGGCCGTTATCTTGCTAACCGCAAAAGCATACCAGATGTAAACAGCACGCTGTGCAGATAAAAGCTTCAATATCCGGTCCCTCGGCGAACTATGGGAATGCGGATGTAGTCTTATCCGCTATTTCCTCTTATACCAAGAAAGCTGATTCCGGTAGGACACAAAAGCATTAATAATTTAATTAATTCATAGATTTCAAGCGAATAAAATTAATTGAAAAGGGTGTGCAATAAGGATCACTCGATGTTGTATCGAATTTAGGCAATAATAATAGATTAGTGGAAGACTACCTGCGGAATCGATTGTGATTCTTTATAAGTCAAGGAACTTCTAACTATAGGTGTCTGAGGGTCGTATCCCAGAACTCTACTCAATACTCAAGTCAGGTAGAGTTCTAGAATACGACCCTTAGTTTCTATTTTTCAAGCGCTATTTAGATAATTCCTATAGCAATAGGCAGTATCTCAGTGTTGATCCCATTTAAATTTAAAGAAAATATTCCACCTCTAAGGGTGGCAAACTAGGGGGTGAATCCGGTTTCACGCATTTTAACTTAGTAATTACTGCTTGGCGGCAGAAATATGTAAGGTTGCTGTACTCCCCGGGACGAACTCTTTCACGATAAGCTCTACTGCTACCAAATAACAGCGTAGTCGCATGAGGTGCGATGTGGTCGGAATGTTGTTTACAGTGGCAGTTGTCTCTAGCCAGTTAAAGAGGTTGTATAGAAAGTGTAATAACATTTTGTATACAACCTCTTTTACTCGAGAGCATGACAAGAGGTCATCGCTAGGGGCGCTGTACAAAAAAGGCGGCAGCTGCCTGAGTGGCACTGCAATTGCTATGGCTGGTCCTGTGTCGCTTACCACCAGATGCACGATTTGCTCGTTCCGTCCTAGGTATCAAAAAAAAAATACACAAAGTAAAGGCCACACGATGCGTTGCATCGGCGACGCTCGCGCTTTGACGCAGCGTCGTACTATATATGAATTAGAACAACATGCCAGGAGGCATGTTGCGGCGGAACGCGTGCGTATCGGACAAGTGACCAGTGCCTCTACCATGAGATTGCGGTGATAGTTATCGCCAGCGACCGCGTAAAATGTTTGTATACAAAATATTGTTTCTTCTTGCAAACCGCTAGGGGCGCTGTTTAATTTGCAATTGTGTAGTAATTTACACGGTCGCTAGTGACATCAGTTACGGCGAGCTCGTCGTCGGTAGAGACACTGGAGACGAAGCGGTGAGGGGTGAAGCGGTGAATAAGTAAGTAGCGTTAGATTGCGAGAACACGTTGCTCGTCTGGCACTCGGTGCGTTGAAATAAGAATTGCGACTACGCAACGCACCGGCAGCCCCCGCTTTAAGGGATATTTCGAAGTTCAATCTCAAAGGGAATGAAAAGTATAGGAAACTCTAAACCGCTTAAATAAAAGATATGAAAACTCTTAAGGGGATGAAACTAGAGATCTACCGGGTTGTAAGGAATAAATGCTTTAACATTTTTTTATATCAAAAACGTGTACATCTAAAGGTTACAGTAGAAGTGTTTTTTGTAAGAAAATATGATGAATATGAGACTTCAATAATGATCCGTATAAATATCTCTTTAAAATACGGCGGAATTTTCGATACATTACTCAGAATCTAATAAAATTACGTGCTTGGTAATAGGTCAAGTGGCAACTTAGAAGTATTTTCGAAGTAAGCACGTGTGCTATTTTTTGAGAGTAGATTATTTTTTGACTTGTTGAAATTTATATAAACAAAAGTATTTTTCTCAAACATGCTCGGAAACGTTTGCATTACTTTTAAAAAACAAACACGGAAGTTTGTAATTTAGGGACCATGTATCTTACCGGCCAAGGCCTGCAAAGTAAAACTAAGTATGAAAATTCAGTATTGTCCGCTGCTCTAAGCTTGTAACAATTAACTTTGTAAACAGGCAAAAGGAAAACCTACCAACTGTCCAGTGTTCTTAATTGCGAGAATTAAAATGCCTTCTTGAAAAAAAAAGAAAATGGTGGTAAATAAACTAAAGACTTTGGTACTCTTTTGTTTCTTCGGTTTTGTTTTGGACTTTCATCGCGAAAATTAGTTTCTCGTGAGAAGAACGATAACAAAAATATACCAATGGATACATATTCAACCATATCCTCGGAAGATCAGCAGACTATTATTAATGTGCCTGGAAAAATAATAAGATTTTCTTATAGCAATATAATAGCCCGAACATGTCAAATATCACATTTACTTTTTCCCACAGACCACATTTCTTCCGTGCCTTTTCCATTTAAGTAGTCTTTTATTATTTCCTAAACAAAAAAGCACTATATAAGCCTCGGCGGGAACGGACATTACTTGACTCGTATTTAATACAAGGCCTTGCTGGCGCTCAGCCTAGTAACTCATGCTCGTCCAGCAGTCCCTGACATTACTACTGCGGAAATCTTAGACATCAACGTCGGTTTTGCCCTGCCGCTAACAGTACGTGTTTAAAGTGTGGGAAACGCGGGCACTTCGCTAAATCATGTCGGAGTCAAACTTCAGCATCTACTGCAAATGCAGAAGAAGGAGATTCGATCTCGTCTAGTTTATTTGTAGCTACAGTTGGCTTGAATAGATGTGTATTCCCCATAAAGCTAAATGGGATAAATGTCAAAGCCCTAATCGACACTGGGAGTACAGCTAGTTTTGTTGACGAAAAACTTGTACAAAGGTACAATATTCCAACACGTACATGGAAACAAAACGTATCAATGGCTTCTCAAGTACTAAAATCTCAGATAACATCCGCCTGTTATGCGGATATACAGTTAAATGGAAGTGTATATCCAGATACGCTACTTCGCGTCATGGAGAATCTATGTTCTGATGTTATAATAGGACACGATATCATGGCGCAATGCTCATCATTAGAGATTAAATTTGATGGACCCAAACCCTCTTTGACTTTTAAAGAAGCGAATATAGAACCAGTAAACCTCTTTCCAGACCTAAGCCCTAATTGTACACCTATAGCTGTAAAATCAAGAAGGCATGCCAGTGATAATTTAGTGTTCATAGAATCCGAAATTCATAGTCTCCTCTCTGAAGGAATACTAGAAGAAAGTACTTCACCATGGCGGGCCCAAACTCTGCTAACCTCTGGAACACACCACAAGAAGCGTATGTGTATAGATTATTCGCAAACAATCAATAAATTCACATACCTAGATGCATACCCTCTCCCTAATATGGAAGATGTCGTAGCTAAGGTCGCGAAATGGAAAGTATTTTCAAAAATTGACTTAAAATCAGCTTATCACCAAATACCAATCCTGGACTCAAACAAGCAGTTCACCGCCTTCGAAGCTTGCGGGAATCTCTATCAGTTTACTCGTATACCTTTCGGCGTCACAAACGGAGTAGCGTGTTTTCAAAGGTCAATCGATACTATAATCAGAAAGACTAATCTAAGCGGAGTGTATCCATACTTAGATGATATCACTGTATGCGGTATGGATGAAGCTGATCACGATGAGAGACTTAAGAAATTTTTGGAGGTTGCTGATCATTATTCGCTTACAACAAACAAAAAAAAAATGTGAATTTTCCACTCGAGAGATAAATATTCTTGGCTATAGAATAGCAAACGGTATAGTTAAACCGGATCCTCAAAGGTTAAGTGCTCTACTTGATATGCCTAAAGATTCACCATCGCTTAGACGAGCTATTAGCCTATTTACTTATTTCAAGGCGCTCTCTCATTTTATTGCTGCACCCCTCTTCTCGGTCTCTGCAATAATGCACTATTCTCCATAACTATGTATATTTGGCATTCAAGAGTTCTACTTTAACGTTTTAAAACGTTACATATATAGGTTATTGGAATAAAAAGCCCATTTCCGAAAAAAATCCTAAAGCATTGTGTGGGGTTGCCGTAAAATGATAAAACTCACTAGACATTTATTTTATTTTCCTACGAAACAGTCGAGTGGTCCGAAGTTCAGTTTGCGTAGCCCAGCAGTCATGTGAGCATTACTGTGTTCCGATTTTAAAGGGCATATGGGACTTGTCAACTTATGTCTCCGTGTGACGAACGCAGTGGCAGTACTCCTCAGACCTTTGCTTTCTAACGCTCTGAGTGGAACTACAGCTGCTATGGACAGGCGTGTCGCTTTCTACGACTCTTTCGTCCCGCCACAGTATCATAAAAAGAATACCTAATGTCAATTGAAATAACATAAAATATATATCGATAAATTTGTGTCCGTAATGTCCTCTGCCTTCCCTTCCGCTGGTTTGTGTTGGCTCTAAATCGCTCACTATGCCCTTGATTTGAGAAAGGCACTAAGCATCACCGTTTGACGAAGTCCTCCGCTTCAAATACTGAATGTATCTATTTGTTGGGACTTCAAAATAGTTACTAAACGTGTTTCAACCAATCTCCATACGTGCTTACCAATCCTTTCTAAGTAACAATTATTCTAGTATTTAGATCTCAATTTTGGCATGCATTCCAATTTATTTCGTAATATTAGCGACCGATTTGGTTGAACCATAAAAATATCAGTTACATAGTAAAATGCATATTGCGAAGCCACATCGATGCTATAATTTATGTAATTGTCTATGTAAGATATTTTTTGAAAATGCTTACTTGGTACCAGAAGCGACACATCATCATCTTATTCAAAGTGAATGACCGGAGAAGCGAGAAAAACTATTTTGCTCTATGAAATGGTTCGATACAATTTAACATTAAACAACGGCTTTACAAAAAATGTACGCCACGTCTAAAGAATGTGCTAATTTGTTACACGATAGGATGTACTTTATCCGATCACATAAAATCCTGAAAACAGACTAAAATAAAAGTTTGAAATGAATTATTTAAGAATACAATTTCTAACTTTGTACGTAATTTTTATATGGGGATATTTCTCTTTAAAAACTACAAAGAACAACGCCGGATTTGTATCAAATTCTCTCCGCCTATTCTTATTTTATTTATATTAATTTAGGGCGCGAGAGGCGAACCCCTACCCCTACTCCTCATCTCCCATAATCTAGGCTCGCCATGAAATATCTCGCCTTACGAGGAAGGGTCTTGTTGGCGTGGCCTCCTCAACTCCTCATGGTTCATAGAGAACTCCTTGACCGCTCTATAGCTGCTCACTTTGATCTTCATCTTTATTTGTTTACTATACGCCATTCCTGGTCTTTCTCCCTTTATTTTCCCTTCTATCTTGCCCTCATTTATCACTCTCACATATTCATCATTACGTAAGATATGTCCAAACATTTCCCCCTTCTGTTCTATACTGTATACAAAAGATTAATTTTTTCCCTAACCCTTTTCAAACTTCTAGTTCAGAAGCGACACACTTGGATAAAAAATCAATTGCAGTAACCCGTTTAGCTCTTGCAAGTCGTATAGGTCTTGATCTATCATATTTGTAAAAAATATTGTAATTGATAAGTATATACAATTTTTTGTTTAAGTTTGTTTAAGATCAACAACCCTAAAGTTTCTTAAATTCATTTAATAATAATAATAATAAAAATATATTCTCAGACAATATGATCCATAATATTTGTTAGTAAAAGGAATACTTAAGCTAGTGTTAGCGTGAACTTAAAAAAATAAAAACATTAAAAACAAAAAGAATTTTGTATAAAAATGGGAGGACAGCGTATCCAGCCATTGCGGGCTATGAATGGCTAGCGCTGTGCAAACGCATCCATCACCCCGGCATTGGGGACTCCCACTTATCTGCCAATGTGTTCAGGATGCCGTTCGTGCTGTGACGCATACGACGGAGTAGCGACGCGCTTCGCTTTCGTATGATAGCGTAAAAATCGTCAACACGTTTTTCAGCGCACATGGTTGACGCGCTACGAAAAGGTATAAGTCGAAAAAGCATCCTGAACGCATTGTTATATTGGACACGCAGTGCACCATATGCTCGCGCGTATACGCAGCTGCACTGTTTACCCACAGGCTGCGCGTGTAAAAGAACTGGTAGTATGCATTGATAAGCGTTATCTTCACTTCATCTACAACCAAGCCAACACATTACAATAGACTGCCAATGCCCTGCTCTCTCTCTCTCTCTCTCTCTCTCTATACATGCGTTATCACATAGGTATAAAAGGCGATTTATATGCTTCTTTGATAAGATTTGGGCTGTCATTCAAAATTTGCCACATAAACGTAAAACGTAAAATATGAACGTTAAGGTTATGATTACGGTTACGATTTCAAGTTATTCAAGCTGCTTTTGACAGTCGTCTTCACAAAATCACAAATACATTTAAGGGTTGATGAAACAAAAACTTTATATTCAAGTTTAATATAGCTTTTGCGTACTTGGATCTCTTAAATCCGTGGTAGTGACCCGTTTGTCTCTTGCAGGTTGTCTCGATCTATGAAGTGTAAAATGTTGTAAATGAAAAATGTATACAAATGTTTATTTACAAAAAGCAACCTGTAGAGTTTCTTGCTCATTCGTCTCAGGGGAATCTGTGTTACGAATGAATGGTAGAGTTTAATCATTGCGACTACTTTGAGAGTAATTTGCTTGTCTATGAAATAAAAAGGTTATTTGACTTTGAATTTGACATATTTTCATTCGCGTATGTAAGTAAAATAAGAAAACAATTTACCACTAATTACTATTATTCCATTGAGACTTCATTGGAATTATATTGCAGTTATGATAGTATTTATTATTCAAGTTGCAATGGCTGCTTTGTCTAAAGAGAGTATCAGTGGAACGGCAGTGATGGCATTCGTTCATTCAATTACTAATGAATGATATTGCCTTCCTAAAACTACAACGGAAATTACTATGCATATCATAATTAGTAATTTAGTCTTCAAATAATAAAATGTATTTTTAATAAACTAAATCTTCGATAATCGATATAAGCAATAATTGTAAGTAATAATCTCAGTACAGAGTACTAAAAAAACCGACCTCAAAAGTACGTGGAATTACATATAATTACCAAGTTTTATTGAAATCGGTTACCGGAAAGTGTGCAAACCGGATTCATCTAGTTCGCCACTACACGGAACTTGACACAGGAGATAATACAAATCGGTTCTCACAACTCAAAGTATATTGAGAGAAAAACGCCTTGAATTAAAGAATAACAAAATCGACCATTAAAATAATTGCTTACTAAAATTTAGGCGCTATTAATAAAAATTATTCTTTATGCGTGAACGGCCACCCTTAAAGGTGGATGATTTCTTCAAAATTAAATGGGACCACTATGGAGGTACCCTCTTTCCAATAAAAAAAGAAACATGAAAATTGGTTGACAAATACCGGAGTTATCGCGTAACATACATACAAAAAAACATACAGTCGAATTGAGAACCTCCTCCTTTTTTTGAAGTCGGTTAAATACGAATCGTAACAAACGTGAAATAATTTAGTAGACTACGAATCGACACTGAACAGCAGAATATCAAAAAATTGCTATGGCAGTTGAATAGTAGCTCGATCGACAAACGACTGAGATGATTTAAAATTAGCAGACTTGGGTCCAAGTAGTTTGGTTTTTTTTTATAATGTCAAGTGACGGGACGAACAAGACGTGCGCCTGATGGTATATCGATGCGACTCAGAACTTTAAATCGCAAAGATCTGAGTGGCAATGCCACTAAGCCCGTCAATCTAGAGACATAAGTTGACAAGTCCCATGTGCCTGTAATTTTACCAGCCCTACCCTTCAAAACCGAAACACAACATTAGTGCTTGGCGGCAGAAATAGGTAAGGTGGCAGTACTTCCCTGGTCGAACTCTTTTACAAGGCGCTCTACAGCCAGTAATAATAAGGTTATAGTTAGGTTGGTGTTTTCACTGTTCAATTCAGTTCAGTTCCTTTCTGTTCAGTACAGTTCAGTTCCCATTAGATCAGTTCATATCAGTTCAGGTCAGTTCAGTTCAGTTCCGTTCAGTTCAGTTCAATTAAATTCTATTTACTTATTCATTCGTTAATACAGGTATCTGATACAGATCATAATAATAATTCTATGGAATCTCAGCAATGAGCCATATGAAGTCAATTAAACAAAAACAAAAGTAAATTAATAATAGTAGGTACAATGTAAAAAAAATTCATAAAGTCTAATAATATTAATAACTAATTGGTACCCAACTCTCAGCATTTGCCTATTTTAAAGAAATGTCATTTAAATATTCTTCTATGCAACACTTGTCAGTTAACAGTTGTTTTAACACATGCTAGAATCGAATTTTTGATTGCGTCTAGGAATTTATTGAACATTTTGAGTGCCACATCGACAACGCAATTTTTGAATAAGGCCGTTTCACAAATACTTCTTTTCAACATATATTTCTTGGTACGAAATAAATGCACTTATAAGTTTAACATCTCTAGAAATTCGCTCGAGTTCGTCTTAACAAACAATGATGCCTCCAGGATGTACAGACATGGAACGGTCAACAATCTCAGCTCATGGAAAAAGGTCGGCAACTGTCAGTGTACCGTAAGGTTGCGTAAGGCTCTGACACATCGCTGCTGAGCTAATATAGTATTTATTTGACCTGAAAACATGTTCGGAAATGCACAAAAAGAATGGCTTCTGGCACTCTCCGGCCGCTGGCGGAACACGCTCGCTTCGCTCGCGGGACTCGTGTACTCACGTATCCTGTTTTATTAGAACATCAACATCAAAAGATATACTGGTTGTAAATATCACGAATCGTTAAAAGAAAATACCAATAATAAAAAAGAGGATCAAAAAATAGTTTAGTATGCTTAAACATAATAGTGTTACCTTGAATACAGTTCATTTATAATTTATCCGTAGATCAACTAATATTAATAAGGAACAATTAACATATAAATATTAAACATAAAAACAATGTCGTTTATTTAAAAAAGCGCACATTTACAATAGATCAATTATATCTTTGAGGATCAAATAATATTATGCTCTTACTGTGGTCATTGTTGTTGGAGGCTATTAATTGGTCTAAGAAATAGTTGTTGAATTCATTGGACATTTCCTGAAGTTCTGAATAACATTGGTTATTGTTATAACTAATTTTATCAATAAGTTCTGTGGGGTAACAACACTTACTACGATTAATAAAATAACTGTAAAATAGCTGTTTTCTTTTGTGTACACAACTCTTTTTTATGCCAAGTGAAATCCATTTTGGCCTTGCTCGAGCTCAATTTTTCGATGCATTCCTCCAATTTAATCAGGTTTGCCTTCGACAAATCCCGGGTGACTCGCTAGGTTTTAAGTGTGCAGAATTTTTTAACAAGACATACTAATAGTTGAACTGTGTGATCAAATAGAGCTATACCGATGACTTTAGCCTTAGGTCCTCGTAAGCAGGAAAGCAAAATTATGACATTACTATTATTACTAGTAAGGAGGGTTTTGAAGTCTCTACTTTTTGAATTATCTTACATAGTGTCAATATCAACACACCACAAACGACTTATTTTTCTGATCACATATTTTTGTTAAATTTCTATCTAGTCTTTCATAACAGGTTTTAACTGGAATTAGATACGCTGTACACACATAATAATAATTTTATAATCTAATAATTCAATTGTACAACATTCAATTAAACGGATCATTGATAACATATTTACAAGATTCAAAACACGGTATTGGAGTCTATTATTAACTACACGTGCCACTTATTCTTTTTTCTATAGTAAAGCTTACATTTGAGTTTTGTTCTTTTATATTATTTTGTGGGTATAAGACAATAAACGTGTTTTTAATTTATGTATCTACTATCTATAATTATTGTTGAAAAGGATATCCATGCCTACGCATTAGACACGTGAGCAGCGGGCCGGGAAGAGTGGAATGCGAGTATGCGAAATTTCAAACACTACTTTCTACTATCAAATTTAATATTGCCTTTGTTCATTTTGACGATATGTTAAAGGATAGCGGGTGAAATTCAATAAACCGGTTTCGTCGTCTGATTTGCCACCCTTAGAGCGGTTACAGGGTGTTAACGGCGACTTTAGCACCGATGCAGCAGCGATACAGTGGCTAATCGCCTACCTTTACACACCCGCGCAATTTTAAGCAACGATGCAAACGCGATGTAAGCGCGTGACTGCATCGATAGAAACGCGCGATCTCATCACTACACTTGGGGTTTATAGGCGACTGCATCCATGCAGTCGCGCGTTTGCATCGATATAATCGCGTATAAATCGCAAATGTAGCGATGCAATAATGCGTTTCACGGACGCGCGTTTGCAGCGATGCTAATAGTAGCCATGTGTAACCACTCTTAGAAGTAGAATATATTCTTCATATTTGAATGGACCCACTGCTGAAGTACCCCCTCTTCAACAAAAAAAAAAGAAATTGGTTTACGAATATCCGAATAATCGCGAGAGAACCTCCACTTTTTTGAAGTCGACTAAAACGAAGTTTCGGGTTCAACTTAATATTGTTTCGACATAAGGAAAGATTTTTTAATTATTTATTTTAATAGTCTGGTAATTTTAAACTTTACGTCAAGTAAACGTTGTGATATTCATCAATATACCTACTAGTATTTATGTGGTCTGTGAATATACGTAACATTCAATGGTTTCACAAACAACTTCTGATTTCACAATCAAAACCAGATCAAGATTGAACTCCTATCTTCATTATTAAACTTAACTATATATAGAAAACATATTTATTTAATGAATCGCCATTTTACCAGGGTCACAACACACGTAATCGGACAACGCAGCGTTTAATAACGTGCACTTTAATTTCTCAATAATGTGGAAAGTCACAACATACACACAGAATTTACAATTATTAAACGCAATATTTACGATTTTAATTACATTAAGTACGACATAATTATTTTAAAAAGAATGTTGCGTGTTCGGCGTGGATGTGCCGTTTTTAATATATCTAGTTAATTAATTGCGCAATATTTCTGGTTTTACAATTATCTGCCACGACTCAGAGAAAAGTGTATTAAGATTCTTGTAAACAGATAACACAGACGATAATCAAGACTATATCAAATAGAATTGATTCAGTTAATGGCTCTTCAGCCCACAGTCAAAGTCAGACTTATAGATTTGGATTGTTCAAGGTTCACGCCTACATAGAAAGATGTTTCGAAGGTCTGCTCTCATATCGTACCGCCTCATAACTCACAAAGAAGCTAATTCATGTTAACGGAGGCATTGGCGGTTGTTAATCGGAACAAATTTAAGTAATTAAATAATTCAGAGACTCGTGGTTACTGATTTATTCACGTGATCATGGTGTTTAAAAAGAATTAACTCTTGATTTTAAGTTTAACACAGCTCGATTAAGCATCTAGTATTCCTTGAATATACCTTTACAACCTCGATTTTGGTTGCATAATCTATGTGATAATATAACTCCTTAACTTACGTAATATTAGTTTCTGTCGGCTGTTTTTACTTATAAGCACAGTGAACACTAAACACAACTCACAAAGAGGTTAGATTTATGTACAAACTCAGAATATTCTATAATTAGAATTAGGATTGCATTCAAAAATAATTTAAGAGTCTACTTTGAATTAATTGCCGTTGATTAGGTGTTAGCTATTATATAAATAAATATAACAGAATTATATATATATAATTAATGTGTTTCTTTATTTAGGTATACACCCATTAATAAATTTAACATTACTTATTACATTACATTACATAGCAATTAAATTGAATTTTATTAACCGAAAATTATTATTGTTAATGAAGTAAATAATTAAGAATTAAATTAAATTGAATTTACATTACAAATAATAGCATAATTACAATTCATTTATTTATATTTTTAAAATGGAGTGTTTGCTTACATAGTAGCACGTATTGCATACTGTCCTTACAATTACATTGGCCGAATCACTCACTCTCATATGGAAAGACTAATGTCTCTTTCGTATTATGGCTATAGTGAGTTTATAGTGAACTAAATATATAATTATTTTACTTATATATTTAGTTAGTATAATTATTTAACTGTCTCCGTGACCGAACGGTTACCATACCGGACTGCCACGCAGAGGTCCCCGGGTTCGATTCCCGGGCCGGGAGAAATATTTGTATGGCCTACATTTATTTCTCTCGTGAGTTTGGGTGTAATTTGTGGTTGTCTATGTGTGTGTCCATGGCACCCGCGACACAGGGTTTCCCTACTGCGGGGCTATGTTGAGTGTGTGCGTTATTATTATTTATTATTATTTATTTATTTAATTTGGTTTGTTGAACGATTGTGGATGTAATAATATATTATATACTCAATGCCGCATATCGATTAAAAATAACATTTTTTGTATTGGCTTTGGACGATTCACTTTTGATTTTGAATTTTTAATGGCCAGTAAGATTATTACGAAATACGAAAGTCAAGACCTAGTGTTAGCTATTATATTTATTGTAAATTAAACACATAATATGATTTGGTTTAAAAAACGATTCACTCGATGTAGAAACATTGTTTTAAATCAATTATATTTGATTCCGCATGGCGATTAAATCAACATTTTACAACAAGAGATCTCTCTCGGCCAACCCTAGCTGTGGTGAATAAACGAAGTCTGCGGGACATTATTATACAATACATTTATTAAAATTCTAATGTAAATTTAACTGTCAGTGACGAGAATATAAATATGGCTGTAATATAAACCTACACTAACTTTACATACATTACAACAACAATATTTTTTGTATTGTCTGTGGTACGACTCACTTTTGACATAGGCTTTGACGCACAGAACAGGCGAAAGTTGCACCTGCAAATTTACTATACTGTAATAGAAATGGAAAAAAACCATTACAGCCCTAGAGTAGTATGATAAAAGTACCGCCTAGTTTTGCTGCACATTAACTACTACTTACTGAAATATTGATTGTTCCTAGCGTGTACAAAATGCATATTAATTACGCACATTTGAATTATCATGTATTTGAAATAGTGACTTTCGTAACGTTTGAAAGTAAATTTCTAATGTAACACACGTAATGCTCGTAAGTGCAGTGTTGACGAACGAATTTTATTCAAGGCAACACAATCACTTTTTTAATATTATATTTTAATAAACACTTATTGTCTCTCTTGCTTCAAACTCCAGGAAGTCTTCAATGCCAACAAAGCATTAACAATTACTTTAGTGAATAGATAGGTACTCAATACAAATCCTTCTAATTCAAAATACCGCTCGATGCTATTGTTCGTTGCCGTACATACATACTAGGGATGTAGTCGTCATGTCTACACGACTAAATATTTTTAAATATTTGCTTTTGCATTAATCGATGCATAGTTTTTGCGGATACAGATGTTGTGCAGATCACGACAAGATCATAGGGAGCAAGCCCTACTCAAACCGCGTGTTAAGTATTAGTGCTAACTAGCCAATCAGAGATTGAAATTTCGGCGGCGTGTAGTGCAGGGAACGACCTGTTTGTTTTGTAAACAAAAAATATTAAGTTTACATTGATTTATGAACTTTTTTACTTAAGATAGCTCAGCTCTGTTCATATAAAGGACGGCCCACGACATCTTTAGGAAGTTAAAGTATTAGGAAATGAAACTATTTTTCCGGATTTAAATCGCGTATATTTGTTTTTTATTTTTTCAAACAAACCAACGTTTCAGGCCATTTACAGGTTCCTATTCCATGGGACCTAAAAACAAATATACCCGATTTAAATCCGGAAAAAAGTTTTGTTTCCTGTGTGTAACAAATGTAGTAATAGCGAAAACCTAAGAACTCAAGGTATTAATAAATGTCATAATATTTCTATGACTTCTATCTTTCGTCTTTTTTGTAATATATATTAATAACGCACACACTCATAGCCCTGCACTAGGGAAACCCCGTACCCCGTATGGACATACACATAGACAACTGCAAGTTACGCACAAACTCTGGATAGAAATAAATGTAGGACAAATATTTCTCCCGACCCGGGAATCGAATCCGTACTCCGTACCGAATCGGTACCTCTGCGTGGCAGACCAGCGTGTAACCAAATCTACAAAAAATCCCATTCACTTTGAAAAAAAAAAATTTTTTTTCACACATCCCGAATGCTCACTGCACATCCCCTTTTGCATCCGCATCTCCAGAGTTCAACGATGAAAAACTCGCATACGTGTCTGCAACTACCGATGTCGTCATAGCATATTGTGAATATAATTCGACAGATGTCAAAATCAACGACACGCGCTCTAGGCGCCGCCGTTTCGTTCGTGGGCGGTGTCTATTACCTACTTGTAGAGCTTCACGAGAATCCGAATGAAATGTGCCTCTACCACGAGTTTTTTCTTTTTTTTTTATAACTTTTATAACTATTTTTTTTTATTTAGTTTACTGTGACGGTTGTCGCTTACGACCGCGTAAATTACTTCACATTTTTGTATGGCAAATTTTGCAGCACCCCTAGCGGTCACAAGAAGAAACAACATTTTGTATACAAACTTTTACGCGGTCGCTGGCGATAACTGCCACTGTAATCTCATGGTAGAGGCACTATCCCTCATTCCCTTCAAGTTGGGGGTCCGATTTTTCTTGAAAGTACGTTAAACAGATTACTGTTTGGGATGCATCAAAAGAGAAACAAAAATAAAAACAAGTGCACTCAAAATTTGCCCTTGAAGTCTCTAGTAATATTAAACAAACGTTAGAACTTTTATGAAATAATACCGTTTATAATATAGCATAATAATCTCTATCTCGGAAACGCGTCCATTTCTTAACGAACTAGGATTTAACCAGTGCTTCGGGTTCTGTCTAACAATGTTTACCTACGTTATTACTCCGGCAAGATTCCAGCATAATAGGGTGGGCTGCAAAGTTTAGAATTGAGGAATATTGGACAAATTGGATACCTACAGTACAGTTGTTACGAAGACTAAATTAATGAAACAATAATACATTCCACTTCCTTTGTATTTCTGTATTAATTTATTCTGTTATACTGACACTAGTTTATATACAAGTATTCACTTTGTTACATATGAAGCATTAGAATGATTAATTATTATTGTATTATAACAATTGATACAAAAAATATATTGATGACTATCTGTGCTGTGTTGTAATATAAAAAAAGGAATCTTATAGTGAGATATATTTATGTATACGTATATAAAAACTTTCTGCCTTATCTATGAAATATAGACAGACATATATATACAGATAGTATTACAAAAACTTTACAGTTAGTTTTTAGTAAATTTATTATATTTTGTACAAAGTCATGACACAAAGGCTGTTGTTTATGATTATAAAGATATTAGTATTATAGTCCTGGAACGTTGTTTTTATTTTTCAAATAACCAATTTATATATCACATCTAATTGCATAAAAATGAAAATGTACATATCGTTTTTATTTTACACGTTTTTATTGTATATCTTCGTTCAAGTCCTTACAAGAAGATGATGTAAAAAAAAATTCATCATGCTAAATCCAAAATGATTAGAACTGATTCAAGAACGTGTCTATTCAGTTCTATTTTACTCATATTACAAGAAACAAAAACAAACTTCCTAACACGTATATTAAAAATCCTGATTATAGGTACTGCATTTATATTTGAAGACAAAAACTTTAAATATTTGTAATTTATAAATATATAATAATATAAATAAATCACATACTCCTAACCCCGCACTACGGAAATCCTGTATCGCGGGTGCCATGGACCTAAACTCACGAGAGAAATAAATGTACTTAAGCCATACAAATATATTCAAATATATTATAATATTTCTCTCGGCCCGGGAATCGAACCCGAGACCTGGCGCCACGCAGATGTCCCGGCATGATAACCTTTCGGCCACGGAGGCATTAATACGAATTATTTAAGATTTTTCAGTTTATAATTCAAACAAACCAATTTTATTAAAATTAATAGAATAAAATTTGATATATAACAGAATCAAGTCTCCACTACTCAATCACCATATGTTCACATATGTTCTTAACTTACCTCCTCCATGTGTATCAATTTTTCAAAGAACTAATAATTATAATTAGTACTTTTTATCTAATATTTATTTACTAATATTTCGGTCTAATTAAATGAACTAATTTATTTTTATACATTTTTGTACGTAATAAATATACTCCATTTGTTCAGAAACATAAAAAAAAATTCTGCTGGTTTGTCTTCTAAGCTATATCTTCGTACACCCGAAATAAATGTAAGTTCTATTATGGTTTGATGGAAGTAACGTCGAACTTTATTTCTTGAATTGCTTTATTAAATAAAGGGTTTTTCAACAAGAACTTTCTTTTGTAAATCAAAATGTAACAATAAATTTAGATGACAATGATTCAATTTTTTATTGTATTAAAAAAGTAAGGTTTGGCAATTATGAATGAAAAGTGATATCTGATAAATGTCCACTACGACCACAGTCACAGACGTCGATTCTTTCATCAAAGTTTTTAATCACTTTTTGACAAAATGGTGAGTCTATTTCATTCTTTTATTTTGATTTACAAAGCAAAGTTCTTGTTGAAAAACCCTTTATAGACAAATCTCTGCTTTCAAAAATAGTTCATTTTTGATCCTATTACTTACACATTTGTGTAAGTAATATGCACTCGGCATATATTTATGCACTCAGAATGAGATAATATTTTTTTGCTAAAAACGCGACATTTTTTTGTTTAAAATATTCACGTGAGTACATAAGCCTGTGTACAGTTTGTCTGCTTTGTATTTTAGATATTCTGCAATTGTTTTTAAACCATCTTCCTCATGATTTACATTTTGAGTTTAACCACTATTCTAGAAAGTCATCGAAGTTTTCCTACTTGACTAACGGTAGAAATACATATAACTTCAAGAGGTACTTTCTTGATCATCATAAACGTCTTCTAGGTTTGTAGCATCTGAACCCGGGATCGGTTTAAAGTTAACCCAAATGCGAGTACAGTGTGATCCCGGGCCTGGTTGCTTGTCAATCGAAAGAGGTTTCTTTCTACTTTATAATGACACGTAATCAACCCTTTCATATGTTATGCTATTATCTTATTGTTTTCAATATAATAGCCTAGGGCCTATTAATGCTGAACCCGGGATAGGTTTAAAGTAGCAACGGAATCCGAATGAACCCAAATACGAGTGCAGTGTGATTCCGGAGCTGGTTGCTTATCAATCGGACGAGGTTCCTTACTACTTTATAATGATACGTAATCAACCCTTTCAAATGTTATGCTATTATGTTGTTGTATTCACTACAATAGACTAGAGCCTATTAATGCTTATACAAAACAAAGGTTAATCTACTAACAATTGTCGCCGTGACTCAAATAATATAAAGACCTTGTTTTGTGTCCCAACAGCCACATGCATTATAGGCGCCTGGACGTCAAGTTGCGGATACCAGCCCGTTACACCAAGTGTCCCGACAATATCACTTTGTACATTTTTTGACATGACAAATTACAGGTACATTAATTTCACCAGCACCCTTCGAGCGGTTACACACGGTGACTTTTGGAGCGATGCAAACGCGATGCTGTAGCTAATCCTTATGCCTTTACACACGCGCGCGATTTTAAGCAGCGGTACAATCGCCTATAAATCCAAAGTGTAGCGATGCCATCGCACGTTTCAAGAGCGCGCATTTGTATCCACTCTTACCTTTCAAAAACAAAACGCATTTAATGCTCATATTACTGCTTGGCGGCAAAAATAGATTAAAATATTATAATTGAAGTTTATTTTTAATTACGCCATCAAAAAGCGATAGTAGTCAGTATTATGTTCTCCATTGTAACTATGATGTGTTAATCTCCTGTGCGATATATTTCACGAAGAGGCAAACCACACAGCGAAACTTGCGTGTAATAATCCGTGACCAACTTGTTTTATGGAGCGCCTTTGAAGCATGTTAATTACATATTTATGTGAGCAATCTATTAGGAAGACAATGAAAATTGATATTTACTAACATTTGCGGCCTCGACGATCACTACATTATTAATGGCTAATGAAAACGGAACATTGTAACTTTATAAGTAAGCAATTAAAACATCTCCAATTTCATAGCAGGATCACAAGTATTTATCAGCACAAGGTTGGCTCGTTAGTCGCACTCAAAGATAAGTCTAGTCCACTACATGTGACCTTCAAACTGAAAACCCACCCGATTATCCCCACACTCATTTTGAGTAGGGATATAAAATATGAGGAATAACAGGAAATCGATGTTGTCATTTTATTTTTCAAAATTATATTTAAGCCAATAGTATAAATGAATGAATTTCAACTTAACAAATAATTACTTTAACCGACTTTAACAAAAGGAGGAGGTTCTCAATTCGACTATACTTTTTTATTTTTGTATGTATGTTACGCGATAACTCCGGAAAAAATTGTGAACCGATTTTCATGATTCTTTTTTTGTTGGAAAGAGGATACCTCAGTAGTGGTCCCATTTAAATTTGATAAAAAATATTCCACCGCTAAGGTAAACTAGGGGATGAATGTCTTTTGAGGTCGGTTTTTTTAGTACTGAGAATATTATGTGAAATTACACCATTAGTTTGTTATAGTTGTTGCTACAAATATCGAACAAACACAAAGAAAAATGAAGCTGAGTGAAGAAAAACTTTCACAGATTTCTCACAGATGGCGCTACGGCAAAAAATCGTTAAAGTCAAAAATAAAAATCTGCATTTAGAGAAATTAGTACGGCCTGCTGATTCCTTCCGTAACTCAATTGGGAGATCGTCAACCACGGCATGGCGAGGTCGCTGCTTCGAGTCCAGCCGGATCGAAGAAAGTTTTCTTTGTGTTCGATCTTATATTTCGACTCATCCGAAGAACAGAGTCCGATGTGTATAAGTTTACTTACATAAATTGGAACATCTCATTCCTCTAGTAATAACTAGAGGAACGAGAATACGAATACGGATACGAATACGGAGTTGGGTGTTAATAGCTGCCACACAATCTTATTGGCTACTGTAGTCATTATCGAACTTATTCTTGACATGTAAATCTTGTTTTTATTCCAAATAAACGAATTTAATTGATTTTTATTATTATTTTTTTCTTATTAACAATTATAAGAAGACTGACATACAAAATAGTAAATATATAATTTTATGTCCATTAATATAAGTTATGTTTGCCTTATTATATTTATTTTTTACTGGAACAGATTATTATAAATATACTTATATTAATTTATTAAACTATTTATTATTAAATTATTTATCTAGCGAAATGTTATCTTGGATAGAATAAATGCGCAAAACCGGCACATTTAGTGGAACAGTAGTAAATTTCCCAAAATAATGCAGAGTTTTTAAAACAGCAGCCGATTCTTTAACTTTTTTTTAAATTTTAGGTCCAATGTTAACATAAAAAATGTCGAGTGGTTCGAAGTTGATTTTGCTTCTAAACTTCGTAAACTTTTGTGGATAACGTTTTTTGTATTTATTTTGTATATTTATTTTGTACTTTGATTTTATCAATGTTAAACTGTCACAATATATAAATTACCGTTTACTTGTTAAAAAATCTAAAAAGGAAAACATTAACAGTACAATTCTAATTTTTTACAAAAAAGTTTGAGTCTAATTTTATTTGTTTTAATGGAAAACCTGAAACTTTCTAGATTTCCCTATCACAAATAAAATTAGAATTATGAACTTTCTTTCATAAAAAAATTACTTTAAGCCGCTCTAGAGTAATATTTTGCAAATGCACGTTTTACATTTCCAGAGTCGAATTTAATTGCCACTTATGTCTAATTCTTATTAATTTACATAAAAACGTTACAATTTTATATTCTCATTTTTATGTGTTTTTTTATGATATTAAGTGATGGGACGATCAAGTCGTGTGCATGATGGTAAACGAGACGCCTGTCCATAACAGTTGCAGTGCCACTCAGAGCTTCAAGTCACAAAGATCTGAGGCGCACTGCCACTGCGCCCGTCACCCTGAGATATAAGTTGAAAGTCTCATGTGCCTGTAATATCACCAGCACCCTTACCCTTCAAAAGCGGAACGCAATAATGCTGATATTACTGCTTGGCGGCAGAAATAGATAAGGTGGCAGTACTACCCTGGACCAACTCTTTCACAAGAAGCTCTAATGCTACTAAATCTATCTTTACCCACTACATATTTCATAATTTTTAAATAAAGTCGTCTGAAAAGAGGACAAAAGCAATTCCAAATATCTTAGGTATTATTAAAGTCAAAAGAAGGCGGGTAACGTATAACAAATGGCTCAGTCATTTCTGTAGACGGTGACGAGGTATGTAATTAGAACGAGCAAGAAACCAGGACACAAAACAAGGTCTTTGTACTATTTGAGTCACGGCGACAATTGTTAGAAAATTAGCCTTTGTTTTGTATAAGCATTAATAGACCCTATTCTATTATAGTGAAAACAAAAGGTAATAGCATAAAATTTGAAAGGGTTAATTACGATTCATTTTAAAGTAGTAATGGAATCTAGTTCGATTCCCTTTAATAGGATTTTAAGGTACGTGAAAACTCTTACAATTTTGGTAACCGCCAGGATGACTGGACGAAACGAGATATACAAATCTAAAATAAAGTATTTGCTACCTTTGCGCTAATTAATATATTATAGAAATTAAGTGGCCAGCCATTCTGACGTCAGGATGGCTGGACCACTTTTATGTTCTCGTAGTTTTAGCAGTATATCATGTACATCTTTGATATTACTTTAATACTACCTATTTGCTGCCTAATAATATTTTATTTTAGCTATTCTATAATAGAAGCTTCCTATGAAGCTTCTTAAGTAACTTAAAACGCCTATGTAAAAGTTTATGGCAATCGTCTTCTCTGTATAGTTGTTAATAATTTCGCAGGCGTATTACTTTTTTACATCAAACAGCTCGATTACGGGTAGGCACTTCCTTCCCCTCCCAAAATCTTACAAACAAAAAACTATTCTTCAACAACAGTAACACTTAGCGGCGCAATTAGTAACCACAACATTAAAATGTCTATGAAATAATTTTCAATACAAGTACTACTTTAATACTTGTAATTACAACTTACAACTACAGTACTTATATAACATTGCATATCATCAGTAATTAATAAAATTGACTAATTAAACAACTATAATTGAATATTATAGCCATTTTATTAAGCATATGTGATTAAACTTCCGGTTGGTACAACTCGCGGTCTCTAGCGACATACGTGACAACCATGGAGTTAAACCAGTAGTATGGGTAAACCAACAATAACTATTAAAATTATGACCTAGGGCACAACCGTTTGATCATTACATAAATTAACATTCCAGCCATCCTGACGGACACAACCCGTTATTATTATTTTTTTATAATATCAAGTGACGGGACGAACAAGTCGTGCGCATGATGGTAAGCTACACGCCTGTCCATAACAGTTCCAGTGCCATTATGCTCTTAAATCGCAAAGATCTGAGGGGCAATGCCACTGCGCCCGTCATCCTGAGACATGAGTTGACAAGTATCGTGTTGAATTTTATTTTATGGACATTTGTATCGTAATATATTTCATATACCAATTCATACAATAAATAATGTTTGCGATTTCTGCTTTCTCGGCAAAATTTGAAAAACCATCCGGTAATAATTAATGAAAGGTACGTTAGGGCGCGTTCCCATTACATCGTGATGACAGATAGTCGTGCAGTTTAAAATGTCGTGACTTGTATATTTAAATGAAGTTGTTCACATAACACGATTAACTGTCTCACACGACTTTTTCTTCTTCGACTGCACGACGACAGACTGTTGTGACAATGGAAAGTACCAGAACGACAGTCGTTCGACGATAAATAACACGTCACTATAATAAATATGTGAAGACAGATAATAGTAAATTTAAACGTTTCTGTCGTGCAAACGACAAGGCGGCTGCCGTGAACCGACAAATTGTATAACGACTACTTATGCAAACAATAGGAGTAGGTTTCAGTACTCGTATTATAAAGTTCGTAAAGTTTTCTTGTTTTTGAAACTTTCCGTTATAATGTCGGGACAATGTTCGCGACAGTCTGAGATGGTTTAGAATACACGTCGTTATTTAGATACGTCCCACTCATGGTCAAGGGTCTTCTGTCAGGCGAGGATTTAGGATAGTCCGCCACTCTGGCCCAGTGCTGGTTGGGGACTTAACACTTTTTCCGCGGGTTGTAAACTTTCTTCGATGTGCAGGTTTCATTACAATGTTTTCCTTCGCTGAAAAGCTTAAATTTAAACGCTTAAAAAGCTGCCAAATTTCGCACGTAAATCTGAAAACTCAAAGGTGCGAGCCAGATTCCACGAGCATATTATATTTACGTCTCTATTTATAGGGATTTATTCTATGTATTTACTTATACATCTATATAGCCTCCTAAAACCCAGCAAACTTTTTTTTATAACATCAAGTGACGGGACGAACCAGTCGTGCGCCTGATGGTAAGTAACACGCCTGTCTATAACAGTTACAGTGCCACTCAGAGCTTTAAATTGCTAAGTTCGGAGGGGCACTACCACTGCGCCCGTCACCCTGAGACATAAGTTGACAAGTCCCATATGCCTGTAATTTAAACTGCAATGGGAAAAGCGCTAAATGCCCAGTATACATTAGCGGGCTTTACACAGACACTCTATCGCGCGTGATAAAGCAATCGTGCACAATTGAGCGCTCTTGTGAAGATGTTGGAAGGAAAAGGGAAAGACAAAACACGCGCCAGTTTCACGCGGTCTATCATGCGCGATTAGCCTTTTTTACACGGACGCTCTTTCCGTTGTAACAAAAACGAACACGAGCAATCTCGCGCGTTAGAACGTTAGCTTGAAAAAACTTCAAACATTCGCAATTCTGTATGCTCTTGATCACGCGCGATAGAGAGACTGTATAAAAGGGGCTATTAAGATACCTATACTAAATAACTAATACAGGGTCAAACAGTATAACCTCAGTTTGTATGGAAAACGTAATATATAAACATAATCTATATAGAACTTATAGACCTAAACAACAATGCCCAAGTTCCATATAGTCCTGGATCAACTAAGCTCAGAAACGCAAACAAATTTATTTCGGACTCTTGCAGCTTTTTCATACAGTAACCTAACCTGTTTTTTTTTGTACGGTTGGAAATCTTTATAGATACCAACCTAAACCCAGACGAGGAGTAGAACCAGCTCGGAAACACAAACAGATTTGATTCTGGCACTCACCGGCTGCAACCGCATCATGTTCGTGTTGATAATATCGATATTTTAGTGTACAAGCGATGCTAGTTCCAAAACCATGTAATTTATTAATTTCTGGCCTGATTATTTTGCCTTTCATTTAATACTTTGCCGAATTTATCTCTGGCATTCTATAATAATACCTAGACTTATACACTATTTAGGTAATGTGTATAACAGTTAAATCAGTATGCACTATTTTATACATTGCCTATAGGAGTCCGGTATTATATAGAACGACGAGAACTTTTTTTGACGATATCAAGTGACGGAACAAACAAGTCGTGCGCCTGATGGTAAGCGGCACGCCTGTCTACAACAGGTATTCTACACAATCACTGTATTATATACATTGCCGGTAACATATACAGAAGACTGACAAAGGCTGTATATAATCCAAATTAAATTAATAATTTGTGTCATCCCCGAATAAATGTAGCTATTTTTAGGCGTTTTTCGTTGTGCGATTTTGATTGAATTATTTATTAAAAATATGAGAAAATAAACCGTTCATACTTACAAACTTGAGGTGCAGGCCAAAGAAAAACTGCATAAAAACAGTAACTACTAGCGCCATCTAGTAGGGAGGGATAATATTGAAACGTGAACATGGTGCCGATATTAGGTGAAATTTACGCAAGAGGTTGCAATTCAGTCTGTTATTACGACGAAACGGGCCTGTACCTAACTGTTACCTAAATGATGAATAAAACGCCAGGGAACCTTTTCTTTTTGCCTGTCCTATCGGAAAACCTGTCGGATATCCTTTCGATTATACAACTTGAATAAAGTTCCCAGAGACGCATTATAACGAATGACACCGTCCCTATATTGACATAGACTACAAGAAGTGAGATGTATGCACATTTGTATTATGGACGTAGAATGTAGGTACTAATTTAATATTTTAAAAATATCTTTTTCTGCGGTCCTAAGTGTAACCAGTACGTATCGTAATTTCGTTTTCTTGTAATTGTTTATAATATATGAAATCCGCACGAAGTAAATTAATTAATTATTTACTCCGATAAGTATTGGCGTTTCGTACGCACAGGTACACTGTAAGAAAAGCTAATAATAGCATCACTAGCACTATCCACAAGTGAATTACTTTTGCCTGTAAAATTGACTCATAAAAAATATTATAGCAATAAAATATCTATGATAAAAACTTTGTATATTATTATAAATATATTTTTAACGTTTGGCGCCATCTACACAAATGTGCTTGAATGTACTCTTAAAATGAACCAGAAAAATGTAAGCAACAAACTAACGCCATCTCCACAAGAGCGTGGGAAACACGTGTCTGTTTAGCAAGCCTTTCGAAGAAGTATTAGCTGCCCAATGTTACCACTAGATGACTCTGTTTATTAACCTGATGTGTGCGAAATTTAATTTGAAATTCACTATGAGAAGCAAAGCAATTTAAAGATATGTGCGACGTTCCCAACCCGCATTGGGTCCGCGAGGGAAGTTAAGCCTGTGAGCGCGCTGCTGGCGCTGGTGGATTGTAATGTAGCCAGGACAGTAGTAGTCTCGGAGGGAGAGTCCCCACATAACCCCTGAGTCTCCCTGGGCTCAGGGGTATCCATAAAGATTTCCCACCCGTCAAAAAAAAAAAAAAAAAAAAAGGACAGTAGTAGTCTCCGCAGCCAGCGCGCCACTTAGTAAGTTTAGTTCAGAATTCAAAAGGGTAAAAATCTAGTGGTAATAAATCCAGTTTTATAAATATTTATTCCAGTTTTAACAATATTTATGATCTTTAAAATGTTTATCAAAAATATAAGAAGAGAAGACATGTTCGCTGCCGCGATCGGGCAGGGAGTGACGGTGGAACGAAACAAAATCAGAATGCGAGGCAAAAGAACTATGGAAATTCAAAATTTAAATTTAAATACGTGTGTCCAGGAACCGGAGAAAGGCGATAAATAGGTGGGATGACGATGTAAGGAGGCCACACCGTCACTACCCTAAGCCTTCCCATTGAAAGAGGAATTCATATAAGCTGACTGTTATTATTATATATTATTTAAAGTAATACGTACCTCGTAATTAGTCTTACCACCGGCCGCACTACTTGTTCGTCCCGTTACTCGGTATCATAAAAAAAATATCAAATTCATTTACCTCCAATCTGCAGCCTGATCCGGAAAAATGCCAATTATAAAATAGTTACTACTTAAATTGTCTCTACTACATTGTCTCGAGTCTGGGTGTTTGTGGTACCGTCGTTGTTTCCAATTTTCATAACACAAATGTTTTAGTTACCTACTTTGGGATTAGAGCAACGTACCTATATGTGGTGTTGTCTAATATTTATTTATAATTTTGTAATGATGCTATTGGTGATGTGGACTATTGAGCTGTGATGAGTCCTCTTGTCTGTGGACGTAAATATAGAATAGTTTTTTTACCGCGTACACCAAACACTATTGTCGAATTTTCAAGACGACCTAAATACGATTTGCAACCGGAAGTTCCGCCATGTTGGGCTCGCCAGGAAATAGTCGATCTTTCCGGTACACTTGCAGGAATGTTGCAGTACCTACCTTGTATTGATATTTTTTGATAACATCCAAATTCTTGGACTCATTTTCATTAGTCGAAACGATATTACTGTTATGTGCTAAAGTGTTTTTATACCGAATACTCGTACGTAAGGAATATTCCACATGCGGTGTCGAAACATCTGTGGAAAACGGGAGATTGGTAGACTTTAAAAATCTTTTACTGTCTGTCTAAAAGACCGCAAACATACCTAGAGAAATTTTACTTTGACTGATTTATCGTATAAAACATGTACTTACATATTTGTACATGTCATAATACATAGTTATTAACTGGTTAAAATTAGAAGACTATTATATGTATATAACTCAAAGCTATTCTACTGTGCTCAATGCAGGCAACGAAACAAAATTTTAAAGATTCAATGAAATAATGTTATACATATACTAACAAGTACGACCTACATTTGATAATATGCACACACACCAAATTTTCTACATAATACACTCAAAGTTAATTGTACATCATTAAATATTTGCCTACGTTAACTGGCTATGCTTATTATAATATGGTTATTTAAGTAAGTCGAACTTGCATTGACGTTTCGATATTTATACTTAGTACTTGTTCCATGAGATGGAGGTCAAATACGCACTTACACTTTATATTAAAAAAAGTCACCTTTACGTCTCTGGTTGCATTTTCGATATCCCTTTATGCTAGAGGCTTGGTTACAGACCGGTGTTAGGTAGTTTTAAGAATAAAATGGCATCAAAGTAAAGTCGTGAAATATTCATTCTGCCATCGTGTAATGGCGCCCACACGCGAATTTTACAATGTTTTTCGTTGTTATATTGGTACGAGGTAAGCACTAACTAACTTAATAAGTATTGTTCGAGTTGCCAACAATATATTTCTGTTTGAAACGTATGGAAAAAATGTGCAAGACGTTACACAGACGACAGAAACTTCGTCTGGAAAGTATAAGAATAAGAATAAGAATACTTTATTGCGTAAGCACCGAGACACACATGATCTTAAAACTAAAATACAGTACTTACAACAAAAGTGAAACATAATTGTAATGAATAAAAAAAATTTAATAATAAATGTGTGTCGCGGCACACGCAAACGGGATTTGCTCAGCTATCAGCTACAGGCTAATAGATTTTCAGCCTGCAGCGCTGCTTTTCAGCAAGTTCGATGTGAGTGAAGCACGGACTCAAGCGCAAACATAACAAATACATGCATAACATGTAACGGATTATTTGTTAGAATTAAAGCTCCATCACACTGAAAGTATCTTTTGTGCGCCGCCGCCGTTTCGAACCTTTATAATCAACATCGTCATCTACATAGTAAATATGTAAAGTGTTACATAGTTTTAAAAATTCATTTAAGCAGACTTTTGTTAAGTATCAGGAATTAAAAGATTTTCTTAACAGAAAAGCAGCTGCGTGTTCCAATATAATTGTAGCGTCACAACAATAGTCTACCAAGTGTGACGTGACAGCATTCAGCAAAAGGGACATTGTCTTGCAAATGGAACGAAGAATAGCTGTATTGCATCAACAAATTTTCATTATTTTTACAATATCACGTCATTTTCAATATAACGAAATATTACTTTTTCGCTGGATAATGGAAATTTTCACCAGCTCTACCAAAAACAGTCGGTAGAGTACAAAGGGTTTTTAATTTATTTTAGGGGTACAAATGGACACAGTTTAAAAGATAAATATTCACTGATACAGCGACTAAATTGCTTTTTGCGCAACACAGAATTGAACAAATACGAATTCTGAGAACACACACGTACGTGAAAATGTACTCGTATTTACGTTTCGTGCGGAAACAACAGAAGGTGTAAAAAAGGGCGCGATAGTGGTAATCTAATTCCAACCAAACCGGAAATAATTTGATTATGTTTCTATTTAGACATAAAATCAAATTGTCATTCGACAAAATCGTACCTGTGGCGGAAAATGTTGCCTGCATTAAAAAGTTCGCGATAAAGCTGAGATTTATAAAACGAACTTGGGCTAAGTTTATGCTAGAAATTAAATTCAACTTTGAGTTTATTTGTAATTTCTTACTTAAACTTAGGCAAAATTCTCTGTTTTTGCTTAGTAGAAGTTAAAGTTTGTTTTTTGTTGACTTTGAACTCTTAGGCTGAGATTTATAAAACGAACTTTGCCTACGCTTAAGCAAAAAATTGCGAAGTAAACTCAAGGTTCAATTTCATTTCTTGCTTAAACTTAGCCCAAGCTCATTTCATAAAAATGAAACTCACTATTTTTGCTCAGGCAAAGTCAAAGTTCGTTTAACTTAGCCTTTGTTAACTTTATGCAAGAAATTACGGAGTGATTTCAAAGTTTAATTCACTTTCTTGCAAAAAAGGTTGGCAAAATTCGTTTTGTAAATTTGAAAAATTCGGTTAACCCACCATTTTTGTTTAGGCGAAGTCAAGGTCTGTTTTATAAATTTCAGCCTTAGACTAGGATTAGCTGGACGGGTTACAGGGTGAAATAAAACACACGACACATTACTTTACGTTTTAATAAAATTATTTTACGTGACTAGTTCTACTTTCTCTATGCACTTCCTACCGTAATTATACACTTGAAATAAATATTTCTCTTGATATGAATTGACGTTTGGAATGAAATACATAAAGTCCAAATTGCATTTTTTTACAATCAATGTTTGTCGATACGTACAAAAATTTAGTTCTCTATGTATATTTATTCAGAGGCATCTTACTTGAATAAATATAAACGTTTATTGACAGGCAATTAATAAATATGAATAAAAATTTTGGTAATAGCTGTTGTTTACATAACGATGTGTAATACGCTTGTGTTATTAATATTGTTAGCGAGAAATAGAACTACGGCTTAAATATAAAAGCTACCAATTATACCGTAATAATACCGATACCTACCAGATCTACCAGAGCAGTGCGAAGACATACTTGATACTTAAAATTTAAATTCAATTCTATGTCGTTAACGATAAGAACAATCCACAGTCTAGTTGTAAGATCTTATATAATGAGTCATGTGGCAACCGATTGAAAGAATTCACGGTATCATTTTATTTAACACTATGCCAGACCGTAGTTGCTTATGCTTTTCACAGATAGGACATACGTAACTTATACAGCATTTCAGGTACCTTAGTAACGCTAAAGAATATAGAAGTACACCGTCGCATTTGCCTGTTCTGTCGCGTTTGTAATGTTCAATCATGTCGACTTATACATTGTCATATGAGTTTTAATAACAGTTGTCGGCTAACGATTCAACAAAATATTTCTTTATGGTAAATTGTACAGTGCCCCGAGCGATGATAAGAGAGTAAGTGCATTTGCACACTACGCCCGATTCATATCTATTAGAAATGACGGTCCGAAGTGTCGCAGGCATCATTTTATCTCTGCCTGTAACTTTTTAACGAACAAGTCGTATGCCTGATGATAAGCTACACGCCTATCCATAACAGTTGCAGTGCCACTCAGAGCTTCAAATCGCAAAGATCTAAGGGGCACTGCTACTGCCCGTCACCCTGAGACATAAGTTTTCAAGTCCCATGTGCCTGTAATTTCACCAGCACCCTTAATGTTAACATTACTGCTTGGTGGCAGAAATAGGTAAGGTGTCAGTACTTCCCTAGACACAAGGAGCTTTACTGCTTACAAAATAACTAGATTAAAAAACTTCCTCTGTGGACGGAAGGTTACCATGCTAGACTGCCACGCAGAGGTTTGGGTTCGATGCCTTGGCCGAGAGGAATATTTGTATGGCCTACATCTGTTTCTGTCGTGACTTTTAGTGTAGTTTATTGTTGTCTTAGTGTGTATCCATGGCACCCGCAATACACGGTTTCCAAAGTGCGGTGCTATGAGTGTGTGCTAAAAAAAATCTCTAGGTTTACAAGCGATATTCGTATTACCTCGGATTAAAAGTGGGTTCGAGTTTTCTTGATTTGTATCGTCTTGGATTCGAACGAATATGAATTGGATACAGAGCATAAACGCGCTAACGTTTTATAAAACCACCTATTTTACTAGCCAGTAACTGTCACTGTAAACTGTGATCCGAACGCGTCGCACCTTTGCGTTTACGCACTTAGGTGAAGATAACCTCTCGTCATTGTGTTTTGTAGAAAAGGCGCAAGCGACATTTCGTAGATAATTTTAGGTGAGCATGTCTTATAACTTAAACTTATTTAAAAGCAAAATTGAATTTTAGAACAGGACGTGAAAACTTCAAAACAATCATTGGAACCTGAAACATGCTACCCTGAAAAACATTACGAAACGTCGCGTACGTCCTTTTTACAAAACACCGATGATTTCTCAATGCCACCACAGCCACAGGTTGAGATATACAAACTGTCGCGTTTATAAACTGATTTTTAACAGTGTGTAAAGCTTTCTGATTTAAAATTATATACTGCATATCAAAAATAAACAAAAAACAAATTGAACGGTCATTTTCTGTATTTTTTTAAGTTCTTCGAAGTTTATTGGTACCGAGATCCGTAAAAAATGTTGTACCTGCTTAGTTTAAATTATTTAATATTTTTTGTAAATTAGAAAAAATACTTTTAGCCTCAGCTTATTTTGACCAGGTTTTATGTCGTTACCAAAAGTCAGATCATTTTATTTTAACTTACTTATAAGCTCCATAATATAGTTTAATCGTAAGAGCAGCAACACTTATTTACCAAACCCTGAACAAATTAAACCCACCTTATAATAATAATACAATTTGTAAAATATAAGAATATGTATCCATTTCTTAACATACACTTAAAATTTATAAACTTTTTAAAATTTATTTACACTAATTTTATTTTCGAGTTCCTTAATTATATCACTAATTTTGATGTGGTTTAAAACCATAATAGTTAAAATATTGGGTAGAATAAAAATAAAAGCACTTACAACACTTAATAAAGAGACAGTTCATATAAGTTTAAATAACAAGTTGTATAACTATAAGTATATGAGTTTGTAAGAACTGATAAAATTTAAAAAAAAAAACAAATAGTCACCTAATAAAAAATAAATCTGAAACAACCTTAAGTTCTTACACTTTCTATGGTTGAAGGTTATACAGAATGAAGAGCAAGTCGTGTTTGACACTTAAGATTTAAATTCAACTCAATTAGCACTTGCGTTAAGAACGTCCAAATTCCAAAGCATCAAGCTTGATCTGCTCACGAACTGTACGTCACGTTCATATTTTCATACAAAAATTTTCCGAATGTATGTGGTCAGATGACATTGTTTTTTTTAGTAAATATTAATGTGATGTAATCAATCAAAGAACAATTAAGTACAGTAAAACATTATTTTATATAATTACAATTAAGCTCAATAAAAAAATTACTCATTATGTCAAATGCGCAATTATTTTATGTAAGAAAAAACTAAATTATATATTAGCGCAGATGTAACGTTATAATTGCTCACACTACATTAATAATTAATTATACAGGGTAACGTTTGGATATTTCATGTATAAACTTACCGAAATTTGTCTCAATACAAAAGACAATACACCACTAACAACTCACACTGGCGCAGTGTCGAAGTCCGAGTCGTCATGTTTTTCGCCTATAGCATATTCATCTCTATTTTGCCATTATTAAGGCACAAATTTGTGTTTTGTAAATATGGAATCGCGAGTCGCTTGGGCGCCGTGAGGCGTCAAACGCCGACCACACGCTGATCCCGGCGCACTAATGCGAAGTCGCCAGGCGGTGTAGTTGAAAAACTAGACGCGACGTGACGCTTCGACTCAGCGCCAGTGTGAGTTAAGCCTAATAGAGATGGAAAAACTGCTTATAAATGTTGGACGTTAAAATGTTGTACTTATTTAGAAAAGCGTGTTTAATAAATAATTTTTCACTTAAGCGCTTTTATGAGCCTTAAATTAACTGTGAATAGATTGGTTTTGATACAACTTTCGGGTATTTCTGTTTTATATTTTTATTAATGAGAAATTTTAAAATGTTATATTGATTGTTAGTACTCATTACATTATGATGTTTTACTACTATGATAATCATATATTTTTTGAGAAAATACTCCACGAATGTGTTATAATAATTAATAAGAAAGGTCGAACACAAAGAAAAATAGCTGCGATCTGACGGGACACGAACCCGTGTCTATTTTGCCAATCCAAGGCAACCGCTCTACCAACTGAGCTACAAATGACTCGGTCAAGACTCAAAAGTCTCGACTGACCATAGCTCAGGTACAGTCTTATGAGTGTCGACTGCCTTATTAATAATTTTAAAATGTTTTCCAAAGAGTCCATGCGATTTTTACCACCAGAAAATTTTAAACAAAACTACTTTTTCTTTTTAAATGTTATATTGTCTATGGTCGTGTAAGAAATAATATTTTACCGCGCATTTTAAGAATAGGCGGGAAAGTTTTAAACGTCAAATGAATCGTAAAGATGTCGAGTTTCATCAAGATAATGCCACACTACACACATCTTTGCAACGCCGTCAAAATAAGATAAGTGCAAAAAAACTTTTGCACTTATCTTGAGATATATTACCTCACACACGGTCTTTGCCCGATCTAGCCCCTTCATATTTTCACTTGTTTCGGTCTTTGCAAAATTCTTTGAATGAAATGACTTTGATAACGAAGAAATCTTATTGTTTTCTTTGATCATAGCTTTTATGGTGCATTTTTAATTAAATTCAAATATGATACTTTGCCTTATTCTTTCTTACTTCTCTGTTTGAAAATTACAATTATTCACCGTGCGGTATTTCTTAATAATAATACGGGCTACACATTCAGAAATACACCCAATATTACAACTAAGACAGAAAAGTGATATTTAAATTTAAAAAGAATGTAATAAAAAAAATTAAAAATCTATTTTTTTCTAATATTTTACAAATGTTTTAACATAATCCTAGAGTAAATGTGGTATATAATGACCCTTCGATTTTTAATTAAAGATACTTCTTAACCTGTATCCGGTAACCTGCCTGGCACCAATTTTAATTGTATTGTGTTGAATCCTTGATTGTAATATGATTGATTCTAAATGGCTTCCAGAGATAAGGTGTCACAGCTTCTCCTTTTTCCGAGCTGGTGACAGAGCTGCGGGGAACCGACGATGTCGCCTAAGAATACGCTAAGTAGGTAATACTCCTTGGCTTGATCGGGAGATCTCTTGTATTGGCTGTGGACAAGGAAAATATTGGTTATTTTCATTGACACTTTTTCCATTAACTTTTTGTATATCCGTGGTATATGATTCGGATGGACCCTTCCATTGAAAATCAGCATTATAGCCTATACTCTTACTTAAGTGAGACTCTTTTGCGTACATCACAGCCGCACACATGTCAGTATAGTAGTATAAGTTGTGTAGTAAAAATTGTTGTTCAAATGTTTACTACGTTGTTTTATGTGTTATGTTTATTTTTATTTATATTACTTTAAGTTCCTTTGTTTCTATCCTATTCTATATTTAGTACCGTTATAACCGATATCGCAGTATCGAAATTTCACTTTGTAAGTCAAGCGCTATTGACACATACCAATGATCGCTGGCATACACGCAACTCGACGGGTGGTTTATAGACGTCAACGTTTATTGACGTTAGTATAATTATTTTATTACATTCAATTAATAGCTTGTAGAAGAAACGTTTATAAACGTTTGCATTAATATATGAGAAAAATATTTGCAATAGCGCATGTTAATTGTGTTAAAGAGCATAACTGACTTCATAAATCAGATTTATTACTATAAAAAGTCATATGTGACGTTTTTTACGTCAAAAACAGGATTTCTCTTAGTAATGTACGGAACTGTGCCCTTATTACATAGTTCAACAAAATAATATAATAACACAAAAAAACAACTGAATACAATTGTGCCCTTTAGTTCAATTCATGAGTCAAGTATTAAATCACATTAAAATTAGTTACACTATGAAGGCTATAACTAATTTTAATGTGACTTTTAATAATGTAACTGCTTTTATAAAAATAAATAATCTAATAAAAATAATAAAACCGTTATATTTTTTTTCTACTAAGTTCAAAGAACAAATTAAATATTTTTAAAAACTGCTGATTAAAACACAATGAAAGTTTCTGTATAACATGTGGTAAGTATTTATAACACAAATAAACTACGTAATATCAAATGTATATTTTAACTATTCTTTTTATCAGAAAAGCCTAAAAAATATTTAAACACATTTATCTACGAATTTAGAATTTGCTGCTTGTGCCTTTCTTTCTTTCGAAAAGATACGATTATATATAAGATTTCGAGAAGGAGGTTTGTCAGGAGCGTAGCAGGTGGAGTTCCATAGTCTCTGTCCACCCCCATAGGACACGCGTGAAAATATGCATGCTTGTATATATATAATATCTAATATTTTTGAGTAGCAGTAGAGCTCCTAGTCAAAGAATTCGTCCAGGGAAGCACTGCCGCTCTTGGTCTGATCTTTGCTATTTAAAGCTCTGAGTGGCACTGCCACTGTTATGGACAGGCGTGTAGATTACCATCAGGCACACGACTTGTTCGTTCCGTCACTTGATATTATAAAAATATATATAAATAGTCGATCTAAACATAACGATGACTGAAGGCTTTAGCCGGTCGTACTTAACATTAAAATAAACGTGTTTTCATTCGGAAATACATACATGCACAATAACAATTTTTTTTATTATCACCAAATAGCTTGTAACGTAGTTATTAAGATGTACATTTAGAAGTACTAACGGCTTTAGCCGGTTGTACTTATCATTAACTTAAACGTATTTATATTTGGAAATACAATAATAATATTTTTTACTGTCACCAAATAGCTTGTAATATGTTATTAAGCTGTAAATTTAGTAGTACTAACGGCTTTAACCGGTCTTTCATTTCATAATAACGTTTTTTACTTTTGCCAAATAGCTTACAACATATATGTAGCAACTATGAGCCTGTAAATTTAAAGATGCTAATAGTTTAAGCCGATCGTACTTATCGTTAACATAAATGTTTTTACAATTGGACATACATGCATAATAATAATATTTTTATTGTCGCAAATAGCTTATAGCATTCGTTTGTATAACATGTGTTAAGTAACCATTGCTTTGTGTCAAATTTTAACCACAATTATGGTCTTTTTTCAATTAAATATACGTATTATTTACTCCGCACAGGTTATGTAGGTCATGGTATGTATGTACTAGAATAATTATTGAGAATTATTTGTCCGGACTTATGAGTGAAATGAGCGTATAAATTAAGCATTACATGACTACTATGTGTATAAGAAAGAGATACAATAAGAATTGCATCCCAACAACAATCGTGTAATACAAACCCACTAACAAGTAATGCGATGATATACATACCATTGAAACAAAAACCTTATTACCTATTAACATAGCGATAAATATTATTATAACACTGCACCGGCTGAATCATATACACAAAGCAAGAGGAAATATAATGCAAAGTCGACTGAAAACCGTTGGGTTAAGGCATAATTTTGATTGGCAATGTTAGAACAGTGAAAGTACTGGCGGTTATTGCATAATACCGGTTCACCTCGGACGTTGAACGTGGTGCAGTTTTAATTCACCATCCATTGAAAACATTCAGCCATACTTTTATATATATTATAAAACAGATTAAAAATTTTACAAGTGACAAAAATGTATAAAGGACTTTTTAACCAAAATATAATCTTCCACAGACAAAACGCCGAATTTTTTTTTATAACTTTTATATTGCATTGAACTCTAAATATATTTTGCAATAAAAAATCGATTATGTAATCTTTGGAGTTACTTACGAACACTTTCATTTTCCAGATTGCGCAATAATTTTGTACATGTACTAAATACCGTTTCCCCTTCCCCTTCAATATTAATTTGCATTAAGCAAATAGTACCTACGTACCAAATTGAGATGTAATTGTCCATAGCCTAAATTTCTTGGCACAGCGATGACCTTGCTGAATGCGATTTCACATTTTAATGATGATTATGGCAACGGTAATGACTAACTTGATCAGCGATTGCTAAATTCCTGTCATTATAAACAAATTTCGACAGTTTAAGAATTTTGTAAGTTATTTTTTATATAAAATGGACAGTGTAAGTATTGTGTGTCTAGTAGTATTTTTATTCATTCACAGTGCCACAATTGCAATGCATAGAAAACATTCGCAAATTGCAATTGCAATAAAAATCGCTACGTTATGGTATAACACCGTGTCACACGTAAATGTACTACAATATCTTCGCAGTTGCTGGACGAGTATGTAAAGCTGAGATGACCCAGCTAGTTGCGTGACTATTACATCGGTGGCCTACTTGCGAATTTGACGACCGACTGACGAGCTGTACTACGTTGTACGAACGCACGAACATACGAACTTCTGCTGTCAAAGGCCTGCGCAGTCTACTATCTAACTACGACAATCACTTCCACTAATTTGGTAAATTTAGCATTCGACCTCCATCTCACCTGATGATAAGTGACGAGATCTGCAATGGAGCATGTACACGTGTACAAGGTTATTTGTAAAATACTAACAACACGACAATATTACTATCATCAGCAATAAATTTGTTCCATGATTTTGAATAAATCTAATAGCGGCAGTAGAGCTCCTTGTGAAAGAGTTCGTCTAGGGAAGTACTGCCACCTTGTCTACTACAGCCGCCAAGCAGTAATGTTAACATTACTTTGTTCAAAGGTTTTGATGAAATTACAGGCACATGGGATTTGTCAACTTATGTCTCAGAGTGACGAACGCAATGGCAGTGAGCCTCAGAACTTTGTGATTTAAAGAGCTGTGTGGCACTGCAACTGTTATGGGCAGGCGTATAGCTTACCAGGCGCGCGACTTGTTCGTCCCGTCACTTGATATTATAAAAAAAATTTCGTCACATTTTACACACATACGTATGCTCACGCCCTAGTCCCACAGGAGGGGTAAGCAAAGACCACTTTCCTCTATCCTGACACATTTTACTTTTGTAAATATTTCAATAGATAACGATCTAAACGGTGACAACTCTACGCATATGTTTTGTAAAAAGACGTGGAACAAAAGTTGTTGCTTATGAAGTTAGCAATATAGTCCTGCGAGGTTGTCAGTGTTTTACAAATCAGCCTGTATAATGCCTATTCACTCTCGTCCTGAGACATTTTAATATTAAGCTGTTATAGAAGATATAACACAGTCCCATTACAAAGCTCCTACTTTAAGTAGCAACAGTATACCAATTACTAACCATAATTTAAACTGAAAAACACGACAACAGTAAAGTCTAATCGTTTCCATGTAGTACATCAGAATATTCAAGCCTTTTCTAGCAAAACATTAGAAATAAGTGTTTTTTGCACGATATTTCCGTTGACGTGTTTTGTGTTACAGAACATTGGCTGAAAAACTACGAAGCAATTAACAACTTAGAAAATCATGGAATAGTCAGTTCGTTCATAAGAAAGAACTTAAGTAGAGGCGGATCTATGATTATTATTAACTTAAAATTTAAAGAGCGTAAGGATATCACAGATCTTTCTACTGAACGAACTATTGAGATTTCATGTGCGGAATTGGATCAGTTTGTCGTCTTACGTGTATACAGGCCCCCCTCTGCTAATTTTAACGAGTTTGAATTAATTATGGAAGATAGTTTAAATAGGATTTCTCCAACCAAAAGAAACGTAGTCATATGTGGAGATTTCAATGTAAACCTGTTGGAAAACTGTTCTACTTCTGTAAGAGTCTATATAAGCCATATAGTAAAATGAGCAAGAAAGTAGACCAATTTCTCTGCAGACCGATTACCACAGAACCAATCGTTACATTTCAAAATAATATCGGCAATACTTTAAATTCCCTACCCCATATACCGGAGGTTCCACATACTTTATATAGCACGATATTTGGTTTAATTAGAAATGAATTTGATAATATTTAAATTTAAAAAAGTATTTAAGTAATGTATTTCAATCGAAAACAATAACTTTCCATAGACAGACTAAATTCAACGACTGGGCAACAGTAGCTATTCATAAGAGTAGGTCTCGTTTGTATGAGCTATATGCTATGAAAACTTATAATATTAGGGGTTAAAGTATGAAATTGCCGTTTTATTGCAATAGGTTCTTTGAATTTTCATAGAATCTTCATGGTTTGAGGTTTTCGAATGAAACTTTTTTCAAATGGTTTCTGTGTTTTTTTTTTTTTTTTAATTTGAAACATTTGAATATCGACTTTCAATTGTTTTTGTTATTCAATTTAGACAAGAAAGATGGATACTGCGAAAATTCGAGTGATTTTTGAATACGAGTTCCGACGCGGAACTAACGCGGCAGAAACAGCCCGCAATATCAATGCTGCGTTTGGAGAGGGGTCTACTAATGAACGCACCGTGCGATCTTGGTTTAAACGCTTTCGTGATGGAAATTTCGACTTAAAGAACGAGTCACGAGGAAGACCGCCCACACAGGTGAATAACGATGAATTAAGAGAGATAGTGGAAGCCGATCCTAGTCAAACTACCCAGGCATGGTTTAACGTTACCTTACCCACAATATTGACTCACTTGCGTCAAATCAATAAAATAAAAAAATACGAAAAATGGGTGCCTCATGATTTGACTGATCTGCAGAAAGAAACGCGTGTTGAAACTTGTGTTGCCTTGTTGAACCGGTACAGAAATGAAGGAATATTGGATCGAATTGTAACATGTGATGAAAAGTGGATTCTTTATGATAACCGGAAAAGAAAAATGCAATGCCTGACCCCAGGTCAAATGCCACAACAGTGTCCTAAAGCAAAACTTACCAATAAAAAGGTAATGGTAACTGTTTGGTGGTCTCAGCATGGTGTTATTCACTATAGTTTTCTCCGATCTGGTCAAGTAATAACGGCAGATGTCTATTGTGCCGAACTCCGAACCATGTTGACAAAACTAGCAGTAAAACAGCCCCGACTCATGAATCGATCTTCACCATTATTGCTCCACGACAACGCGAGACCTCACACAGCACGAGAAACCATTTTGACCCTTCAGGAACTGCAGTTAGAAACCATTCGTCATCCTCCGTATTCACCAGACCTTGCTCCAACGGACTACCATTTTTTTCGTGATTTGGACAATTATCTACGTGACAAGAAGTTTTCTTCCCAGGAGGCAGTACAAAATGCTTTTACACAGTTTGTGCAGTCTAGATCGTCGGAGTTCTATCGCAAAGGCATTAATAACCTTCCCATTAGATGGCAGCAATGTATAAATAATAATGGCAACTATTTTGATTAAAAAAATTTATTAAAAATTTAAAAAATAAACAATTTTGATTTTCAGTACAAATCGGCAAATTCATACTTTAACCCCTATTACTAATTCCAATTTTATAGAATATGTTAGAAATTATTCAAATATGTTTAAAACAGTATGTGTAGCTGCAAAGATTAACTTTCACAGCGACAAAATTAGAGAAACGATAAATAAATCTAAAACTACTTGGAGCATAATAAATAAAGAGTCAGGCTGGGTTGAACAACACGATAGAGACATAGTTTTAGAATTAGACAGCAAACTTATACAATCTAAAAACAAGGAAGCCCAAGCATTAGAATCGTTATTTTCGGAAATTACTGTGAACACTACAGAATCATTACATTCCTCCCCTTCTCTTGCCATTGATCTCTTAAAGGAAAATGTTAACGTTTGTGGCAGTTTATTTAATTTTCGTCATATTAACCCACAAGACGTCATAAAAGCTTTTAAATCAATACATGTTAAAAAATCTAAAGATCTCTGAGGCATATCAACCAAAGTTATAGACTCAGTTATTGATCTAATTTCCCCACATTTAACTGTAGCTTTCAATATGTTCAATAGGTAGTTCGTTGACGAAGGTGTATTTCCCTGTGTAGGTGAAAAGAGCAATCCCTAGAGTTTCTTGCTCGTTCTTCTCAGGGAAGTCAGCGTAGTGAACGAGCAGTAGCTTAATGTAGTGTAAATGTGACGTTTTCAAGTGTAAATTTATTTTACCTATGGAATAAATGATCTTTGACTTTCACTTCCTGAAAATCCCAAGTTATAGTGTTTAATGGACAAATCTGCAGACAGGGAATTTCACTCCAGTCCCGTACACCATATAAATGTGGAAATATAACGTTTCATACGAATCTAGCATATGTCTTTATTTGTGAGGTCTCAAACTGGGGAATTGCTTTTCTATTGCTTTTCTATTCACAACGCGCAGACCAGAACCAATTTAGAAAAGTTTATTCCCCAAAAACGGTCCCATTGGGAATTCGAAACATAGCTAACCACTGGGCCAACGGGATTGTCAAATTTACCAAAACCTTCATTCAATGTTATGTCAAGATCAAAAAAATGTAACGCGCACATTTCTAAAATTGCGTCCTTATTTTTTTTTGTTATAGTTGTAATAATATTTTGGGAATTTTGAAGAAAAATTTCTGTTGAAATGGTAATGGAATACCGCGTTAAAAGGTTTCACGCTTTTTATGTAAATGTATCCCTGAAGTAAAATGAACTAAAGTAAAGTAGAGGTAGAGAGAGAGAGAGAGAGAGAGAGAGCTGTTCAATCAGATTGTAATCTAGTACGTCATCATACTACATCATGGTTTTTAACTGCCTCTGTGGTCGAACGGTTACCATGCTGGTCTACCACGCAGAGGTCCCGGGTTCGATTCCTAGGCTGGGAGACATATTTGATAGGCCTACGATTTTTCTCTTGCGAGTTTGGGTGTAATTTGTGACTGTCTATATACATAGAATAGCCATGGTCATACCCATGGCACCCGTGATACAGGGTTTCCCTAGTGCGGGGCTGTGAGTGTGGAAAAAAATTATGGGTTAGCTTAGATGGGACGTGATATAAAGGTGGACAGAGCAGATTAATTCACCATCTTAAATATATTCAGACATAACCGATAAAAGAATTAGTTGGAATTAATTTGAAGGGTATATAGTCAGCCGGCGGTCATAAGACGCGTCGCTAATCATGACATGTCTTCCTCCCGTGCGTCTGGTTTGCAACGGTGAGCTCCAAATACAAGTTGCTAACAAATTAAGCACAGACAATTTTACTGTTGACAGTTTGCTTCAAAAGAATCAATATAAAATACACACGAAAACACTTTCTATGCGATTTTAAAATTATACTCTCTCGTACAGAAAGATAAATTTATAATATAAACTGTGCATTTAGCAACAAATGATGAAATACAGTGTGTGGCATTGACATTCTTTTTCAATATAATAGTGATAGATTGACTAAATTGACTGAAGAGGTTTTAATCACTTAAGGGGGTGTATTAAGTAATTAGCTTGTATTCTATATTAACAATATAGGCTAATTGCGATTATAATGAGGTGGAGTATTTATGTGGTCTGTGCAGGTAACTAATTGCCACATACCCATTGCTTACCTACCAAATGCACAAACATAATTTCTTAGCACCTGTATAATGGAGGCTTTGGCATATTGTCTACAATTCTTATTCCCTTCTTACAAAGGGATATTTGTAAGATTTTGCAATCTTGGATACTAAATACTGTTTTGATTTGTAACCCAAACAAAGAACAGTCACATATCAAAGCTTCCTAATTTGTTAAAACATAATATTTACAAAAACTACAATATCCAACTCGTTTCCAATATTGTACAGTCTGTTATACGATAAGGAATGCATCTGCATCATGCAAAGATGTAAAATTCATACAAATTTCCTTAAATTCGAGAAATCTTATAAGTATCTTTTTCTAAATGAAATTATTTTCATTAGAACAAGTTATATCTAATATTAATGCATACTACCATTAAAATAAAATTTCGCTTCTGCCATAATGATAACAACACTACAAATAGGTTATAAAATACATATTACTGCAATTTCGCTTTTGCAAGAAAATGTTGTTTATGAATAAAATACCTTGGACTAGCAATGATAACCTGGTTGCGAGACATTTGCTCGAGTTTGACTCGACGCACCACTAGATACCGAATAATTTCTAATTTATTATATTAACGTGCATTAAACGTAAAGGAAAACGTCGTTACGAGACATACAAACTACGGCAAAGGTATATATCATATCTTTGAAAATGTATTCGAGTTACTTACACCACGATGTATTACTAGCTATTGCTACCATTTATAGCTACCTATTTCTCCCGTTCCGATTTTGCAGGATAAGGTGTTGGTCAACTTATATTTCAGTACTGACAGGCGTAGTGGCAGTACCCCTCAAGACTTTTGCGATTTAAAGCTCTGAGCAGCATTGTATCTGCTATGGACAGGCGTGTCGCTTACCACCAAGCGTACGACTGTTCGTCCTGTCACTTGATATTATAAAAAAAAATTATTAGGCTAGGCCCTACTTTAAACAAAGGCGAACATATCATCTGACTGACCTGACGTAACGAACAATCAATCAACAGACCGAACGGCCTCTAAACACTCTCTCTCTCCAAACTCTCTTGTCCATTGTGTATTATTATATACCGCGCCTTTGTAAATTACCTTAGAACTAATTTAATTAACATGTAGGACACGAGATGTAAGAAGCACAAACTTTAGATGTAGCATATTACAGCAAGACATACCTATTTTGTGTCGTGAGATTGGTCACTTTAACGCAACTCCCAGCACCTCTAACGGGGTGTACGAAAGAAGCTTCCCCGCACAACGTACCTACCAATTCCTTTCTTGTACCTTTGGTGTACCTTAGACAACGGGTATTAACCGGCTATTATCGACACTAAACTCATAGTAGAAAAATAGATTTCTTGAAACGTAGCTTCAACTAAAAATGAATTTAGACAATCGATATGAAATTATATTGCCGTGTTACTCGGAGTTTCCTCAAGGTATCTCGACTGAAGATAGCTTGGAACTGTGATTATGTCATTTTAATCTAAACCTTAACGTACCGTACGTAACGTACGTAAACATATACTAAATTGTACATATCAACCTATATGAGTCCTACTGGTGGGCGTCATTCGCCGTTACACTTGACATTTAAATGTGCCTTAAGTGTAATCTTACGGGAAAGGCTCTTAAGGTTGCTTTGGTACGACTTAGCGCGCGTTCCCATTATTATAGTCGTGCAATTTAAAGTATTATGACTTGTATTTTTAAATGAAGTTGTTCAGACATTGAACAACACAATTTACTGTCGTTCACGACTTTTTTGGCGTTACGACGACAGACTGTCGTGATAATGTGAAGAGCTAGAACGACAGTCGTCCTACGATAAACAAAACGACACGATAAAAATGTGACAACTGGTGATCGCTACTTCGAACGAATCTGTCGTGCAAACGACAAGGCGGCTGCCATGAACCGATAAAATGTCGTCACGATCTAGTGGGAACAGCTAAACACGACAGTCGTTCAATGATAAAATAAACATCCACGACACAGTCACGACAGATAATCGTGATACGGGAACAGGCTCGATGCGACTGTCGTCCAACGATAAATAAAATGTTACGACATAATGGGAACGCACCCTGACGAAAACTGTGGAAAAATCAACGGGATATGAACTACTTGAAATGCTTAAGATAGCTAATTTCACTTAAAGGATTGGTCACATTTGAAGTTTATTTGTAACCGACTTCAAAAAAGGAGGAGGTTCTCAATTCGACTGTATGTTTTTTTATATCTATGTTACGCGATAACTCTGGTATTTGTGAACCGATTTTGATGATTCTTTTTTATTGTTGGAAAGAGGGTACCACCATAGTAGTCCCATTTAAATTTGACGAAAATCATCCACCTCTAAAGGTGGCTGTTCACGCATGAAGATTAATTTATATAAATAGCGCCTAAATTTTATTATAAGAAGCAATTATTTTAATGGTTGATTTTACTATTCTCCAATTCAAGGTGTTGTTCTCTCTCAGTGTATATTGAGTAATCGCAAAGATCTATATATGAACTGGTCCTATATGATTATAGTAATATAGAACAAGTAGCCAAATTCATTTTATACATAGATATAAAATGAATTTGGCTATACGTTTTATATGCATATATATATATATATATATATATAGCTCCTTAGGTATTCGCGATTGCTACACATAGGAAATCAAACTTTCTACAATATTTCTTTAAATGATACTACATTACATAATAATTTTATATTTGGACGCTGTTTTCTTGTATAAAACCATATATGTGGACCTGTAAAGGGCGCAAAACATTGGTTTGTTAGAAAAAACAAATAAACTCGATTTAAATCCGAAAAAATTTCATTTCCACAATTGTACATGAAAATAGCATCCAAATATAAAATAGATAAGGAGGTACTTCAGTATCATTTAAAGAATTATTGTGGACAAAAAAAATGTGGAATACATTTTTGCGCTGACAGCATCATTATAATTAATAAACATACCTGTGCAATGCGCAAAACATAAAAAGTAACCGTAATGTAACCATAAATCACTTAAGTGTCACCAGGCAGTAAATAAGTTCTTACCTAAACACGTCATGCCAGTCAAGTTGTGGTCTCGGGTGCGTTTGCGCTCTGACGGCATAATGAGCACACACGCGCTCGAAAATACATGCGCGTGCGCCAAATTCGCCCACGATGTACTTCTCCACATCCTGCACGTCGAATGGCTCGGCTGACTCGGCAAGCGTTAGCTCACGCCGATTTCGAGCACGGTAGGTCGCTATAACAAGCAAAAGAGAATAAATTATAAATTTAATACCAAAAATTAGTACGAAAGGCTATGTGAATGTGTTTATCAGATAACAAAAAAATACTACACAAAACTAGGTAACACCCTATACTATTAGTACCAGAGCACCGGAATTCACTCTGGGGCACTACCCAGAACACCCAGACAAAAAGATCGATTTAGAAAAGTTAATTTCCCATGTTGGTTCTAAAGAAAATCGAACGCAAATCCTGCGCCTACAGCGCAAACCGTTACGTTTACTTTAACAAAATATTTCTTATTGTAGCTATTGTGTACTTTCAATTTATTACAGTATGTTTCTTACAGTCTTTTCTACTTATATGTAAGTCGAAAGTAAAAAAGGGGTTCTTTTTATAATATCAAGTGACGGAACGAACAAGTCGTGCGCCTGATGGTAAGCTACACACCTGTCCATAACAGTTGCAGTGCCACGCAGAGCTTTAAGTCGCAAAGATCTGAGGGCTCTGCCACTACGCCCGACACCCTGAGACATAAGTTGACAAATCCCATGTCCCAATCACCAGCACCCTTACCCATCAAAACCGGAACACAGTAATGTTAATATTACTACTTGGCGGTAGAAATAGGTAAGGTGGCAGTACTTTCCAAACTCTTTCAGAAGGAACTCTACTACTACTAAATAGAGCTCCTTGTGATGAAGGATTAAGTTATATAACTAAGTATCTGTACATACAAAGAAATTGAAAAAAACGTTTGCCAGTTTTATGATGCGAATGTGGATGGAAGGGTTTTAAGAGTACGTCCCAGTAAGATTTACATTGACCAGATCAGTGGCTGAAATTGCAAAGGATTTTTGAACACTGTCACTGCACCAAGTTGACAAGTTCCATGGACTTGAAATTTCACCAGCACCCTAACACTTCGTAAATCCGAAACGCGGTAATGCTCATTACTTCTTGGCGGCATAAATTGGTAAGATGGCAGTACTACCCTATACGAACTCTTTCACAAGAAGCTCTATTGTTCCAAAAATTAATAAGGTTGTATGCTTAACATAAAATTACAAGTGCCAAATCACACCGAACAGACCACTATATATTTTTTTCAATTAATATGTCCTGAAATTGTAGCATCTATACAAGTGTAATCCCAATAATCTATTATATTAATAGTTGTACCCACTTGCAAACAATAATGGAATACGCAGCATAAAATCGGGACATTATCCAAATAATGGTAAAGCAAGAGTATAAGGGTCCGGCTGTACCGTCGCGTCGTTGACTAGCTGTACATACCCCTGTGTATTGAGCATACTTGAATATGCGTATAGGTCAGTAAAACCACTAACTGGTAATTCTAACTATGCTCTATTGTAATATACATAAAAATTCATTAACTGTTGAAATTTAAATGAAATTGAAAGTAAGTTTTTTTTAATAAGGGCGCATTTGACCTCCATTTCACATGATGGAAAATGACGATGAGACCGACTATGAATCATACACACCTAAATATTACCTATTCACTCTCGCCTTGTCACTCTCAGACTCAAGTTATAGCATTCAGGCAATAAGAACCAGACAATGAATTCAACTCTTCCCACATAAATGTGGAAGCGTAATGCTTCGTGCAAATCCCCGTAATCTACAATGTAGGGGTGGAACCCCAGCCTACGTCTAGAGCCTGATCTAAGAAGACGCACTTAAAGTTTGATCCGATGTAGAATGAAAACAAAAAGTGTTAGAAAATCAACAATTGTTTTATTTTATTAGTTTACTAATCTGACTCACATAGTGACGGGCAAAATAATTATAATTAATAATGAAGTTGTAATGGGATTTGCATACTCTTACACTGTACTATTGGTAAGAGTACATATATGCACCGGCAAGAGTACACAACCCCTTTTTTGATAGATTTCGTTTAACAGTCGCACAAATCACACACAAACGCTCCCAATCTATATAGATTAGAGTATTGAGAGGATTTTGTCCATTTTCACGAGTACATATAGGCTCTTTGTAAATCTCTTGACACTCGTACCTCCATATCTTTCTGGTAATGACATTTTTTGTCTCGTTTTAGGTCTTACTTTTACGTAATAAGTAACTATTACAAAAAATAGTGAAAGAGTACGCGCGAACTGTTGCAACACATCTAGTTGCGAACTCTTACACACTTTACATTCCAGAACAAAAGTACTACTAACCCCATTTGTTGCAAGTGACCAGAATCCTCTGCAGTTTGGGCTCTAGACAAGTTTTTGAGCGATTTGGTACAAAGCCGATTCTCAAAGCATGTATGTTTAATTTAGTCTCGGTGACTATTTGAAAATATCAAAAAAGTTTTAAGCAAGTGCTTAAAAATGTTCAGACTTACGCAGAAGAATTTCAGTTTGAAATATTTTTTTAATATTTTTCTGCACAACAATATCCATTTCTACGTTAGTTGTATAACTTCACCTCAATCGACTTTGCGTACCCTTATCGGATGTGTCTTCTTAGAACAGGCTACCTTATATTTGCTACTCCTTCATTTACTACACACAAAGTACCTAACTAGCAGAGACTCGAGAAAAAATAATATTGTCAAGCAAGACTTGTATTTTTAGTATTACATTTTATTCAAAGCTACCGTAAACGAGAGATTGTCTTGACTTTTTGGCATTTCTTTACTTTTATGTCGTGTAATCATATCGAATAAACATTTTTATTGCACTTTTATGTTATAACTGGCTTCCAAAATTATATTTGTAGCACATTTCAGCTCTATAATAAATCGTGGCAGTAAAATTTGCATATTCTTTGTCTAACACGACATTTAATATATCTAAATATGTTAAGGTTCTTTGTATACAAACCCTTTTTAACACATTCCTTTCTAAATTTTACAAAAGATAGAATAAGGGATGCTAAACTCGTGTAAATAATATAAGCATCGTGAACAAGTAATGCCAACACAATGTTTCGAGTTATGATTGTACGTGTGGTACTTAAGGATAGGTGTTTCATCGCGAACCTAGATTTTAGGAAGTGAGGTGTCCCCACACCTCACTTCTCGCGGTCTCACCTCGCGTCCCGTAATCCGTGCGCTCTAAATTAGTATGAATAACATAAGAAGATGCTGAGAAATTTGACAAAAATCCGATTTGCTAATTTTGAGATAAATATAAATTTAATAATTTATAAGCTTTCGGTTGAAAACCAAAATTTAGTAGATTATTACGTAGGTAGTACTTAAGGGAAATATCTCCGCTTAAAAGTTATGTACAAGGTTAGATATTTTATTCTTAAATAATTTGTTTTAGACTTTCATTGACACACACACAAATAAATAATCATGCATTGCAATGGAACGCTTTATGAATTTTACAAAATTTATATAATAATTATGTTGTTCCGCGAAAGTTTTTCTTCAACAAACAACAAACGTCTTATTACGAAAAAAAATAAGTGCTTATCTTAAAAAACTTAGGATAAAACATGGTGATATACCAAAATAGACAGGAGTCGTAAAATCAATCATCGTTAAGAAATAAAACCTGTATTAGTATAATACAGAGTAAAAATGATAATTTATGCAAAGAAAAAGATCTAAAATTGTTTCGTCTAATCAGAAAGCAAGTAAGTGGGGTATACTATTCTAATTATTATTTGTAGAATTCTCACCAACGTGAATTTGGAGTGCTTGTAGGGTGAGGGTGGTAGTGATACGGTGGTGTCTCAGGACTTGTCAACTTATGTCTCAGCAATGCCCCTCAGATCTTAGCGATTTAAAGCTCTGAGTGGCACTGCAACCGTCATGGACAGACGTGAAGCTTACCATCAGGCGCACGACTCATTCATCCCGTCACTTAATATTCTAAAAAAAAATTATTTCCTAAAGATGACAAGCATTCTACGATAAAAACACCAACTTGAATCTTTAAAGTAAAATGGAAAGTAATATAGAATCCAAAATAATATTATAAATGGGAAAGAAATTTTATTTTCACGCCTAAACCGCTGGCCCAATTTAACGTATTTTGGTGTTAAAATAGATGGGACCTAAGATGTACTTCTCCTACTACCTACTACGACTACATATGCTACTTTTTGTCACAAAAATAAATCTTAAAAGGGGTGAAAGTTTGCCTGCAGAGCCAATCATTTTTAAATAAGTATTCCAATTGGCTACTCAAAGCACTTATTCCACGATGACGAAGTTGCGGACACGAGCTAGTTTACTACAAGGAATTTGGATTTGGTGTGCTCAGGAATGTTATCTTTGACAGGACGGCCTTGGCTCAAACTTAGCTGCATTTACTAATTACCTATCTCGTTTGCTGCGAAACTGTATTACTGTCTGCGTTTTCATTCCAATGCCTGTCAAATTTGTACATAACAAGTATAACTTGTAGTACAGTTTAGTAAAAGTATGTTAGATGTAAAATACGAAAATCGTTTTGCCTTAAGAAGAATCCTGGTAACGAAAAGAGACTGACTGTTCTAAGACTAACATCACTTTATAGAGCATATCGACTGAGAACTGGCAAACGGAACTATCTCAATTTGGATAACTTTACAAAAAAATTGTTTGCGTCATTTAAATAGCATCTGGTATATTAAATAAAATACGTAGTGTACATACGTACATGTGTACGTAATAAAAATATTTAACAACTTCATAATTTTATTTAATAATCCAGATGCTACATAAAGATGCAAACATTTTTTTCTTCATCCTGTAAAGATGTCAAAATTGAGATATTGCCGATTGCCAGTTTACAGTCGATTTGTGAAAATTGTATAAAAAGATTCACTTCTTCATTCATACTTCACGAAGGCCCTGTGAAACTATAACAACTTCATAATTGTGTAAGCAATTTTGAACCTGAGTCCGTTACCCCGGCCTACGTGCAATGGCCTGGGAATACCGCCTCTCCCATTTAAAAATTCAAATAAATGTTTTAGGCCATGGGCGAGGCGAATTTAAGAAAACATACCCCCAATAATAATAAAAATAACAGTCTTGCTAAAAATAATAGCAATAACAGTTTATTGAAAAAGGAAGTACCAGATATTTACAGCAATTAAAAATAGAAAAAGACTGTTAGGAATGGTCTCTGTTAACCTCAGCGTGAAACATGTGCAACGATACGCGTGTATATATCACAAATATTTCTAATAGTTTGTACGAATACCGTCCGGCAAGCGAGTACGATACAAAAGGTCTATTATAGGAAATATTAATGCATTAACTATTCAAATACAACTACTCAAAGAGACCCAGCTCGGAGCCTAATGTCGAGGGTCGTGTATTGTCATTCTCTCGTAAAGTTCTATAGTTTCCAAATTACGTAAGCCCAATAGGCGTAAATTTTTATTCAAAAGGGAACAGTTTTATAAAGAAGCTACTTATATTACTTATATACAAATAGCATCACAGGAAAAAAGAAACAAAAAACGAATAAGTAATTGGAGACATTGCTAAAGAAAACAACAATAAAATTTACATAAACAAAGACAATATATACTAAGATATTTTGCATGATAACAAAAACACGATGATATAGCATTAGCTGGAAGCACATTGCGTTCCCACTTTTAATTTTTATGTTACAAAGGCAATCCAGAATGTACAGATTCCAAACAACTGTAATATTAGGTCCTTACATATGAAATTGGCGTTTTAACGTACTGGCCACTTTGATCTAAAATATCTCCTCTTTGGTTAAGAATGCCAAATTAAAATTTATAAATCCATTTAGCTGGTACATTTGAATTTCGAAAATAGTCGTTCATTTGTTTTTTCCTGATTAGTTTTTCTTTGGCGTCGCTCACATCGCACAATGGCAAACATGAAATATTCCTATATTTACGAGTACGGGTTCTAGCACCCGTACCATAGCACCTGTGCTGCAGAAGCAGGTCGAATCATTAACGATATATATGGCGCTAGTGTCGCAAAAGAAAACACGGTACGCTTGTGGTTCCAACGTTTTCGTTCTGGAAATTTCGTTCTCCAGAATAAGCCCCGTGAACGGCCGGAGACCAAAGTGCATAATGAAGAATTAAAGGCTGTAGTGGAAGTGGAGCCATCGCAAACACTTCAGAGTTAGCCGCAGACTTCGGTGTGAGTGATAAAACTGTTTTAATCCACTTGGAGCAAATCGGGAAAGTAAATAAGCTTGAAAGGTGGGTACCTCATGAATCAAACCAGCAAACACGCGTCGACTGCTGCGTTACATTGCTTAACGGACACAATAATGAAGGGATTTTAAATCGAATCATTACCTGTGATGAATAGTGGATCCTGTACGATAATCGGAAGCGCTCGTCGCAATATCTGAACCCTGGAGAACCAACGAAATCCTGCCTCAAGCGAAAATTCTGACTCAGAAAAAGTTACTTGTGAGTGTTTGGTGGACTAGAGCCGGTGTCGTTCACTACAGCTTTCTAAAATCTGGTCAAATATCTATTGTCAGCAACTGCAAACCATGATGGAAGAACTAGCTGCTAAACAACCAAGCCTGGTCAGTCGCTCTAGGCCACTGCTGCTTCAGGACAACGCTAGACCACACACTGCACAACAGACGGCCGCTAAACTAGAGGAACTGCAACTGGAATGTCTGCGACATCTACCGTACTTCCCGGACCTTCCTCCAACAGATTACCATTTTTTCCGGAATTTGGATAACTTCTTACAAGGAAAAAAATTCAACTCCGATGTGGTAGTCCAAACCGCCTTCAGTTTATTGATTCTCGCCCCCATGGTTTCTTTAGTAAAGGGATCAATGAACTACCTATGAGATGACAAAAGTACATTGATAACAATGATGCATACTTTGATTAATTAAATATATTTTACAAAAAAAAATCGACTTTATATTCCTCCCATACAAAACGCCAATTTCATACGTAAGGACCTAATTGTATGAATTATTTATTGTAATGAAAAGATAAAACGGAAATTGGTAGGTCAATGACGCAAATATTAAAAATTGCTCCTGGTATCTAAGAAGCTGTTAGGTTTGCAGTGTGGACGCTGGGTGAGGAGATGATCGATGATCGATTCTCGTTAGGTCTAATTTGGAAAATTTACTGATATATATTCCGTACTTTAATTGGTGCAGTTACCTGGCACCAACAGATACATTTTTACGTTTACTGCTTTAGGAGTTGAAAGTATGAACTACATTTTTAGTAAAAAAGAAAACCGGCCTCTTATGTTTGTTTATCGGCTTTTTAATTGGAACTACATCTATTTGCCAAATTTTATTATAATCCGTTAACAGAAGAGGTGGAATATTTTCTCCAAATTTAAATGGGACCAATAAGAAGGTACCCCTTTACAAAAAAAAAGTATCATCAAAATCGGTTCACGAATGTCGAAGTAATCGCGTAATATATACACAAAAAATGAAGAAAATACAGTCGAATTGACAACCTTCTACTTTTTAAGTCGGTTAAAATATCATCAAGGACATTAGTAACAAAACCCACTAAATTTGTCGCATTGTGTCGAGATCCGTGTATTTAAAAGCATACTTTTCAAGATAATTAAACGTTCATTGATCAAGTTAAATATATGTATTATTCGTAGAAACGTATAAAAACTGCCGAAAGGCATTAAGGTAACATAAAAGTCAAAATGTGACTTAGCAATGTTTGTTCCGACGGTCTTATTCTAATTTAACTTTCAATCAGTAAGAAAGACTCCAATTTTACGCCAAACCAATAGAACATTTTCTATAATATTTTAAAAAACAATATGGCCAACAAACGTTATCAATTCCTCATATTAAAATTTTATAGGTATCACATATCTACTAAATGATTTAGAACGACTGTCGTCAGACGATAAACAAAATGTCACGATAAAAATATCGTGCAAATGACAAGGCCGCCTTGTACCGATAAATTGTCGTGACGACCTAGTGGGAACAGCAGTTCCGAGACATGACAGTCGTTCAACGATAAAATAAATGTCCACGACACAGTTACGACAGATAGTTGTGATATGGGAACAGGCTAGACGCGACAGTCGTCCAACGATAAATAAAACGTTACGACATAATGGGAACGCGCCCTAAGTCGTTCTAATTCGGGACCCTAACGCTCTAACTCTTATTACAAATCCCTAATATAGAGTACGGCCCCTTGAAATAAGCTAGTGTAATAGACGTTTACGATACCGAGGCCCAATAACAATGACAGGCGATTGGTGACGTAAATGCTACAAACCCTATTGTAATATCGTCTGCTTAAAGGTAAAATCACATAAGTGTCATTTTCCACAAAAAATATCTAAATGTACCTATTGTAAGGAAATCACCATCTTTCTGCAGATTAAACTCTTACTAAGTTTATAGCTTTTTTGTTACTGAGTTTCACGTGCAGAAAGATAGTGATTTTCTTACCATAACTATATAAATTAAAGACTTTTTGTTTAAAATGTCACTTATGTGGTTTTACTTTAAACAGACGATATTCAACCTATTACGACAATCAAAACATGTCACAATTTTGCTATTATTACGATTGTCAAATAACAACATCGTCGTTACAGTCACCAATCAAACTGTCATGCTGTCTATAACTCAGCCGTATTTTGTAAGTATAAAAATATAATCATTCACACATCGCATACATATACTTACATTTCAACAATACGTAAAAGACGTACAACCGTATATTTATAACGAAGAATTTTAAAATTGCTGTAATCCATTGGACTTCTAAGAGCCTTTTCAGAGGCATTTCTTAGGTTGCAGAATAAGTATTTTTGAGAAACCACAGTGCGTTTGAGAAGCACGTTATTCCATCTTAGTCACAAGTCTTTGGGGACGATGTGGGAACGATCATTCATATTGTAAAGGATGGATGGGGCCGTATTTTAAAATGTAGGTGAACCGATGGAAATCGATGATAAAGATGCTTTAACATGAACAATTTCATTAAATGGATTATTAGCAGAATTGATTGTTAGATTGTTTAGTTGGTTCGGGCGCGCCTCACTTGTGTGAAAATTAAAAAACAGATGTAAGGCTCATTTAATAAAATTATCTTAACTTTAATTAAATGCACTAACTATAACTTAATTATATATAATACTCGTTTGTAAACAAAATTCACATTTAATAAGAATTTTTTTATATTATAGAGCTCTTTTTATATAACAATCATTGTAATGTGTTGCCCTCTTTCAGTAGGTTAGGTTAGGTTTCGTATTCCATATTCTTGCTCGTTCTTCTCAGGGAGGTCAGCGTAGTGACGAGTAGTAGCTTAAAAAATGACGTTTTCAAGTGTTAAAATTTTACCTATGGAATAAACATTGAGTATACAACCAGAAATAGAGATGAAATAAGGGTCATCCACCCCTGGCAACTCATCTAGTAACGGGCCTTATATTACTTGTCAACTCTCTATGGCGCTGAAATCATAAATTAGAAAACTGAAATAGTGCAACGCCAACGACTGACCTGTGTGTACGTCTCCGTATATTCCAAAAAGATAATATCTCTAACAATGAGGGCTGTTCCATTCGGTGGTGTTGGAAAAATAGCAAAACATCTAATTACAAAATAAAAGGAATTACATTTCATCGGTAATTAAACATCAAACATGTAATTTTGCAATTTTCGCCCAACATCGAAGCTCTAGTTAAAGTGGTCGATTTGAAGTGAAATAATTGACACCCGTCAATTGTTTCGAATTCGGGGTGAATAGTTTTTAAACAAGTTAAATGACATTGCGTATTTCTGGTTATTTACTCGATGGGAATAAATTATTATTTGACTTTGACATAAACTTTGCAAAAGCAGAACCGAATTTGTTTGGGTTTCCGTTTGTTTTAGGTCAATTTATTTCAGTTTAATTTATTTAGTTATTCAAACAGAGCTGAACTTATAATTGTTATTTAAAATGAGTGTTGTTCATTAACAAATGATTGTTATCAAAAATTAAATTGTAGAATGTAAGTTTATATTAAACGTTGGTTATATTAAGTATGTTGTTATATTTACATATTAAATGAGCGTTTATAAATATTTACAAGACATATTACACGCCCAGTATAGGTTCGCCATTACAAAAGTTCTGATCGCAGGGCGTAGGCATAAGTACAAAATTGAATAAATAATTTTGATAAAATTCTTTGTTTTCATCAGATCGACGAATGTGATATCCGCCGTGTTACATCTCCATAGAGCATAGCGAGTTAGTGGCCTTGTGTGCTAGTCATTCTTAGTTAGTAATTTCCTACATTAATTATGTTTCGTACTCATCAAAACTAAAGTTATTTACACCAAGGTTCAGCGACAACTGATGTATAGAAAAAAATGTAATTGTTACTTTCTATTTCCAGAGTATGCATCTTAGATAATCTTTTCATAGGGTCTGAATTACAGTAATTATTTGTCATAAAAATTACTATTATAAGTTTGACATTATTATTACTACACACACTTTTACTACACACATATTTAATGGAACATTAGTAAATAACCTCAAAATAAATCAGTACTTCTTCAAGAGGTTATTAGGTATAATTTGAATATAAAAAAAATAGTCAATTGTCATTTATTTTCATAACTTAATTTGTTTTCAATACTATACTATATTATATTGTTTACTAGTAGGAACTAGTACAGATTTGTCGAGCGGTTCGAGGTTGACTATGCGTTCTTGTACATTTTTAGAAGAAAATTTTATTTTTTAAACTTTGATTTACTTAATCAATATTAAACTGCTACAAATTATAGATTTAGAACCGTTTCCGTTTTGTCACAAAATGGAAAAAAAACCATTTTTTTAATTGATTTTTTTTCAATAAAGGTTGAGTAAAACTTTAGCGATGTTAGAAGATTTAATAAATTCGTGTTTAAGTTTATATTTAAGCTTTATATCTAATTGTTATTTATTTAAATACAAGCGTTACTATTTCATGTAAACTTGTTTCTGTTCCGCAAAAATTTGCCTTTGCGATTTTTACATAAAAAAAAAATAAAATATTTGTAATAACTGTATATTTACCTAAATGTATATATATATATATATATATATATATATATACACAATTCACAACTCTCAAATAATATATCAAATTTATAATCACCATTCACTGCTATTCAAAATCTATTTTGAAAATGACTCTTATACTCAAGATTAATTTAATAACGAATTATGGTTCTCCAGCGAACTTTCATATTGATACCAGGGGGCCTACCATAACCTTTCCAAAAACAATCCTATTTCACGAACCTGTCAACCATGTAATGTATTATTGCAAAAGTGATTGAAAGAACGAATGATTTCCCAATATTGTCTATTCCTTACTAAAAATAGGAAAGAGATAACGCTATGTGAACTATATAATGCCATCTCTTTCTTTTTTGATGGTCTGAATCCTCTTATCATAGTATAATGCTTAATGTACTTAATGTTATTTATGTTCAGAGAATTTTGACTGTTAAGAAAAGAAAGGTATGTAATAGTAAAATCTATTAAAATTACGTTGTTTTCAATAATTATTCCCCATTTGCATGAAGAAAAATATAAAAAACAATCTGAGTCTTGATAGTCACGTTGTGAGATCGGAACTACAGTCTAGTGTCAACTGTTAGTTTCGCCAAGAAAACATATAGATGGCGCTGTTATAATTTTACGAAATAAACAAAATATTGAAGAGAGGGAGATATATGTAAATAAATAAGTTCAACTTAACTTTTAATCATCACAAATCAATATTAAGTCAATAAAACTAAAAATAATATTGTTTCCATTGCATCCATGTATCTATTTTAAAAATGTTAAATTTGACATAAGAGCAATATTACTTTAATGTTAAAGTCGCGTCATAGTACGAACTGAGTGAATGAATAGCCACAAAGTTGCCAATAAAACATCATAGGTTAAAATAATTTCCCCTTATTATAAAATTAGGCGCTATTCATAAAAATGAAGCTTCATGCTTGCATGAACAGCCGGGTGACTGATTTTCTTAGAGCTGGATGATTTTCTTCAAAATTAAATTGGGATCACTATGGAGGTACCCCCTTTCCAACAAAAAAATAATCATGTAAATCGGTTCACAAATACCGGAGTTATCGCGTAACATACATGCAAAAAAACATACAGTTGAATTGAGAACCTCTTCCTTTTTTTGAAGTCGGGTAAAAATGAAAACGCACGTTTCTAAAATAAGCAAAATGTTCGCGTCTTGGACCTACTTTTGTGACCTCATAGACGCTATAAATGATTTTAACGATAATACATAATATAAAAGTCAAACAGTATTAATAATTGCAATTTAACTGGTCTTGATATTTTTGACGTCAATGTAAACATATAGGTAAATTACGTGTCCTTATTGCTTAACTTACAGAGTACTAAAAAAACCCATCTCAAAAGTTCGTGGAATTGCATCTACTGTAATACCCCGCTTTGAGCGAAACCGGTTGCGCAACTTTTCAAAATTTGCGCTAAATTACCCCGCTTTACGCGGACGCATTGATTTAAACAATTTGAGCCCGTAGCTTCTCAGTTACTAAAAATGAATTTTCGGAGGTAGTTCTGTCCCTTAATTTGTAATCTCATTAATACTGTCTGTTATTCAGTGAATTGTAGAAATAATATTTTTTACGTGCAATAACGCCACCGGCTAAGAAAAAAGAGCGTAAGGGCTTGAATTTGGAGACGAAGATAAAAGTTTTGGAAAAGGTAGGTTCGTTCGAATAGCACGTTCGTTAGAATATTTAGCTTTTTATTCGATTATACTCCGTTCTATCCCTGGTAGCAGTCGTTCGGTGAAGTTAGAGATCCCAGGGCGACCGAAAAACTATAGCACCAGGCGGGCCACACAAAAATATAACAACCCTGTTTTACGCGAATTTCGCTTAACGTGATTTTTTCCGGAAAGCATCTCTCGCGTAAAGCGGGGTGTTAATGTATTTGCTAAGGTTTATCGTTTGAAATCGGTTACCGAAAAGTGCGCGAAACCAGATTCATCCCCTAGTTTGCCACACTTAGGGATGCAATATTTTCTTCAAATTTAAATGGGACCGGTACAGAGATACTCTCTTTCAAAGTCTCTTTCAAAAAAAGACTTTTCATTAATATCATTTTACGAATTGTAAAACTAAAAGTAGTAGTAGTAGTTGTGTAATAAAAAATACAGTCGAATTGAGAACCTCTTCCTTTTTTTGAAGTCGGTTAAAAATTATTTTCATATCGAGTTTATAGATTTTCGCAATTGTTGCACATTTATGTGGTCTGTGGTTACACATAGGAAATTAAACTACTTTTTCGAATCTAAATAATACCTAAAATAATCAGCCGTAACTACGAGACATGTAATGAGCCCTTACGTTGATTTGAAAACAATATTCTTTAAATGAAATTTTGGTTTCAAAACAAATTTGCGCGAATTAGACTTACGTCATTTTATATCTTCGTAATTACAAAATGTTTTATTAATACTGTCATACTTGCGTCAATTCACTAAATTAATGTTCTTCCTGTCTAAGGACAGCAAGAAGACTCCAGAGCGTGGGATAAGTCCCACGCCGGGAGGTCGACATAACATTATCAATTAACTAAATAAATAAATATTAGACAACAACACGTACGTTGCTCCGATTTGAAAGTTACTTAAAGCACTTGTGTTAAATCGGAAACTTCGACGGTACCATAAATACCCAGACTCGAGATAATATACAAAAGTTAGTTTCTACATTGAACCGCCCGGAAATCGAACCCGGGATCACTGAATAGCGACGTCATGAAAACCGGTGTGCCAGCCACTCGACGACGAGGTCGTTATTACTAGATAACTATTTATTAATTATTTTAATTATATTGCAGTACCTTGAATTAATAATTTGGAATTATTATTGTTTTACATTTCATTTTTATGGTTTTTAAATGTGAATTGAGTGTGTGCCTTACTAAATATTGGTTTTGTTTTCTTAAATTTATTTGTGTATAGTCTGATGGCAATGGATAATCATAATGCGGGTTGGGATTTAATAATATTTATAATACGATATAATATATATATATGTATGCATATACGATATATACATATATATATTATATGTATATATCGCTGCATGAAACACAAATTATAAGAACTTGTCTGCGAATGATACCCGTGGACAGCTGAATGGTCGTATTATTATAATTACAGTTTTCTATCATGAATAGGGATGAATTCAAATCTGATATTGGGGCAACTAGGTCAAACGAGGCATTATATCATATGAAAAGGCTTGTTATATTACATATAAATGGGAAACCTAAAATTAATAGTGCTGGTATAAATTGTTATGGTTCGAAGTTTAAACCGTCACGCGTCCTAGAAACACGGTGTCTCGAACCATTTTATATATTTTTTTAATTTTATATATTTTAGTAACTTTTTTGACCGTTGTGGTGGATGACATTACAGTTTCGCGATAGAGACACCGCGTGGGTCAAGGACGCTACAGCACCAAAATTATTAGAGACACCTGGACGCCTTGTGTTATAAAAATAAAGGTGGAATTCGGTTTTGCACTGCCATTTATACATTCTAGAGTAGAGCGATCGTAGCTTTGTGTGTCTAGTCATCGTTAGTTAGCAATTTTCAACATTAATTAATGTTTCGTACTACTCAAAACTAAACTTTACACCTAGGTTCAGCGACAAATGTAATGTATAGAAAAAATGTAAGTGTTAGTTTCTATTTCCAGAATATACAACTTCGGTAATCCTTCCATAGGGTCTGAATTACTGTAATTATTTGCCATAAAAATTACTATTATAAGTTTCAAAGTCAAACTTTGACATTATTATTACTACACACACCGGCACATGTAGGGGAACACTAGATATTAACAAAGTTGTTGCTTTATGTGTAATTCTTATTTATTTAAATATAAGCGTTAATATTTCATGTAAACTTGTTTTTGTTCTGCTAAATGTGCCGTCTGTGTATTTGTTATAAACGTAACGTCAAAGACAGTCAATACGAAACCCGCTATAAACTATTTACATCACTTATAAAACAAGAGTGGTTCTGATTTTACATATCCTGCCACTTATTAATTCTTGAATCCGAAACTTTATATGCACAAGAAACAACAAATTTGAACGTTGTGTAAATAACAATTTTTTGATGTATAACTGTGTCCACCATACCATTCAAGCGCTCCAAAACTTAATTTTGGTGCGAATTGAAAGTAAAGAGCAAGAAGTATAAAATAACTATTTTTTCTGTAACTTACGTAAAATTCCTTGCAAAATGAAACAACATTAATTAAGGTCGATTTCTCCCCTTTAGCACAAAATATTCGAAACTTGCAATTTTGACTGGGAAATGTAATTAGAATTACACAATTCAGAATTTCATAATCTATGTTGTAACGCAAATAGTCATTTTCGTCAAAATTATTAGTTACGTTACTGTTGAACGTAAAGAAATTTCATCAGTTTCAATTATAGTGTATTGCGCATGCAAAATGCAATTCATTCGTAGAGTCGATAGCAATGAATTAACGTCGCAAAAAGTACGAGATTTGTTTTATCAAAAGCAACACGACTGCTTTTTTTTTTAATTTCCAAATGTTATACAATCTGCCTTTATGGACGGCACGTAAAAAATTAAAAAATGACCCACCTGGACTTACGGAGTATGACAATTTCTTCAAGAAGTTGGTCAATCTGACACTCAATACTATAAACGGGAACCCTACTAACTGCACCGGCAATTCAAAGCTAGTTTGCTCACTGTCCACATCTTTACAATTCACTAGTAACAACAATACAACGACAAACGTATACATACATTTAATCCACTCCATTCTTAATAGAGAAGCCACAAAGTCAAGACGCAACTAACAGCCCAAGGCAAAAGACTTGCATCAAATAGTCAAAACTGACGCAACAGTTCAAGATGCCTATTGTTAAACGATTCCCCGCGCGTAATCGCGAATGAGTCAAATTATGTAACTGTTAGTTACCGAACGAACCTTGACCTGATTAATATTTTTTTTAAACTTTACCAAAGAATGTCACTGCTACTATGATAAGATCGAGTTTTGAATTTAATTTTTTTTCGAATTTCATATGTGCCTTCTATTCTTCGAATCAGTCAATAAAGCGAACCGAACTAACTGGTCGAGTAGCAAAGATCATACTGGAAAAACGTATACGTGACAGGGATCGTAACACCTCCCCAGCTGCTTTGTTGGTCAATCGGCGGTTATGTCATGGCTCTCGTACAGTATGAAGGCGCAAGTCTACTCCACTAATCTAGAGAATTCTTTTATGCTCTCTCTGATGCATTATTGTACATACATTTAGACGGTATCTCGTGTAATTCGCATTTGAAACGAACGAGATAATATTCGAAAGAGAATAGTTAAAAGCTGTAATGGTTGTTGAGGGAAAATTAATATATTTTGTGTAATAATTCTTTTCTGCTTTCCATTTGTCTTCGAGTAAATGGTATATTATAGAAGACCGTAGAGCAAAGACTACACTAGTTTCGTAATAGCAACGAAATGTTGTGACATTCTTGAAAGGTTGCTAATAAGTATTTATCTTTCGTAACTTACACAGTCAAAGATCGCGACATCGCCTTCACTTTAAAAAATGTAAAAAATTAAAAGTATTACTATTATATTTCAAGTTTCTATATTGTCCTAAATCCCTTATTCATAAATAGCAAGTTAACAAATTATCCGTTACAATAACTGGTATTTAATTTTAAAGCCGTGGTAGCCTATGACGTACCGCCTCGTACCTTTGAGTTTCTTAAAATTCATGTGCGAGCACCTTAGAATTTATGTGCGAAATTTCATTTGAAATTTAATATGAGCTTTACGGTGAAGAAAGACATTGTGAAAACGTGTGAAATTCCCGATCCGCACTGAGCCAACGTGGTGGACCTTCAGGTCCTTCAGGCTATGAAGATCCGTACCCTAAGTCCCGTGCCGAGTATTGGGAAGTATAAATGCGTTGTTGATCACGAATGATCAATGTTTGTAAAAACATTTTTTATTCAATGTAATTCGCATTAACACGTACTAAACATTTGATCAATATGAGACTTGTAAAGGATCCGAAACGTTCGTTCGTTTCAAAACAAAAGCGATTTAGACCGGAAACCACGAAAGCTTGACTCAATGTAACTATTTTTTACTATGAATACCTATTTCTGCCGCCAAGCAGTAATGTCAGCATTACTGTATTCCAGTTTTGAAGGGTAAGGGTGCTGGTGAAATGACAGGCACAAGAGACTTGTCAACTTATGTCTCAGGGTGACGGGCACAGTGGTAGTGCCCCTCAGATCTTTGTGATTAAAAGCTCTGTGTGGCACTGTAACTGTTGTGGACAGGCGTGTGTAGCTCAGGCGCACGACTTGTTCGTTCCGTCACTTGATATTATTTAAAAAAAGAAGACACAGGTAGTGTCTTTAATAGGCCAATTACACTTACATTATTTATACAAATTAGACGTTCATAGTAAGCCCACGGCCAAATTCTGTTTTCAAAGATATAGGATCCTCTAGTTTAGAAGGCAGGATAATATTTTTGATTGTATAACTTCGACTTATAACAAATATTGCAACCAATTTATTAGTTGTGATTTTAAGTAAGTAAAAATTATTATTAATTTACAAGTACAAATGACAAAAGCCTATCAATGAAAGCTGATTAATTTAGTAGGTAGTGGGTGACATTCAAAATTGTAGCTTATTATAGCCTATGTACATCCCACAACTGGCCTACTCTCCCTTGTGAAAGTAAAGGTTATTTGTTAATGAGAACATGTGCCCCTAGACGGCAGTCCTACAACGCTGGAGCTTGCTACAAAGAAAGCGTTATACAACTTCAAAGTGAAGTAAAATTGAATCATAAATCCAACAAAAGCCTATGTTTGATATTGTTACATAAGTTCATAATAGTTCATAGTGAGTGTGATATTATATTTATTTGACGGCATCCACCGTAATGTATCCTCGGACCGTAATTCCAAACACGTTAGTCATTAAAGCAATAAAAAAGTTCAAAGTTTAAATACGTATTTTTTTAATCCAACGGGCCTTTATAGGTTCCATGGACACTCTGACACATACAAGGCCCGAAATGTTGGTTTGTTTGAAAAATCAAATATAGCTTACGATCCGAAAAAATTGTCTCATCCCGAAAACCTAAAAACTCAATAAAATAAAAGCTATAATTATATGGAATGCCGCAATGAAGTTAAAATCTACCTATTCCACAAATAGGTATAGAATAAGTGTAAAATTTTGAAATTGATATCGATTTGATTCAATTTTTGTAACAGTAGAGGTCCTTGTGAAAGAGTTCGTCCAGGAAAGTACTTACCTATTTCTGCCACCAAGGTTCCGGTTTTGAAGGGTATTGAAATTACAGACATATGAGATTTGTCAACTTATGTGTCAGGGCGACGGGTGCGGTGACAGTGCCACTCAGCTCTTTGCGACTTTTAAAGCTCTGAGTGGCACTGCAACTAATAAGGTTAGGCTTGTCGCTTACCACCAGACACAACGTTTGTTCGTGTCGTCACTTGGTTTCATAAAAAAATAAAAAACAATTACTGTAACGCCTTAGGGTTATTTATAATTACCTGGATTCAAAGCGTATGATAACTTTTTCACGAAGTTTGTAAGCCTCACAGCCATAATGATGAAAGGAAACCCAAATAACTGTATCGGCAGTTCGAACCCTGTCTCCTGTCCAGTACTCTCCATTAGACATTGGAATAAAAGGAACGTCACTAAAGTCCAAATGTAGCACACTTTAATTAGTTCCATTTTTAAAATATACAACTGACGATGACGTCCAAAATTTTTAAATTTCAACGACTTTTTATTGAATTTCGAATTACTATTCTCATTTCAAAATTATTGCAAGTGAAATATTTAATTAAAAAAAGAAGTAATCGAGACCTAATTTCACTCCAAATTAACACACTCTATGCATAATTGTATTGTATAACACAACGACTTTAGTTGTAGATCCACGTATAACTGGCCATACCCAGTAGACCGCAATCCACGTACTTAGGGTAGTTTCGTAATCTAAATACAATCATTTGAGTCACAGCCCATTACTAAACTTGATTCTAATTATGACCGGTCGTGACATATTTATAATTTTTAAACGAAATAATAAAGCCCAATACAAAACGTGTAACACGTTTAGCTGAATGTATAACTGGGGCCTTACCATGACCTCTTATTACAGTTCAATATAGGTTCGTAACGAGAAAAAAGCGGGATGGTGATATACATTTCATGTAGCGCCGTCTCTCAACGATTCATTTTAGGTCCTAAACTGAATCGTAATAGGAGTTCATGGTAAGGCCCCAGATGAATATTTTTTTATATTATATATTAAATAAGTAAATAAAAAAAATTTGCTTTCTCTTTGTAAAATATAAAAATATCTTAATTTTTTATTGAATTGATATTCAATTATTTTTTGTGAAATTACTCCGCTAGTTTGTTATAATTATTAATACAAAGATCGAACATTCAGAAAATATTCTTTCCGGTCTGGCCGGATCGAAGGAATTTTTTCTGAGTGTTCTGAAGTTTCTGAATCTTTGTATTAATAATTATAAACATATCATTTATGGACCAGTTTTATAAATGAGGCTTTTATATTTTTTACTTAATTAATTATTGGTCAATAAAAATAGCAGTAGAGTTTTTTGTGAAAGAGTTCGTCCAAGTTCGTACTGCCACCTTACCTATTTCTGCCGCCAAGCAGTAATGTGAGAATTACAGTGTTTCGGTTTTGAAGGTTTAGGGGTAGTGATAAAATTACAAGAACGTGAGATTTATCAACTTATGCCTCAGCTTGACGGACGCAGTGGTAGTACCCCTCATAACTTTGTGATCTAGGCTCTGCGTGGTGGACAGGCATGTCGCCTATCGCGTGCGACTTATTCGTCCAGTCACATGGTATAATAAAAAAAACAAATAACCAAGTAGATAGTGCCGTGTGGTGTGATTTTGTAGCCAGGAACTGATGTGGATTTAAAAGTCTATGGTTTCGATATATAAATAACGCAATGGAAAGTGTGAGCAAGGTTGCACACGCAGTTCCTGCGTCTACACACGTGATTATGTAAATCACGTTGCCAAGCAACTTTGTACTAACCGAGTAGAAAATAAGAGTCTAAGAATCCTTATCTCCCTAAACGTATAGAGCAACTGTAAACCAATAAACTGCAATATCAAAAATTGCATTATGAGAATAAGCCGCAAAAATAAATCTTGTTTTTTTTTTGTAATTTTTGAGAACAGTATCGTAAAAGATACATTAAATTTTGTACATTAGATATTAAAGAAATCTCTCGGTCTCTATAATTGAAGCTATCAGCGTAAAAGTGGTGTAAACCGCATTTGTTTTTTTTTTCTACAACATTACTTTAAATGATACAAAAGTACATGATTACTTTATATTGGGATGCTATTTTCATGTAAGTATATAGCAAAAAATATTTTAAATTTTATTTTATACATGAAAATAGCATCCAAATATAACGCAATTATATACTTTAGTGTCATGTATGTATTTAGCCATGTATGTACGTAATATAATGTATAATGAAATAATATTGTAGAAAGAAAATGAAACCTGATAGCTTCAATTTTACTATTCCAAATAAGCCATTTCTATTAAAAAACGAAAAAACATATTTTCCCTTGATAACAGTCGAAAGATTCTTGTTGTAATGAAATTACGAAACACTGTTCTACACTGGAATACAAGTCCTAAGACTTGCAGTGTTCACAAGATATAAATGATGGGTGCAATCGTCTCTGGAAAGATATGGAATCAAAAATTTATTTATTTAAGTTATGTAGTAAAGTTATTGTTTAAAAATCTCAATACTGAGTACTAAAGAACCGACCTCAAAAGTCATTTATCCCCAAGTTTGCTTAGAGAGGGAATATTTTCTTCAAATTTAGATGGGACTACTGCTGAGGCATCTTTCCAACAAAAAAATAATCAACAAAATCGGTTCACAAACGCGAGTTATCGCCTAACATATACACAAAAAAACATACAGTTGAAATGACAACCTCCTCCTTTTTTTGAAGTCGGTTAAAAAGACTAACGTCGCCGATAAAGGCTAATCATATAATTATTGACTCCTGATGATCACCAAGTCCATACGATCGGCCAAAGCTTCGCTCTCCACACCGCCTATCTCTTAACAAAATTAATGTAAAAAAAAAAATAACGACTACCTTATTTTTTCAAATAATCGATTAACTATATCACTACACAGTGGAGTAATTTCACAAATAATATTTGAATGTTAATTCAATAAATATTTAAATATGTTACTTTAAAGTTATTTTAAAGTTCTAGACCATTGACTTACAAATAAATGGACGACGGGTCTAATACAAAAACCACGAAAAAAAATGTCCCAAGGCAACCTATTCGAAATTTAAAATGTAATGTCATCGCAGTATCGCGCTGTCAGTAGAACAAATGAAGACTAAAGCGGAGTGTCGCGCTCTGTATACGATTTTAGCGCCTTACAAGTGCGGACACTTTTTAGCGCGGACCCGACGTCCAATACGATTTTAGTGCCTTACAAGTGCGGACACTTTTTAGCGCGGACCCGACGTCCATATAATTGTAAGTCAATGTTCTAGACATATAATGGTAAAATATTTACCACCAAAAGAGAACGTTATTATTATTTTTTTATAACATCAAGTGATGGGACGAACAAGTTGTGCGCCTGATGGTAAGCTACTCACCTGTCCACTAAGAGTTTTAAATTGCAAAGATCTGAGGGGCACTACCACTGCGCCCGTCACCCTGAGACATAAGTTGACAAAGTCCCATCTGCCTGTAATGTCACCAGTTTCTTTCAATGATACGCCTAATGGTCAGTGAAACGCCTATTCATAACAGTTGCAATGCCACACGAAACTTTAAATCGCAAAGAACCAATGGGAACTACCACTGCCCGTAACCCTGAGACATAAGTTGGCAAGTCCCAAGTGCCTGTAATTTCACAGACTGGAACGCAGTAATGCTCACATTATTGCTCGACGACAGAAATAGGTAAGGTGAAAGTACTTTTCCAGACGAACTCTTTCTTTGTTGTAATAAATATTATGATGTTTTACTACCATGATATTCGTTTATTCTTTGTTAAATTACTCCATTACTTTGTTCTAATTACTAATACAAACATCGAACACAAAGAAAATTTCCTTCAATCTGACAGGACACGAACCTGCATCAGTGCCATACCAGTTCGACCGCTCTTTGTTACAGATCTTTACTTTTCGTTATAACCTTTTTATAGCAAATTTCATCATACTAGTCACCTAAGTCCATATCAAAATAGACTTTCGAAAAGTGTCGAAAAAATCAGTATCACACGTCTGGACTGAAGAGGACTTATCTCAAAATATTCAAGTGTTTCCCATTCCAAAGTTCGAGTTTAATCTCCGGAGGAACTGTCTTTGCAAAAGCTTCAATTCCGTCAGAGTGACGGTTACAGTAGGGTGACCATATAACTAATAAATTAAACAGATGCAGACAAAAGAAGAAAACAGCTATGGAATAATTTTGTCACTCACTATTAACTATATGATATATAAATATCATTTACACGCTTTGACAATAGCGTGGTGGTAGTAAAATGAAAAATTAAGTCTGGTGCTAAGCCAACCACCAAGGTTATTGACACTGTATACTCATAATCACTTGTTCTAATAATAACTTTTCTTTTAAGACGCAAGGTGTCGGACCGAGCAAGTCGTGGGCTTGGTGGTGAACGACACGTCTGTCAATAACAGTTGCAGTGCCACTCAAAGTTTCAAATCGCTAAAACCTGACCTGAGGGGCACTGCCACTGCGTCCGTCAAGCGGGGACATAAGTTGACTAGTCCCATGTGCCTATAATTTCACTAGCACCGAAACGTTACAATTAATGCTCACGTTACTGTTTGGCGTTCTACCGCCATGCGGTAATGTGACAGTACTTAGCTCTGCTGCCACGAGAAATGTAAATAAATAATATATTCAACCTAATGTAATATATTTGACTTTTCCTTTTTCTTTAGTCAACGTATTACAAAAGATAAAACTGAAAACGTTAAAACCGTGTCGCGAAACCTACCTATTTCTATCTTACCTATTTTCTTTCATTACTGTATACATGTGACTAAATGATATTAAGGTTATTACCAATAAAATTGTCGGAATAGGGTATTTCAAATGACTATATAGATGTCTACATATAGAAACAAGGCGTAGTGTCTGACGAGGCAGTAAAACTATTCCCGGAAATCCGGAATCCGAAAAAGTAATTAATTAATATGTCACTTCTTGTACCTATATGTAGACATTTATCTATTCATTGGAACCATTGGAACACCCTATTCCGCCTATTTGTTATAACTATAATAAAAGTAGAAAAAAAAATATATATGGTGGAAATTTGAAAATTCGTAAGGGACATTTTGTAGTAAGGGCAATGACCTTAGGACAAAATGTCTCTTAGGACATTTAAATTTTAAGAAATATAAGAAAATTCTGTCGATACTTATATCGATGGGTAATAATTTCGTCGATGTATCGAAATTTCATAAAATCATTTTTTCGTTTCAACATTCAATACGTTAAATTTTAAAGGCAGCCATTTATTGGCGTATAATTAATTAGTAACAACTGAAGCTATTATTAAATCGTTGATTAGCTCTTAAAGGGGAAAAAACCTTTTTAAAAACTGTTGAAAATATTTTTTATTTACCAAAACTATATTTCCCAATAATACAACTTTTTTATTTAAATAAAAACCGACCTCAAAATTTACTTAATCCTCCTCAGCGACAATTAAACTGCAGATGGATGTATCGACAAATCAAATCATATGAGCCCATACACAATGGAGGTGCTGTATACTGTCGAAGAGTTCCTCTGTTCTACATCATCTAATCAACTTTAGGTTACCACAACATTTTATTTTCTTTAGACTTGCACCAATTTGCCTAGTTTTATTAAAATCGGTTAGCTGAAAGTTACCGAAATTCTATATACCGGATTCATTCACTTGTTTGACAGCATTAGAGGTAGAATATTTACCTGAAATTTGAACTGGACCACTACTGAGGTCATCGAGTATAAATAGAGACGAAATGTCATTTAATTTGTTTGAAAACTATTCTGCCATATCATTACTGTGACAACTGCGCTCCGATTAGCTAGCCCGAGTTCGAAATAATTGACGGGTGTCGTCAATGGGTGTGTCAACTGTTTCACTTCAAAACGACCAGTTAACTTGAGCTTTGCTATAATGGACGAAAATTGCAAAATTACATATTTAATAATCGATGAAATGTGATTCCGTTTGTTTTGTAATTAGATGTTTTGCTGATTTTCCTACAGCACCGAATAGAACAGCACGGCACTGTTAGAAATATTATCTTTATTACAATAAATATAGAATATTTTTTGGAATATACGGAGACGTACACACAGGTCAGTAGTTGGCCTGTCTATATTCAGTGCAAACAAGTGTTGATATTTATAAGAGCTGTATCGCTAATGTGTTACCAGGAATATATGGCGTCTCTATTTCTGGTTATATACTCGATGACTGAGGTAATACCATTCCAACAAAAAAGAATCATCGAAATTGGTTCACAAATATCAGAGTAATCTAACGTAAATCTAATAAATCATACGCACAAAAAAAATTAAAATACAACCTTTTGAGAACATTCTACTTTTGACGCCCGCCGGTTAAAAAGTGCCGGCTAAAAATATTACTTTATTTTACGAACCAACCGTATTAGCAATCCTCTAGAAATCACCAACCACTGTCATAAAGCCTTTCGTAATAGGAATACAGTAAGTAAAAAAGTACACAGACATTGCTTACGGTTTAAATACATTTTCATTCACAGTAACTAATTATGATCGTATTGCTTTAAAAACAAGGTCTAAATAGCCAAACAACTTCTGACCGAGTCTCATTATAAGACTGCCTATTCTAAGAGTACCAAAGTACCTTTGTGGCAGTGGGAGCCGTCACACATAAAGGACAAAGGGTGTATCGAGTGTCTCTACCAAAATAACAATAAATATGATCTTTTTACTCGGTATAATGATATACAACATAATTTCAAAGGATATATCACTCACGGGATATATTTAATAAATGTCATAACAACGAAATATATTTTCATTGTGTATAATCACGCACACGCACACGCACACACTCAACATAGCCCCGCACTAGGGAAACCCTGTGTCGCGGGCGCCATGGACACACACATAGACAACCACAAATTACACCCAAACTCCCGAGAGAAATAAATGTAGGTCATACAAATATTTCGCCCGGCCCAGGAATCGAACCTGGGACCTCTGCGTGGCAGTCCGACATGGTAACCGTTCGGCCACAGAGGCAGTATAATAAACGTTCTAGACGGACTAGATAATAGGTATAATTAATTAGTGATATAAGTTTTAAAAGTATATATATATTATATAACTTAAATTTGACTCAGAGATTATATTTATAATACTTTATATGTATACATGTTATTGTTAGTAAAGTTTTAAAATTTATGTTGGAAAATGACTGAAACGGAGACGTTGAAGGAAGCAAGCGCGTTACCAATTTAGTCATGAATCTCTTGATTATTCGCCTATTCACTCTTCGCTATCATTCAGTTGGCAATGAAATTAATATCGTCAGTTGATTGCAATTAATGCGTTTACTCACTTTTTAGTTCTCCACATAAATTAGTTCGAAAGTACAAAAAATGAATCAAGTTCAAAGGGGTTTTAAATGTCACTCTGCAAATTCACAGTCAGCGGCCGCAATTGTTCACTTTACAAGTAACTCATTCTCAAAAGCATTTACCATTAACTTCACTCCTTACTTTCATATAGCAACCCTTCCAACGACCATCATGTAATAGAACCACGTCAGATGACTGACACTGAAAGTAAAAGGTTCAAGCCACACCAGCGCCAGCGCCACCCCCACTGCGACCTCACCCAGTTTGAGTTGCTAAATTGACGCGACATTTATAAACAAAGAAACCGTGATCGTTATTAACTAAGATTCGTAGATAGCTTAGTAAACCGTTTACCTTTGCATAAAATAAATTTCAACATTCGGTACATTAGATGGAAAGTTACGACGTAAATTGTTTAGTGAACCGAGTCATCAAGAATATTTCATATGCATTTAAACTATTACATCCCTTATGAACCGCACTGAAGCCGAAAAGTCTTCAGCAACGTCACACTCAGAAAAAAAACTTTACTGGCTAAGAGCCGACAGACGTGTTTACTTAGTTAGTTCCCAAAGTTTTTATTACCATGGAACTATACGATTTCCTATAACAAAGTTTGATTGTCATGAAAATGAACTACTTGTACTAATTGTCTACTCCGCGAACACTTTGAAGGTTAGATCGTGCATATAATAGCTGCGCGTGTGTTGAATATTTTGCCATACAGTTCATTTTCCCACTGTACCTCCACATAAAATTAAAAACACAAACGCAACTACCATCACAAACACCACCAAACATATCCTCAAGTTCGTGGAGGAGCCAAATAATTTCCTTCCATGTTCATTAAAACAAAATGCAAACGCAATGTAACGCGTGTAATTTAAAAAAATAACAACACGCAGGGGCAATTACATAAATAAAAACTCCTTTCTTTTGAGACAAATTTCTTTTAGAACTTAACAACCCTGTATACAAAGGCTCTGCTGTTTTGAACTTTACTGAGAGCTATTTTTACAGGTCAGTTTCACTGCCTATGCTTGATGGTAATTTATAAACGTAATTATCCAATTAAATAGCATTTGATTTAGTAAAAACATTCTTAAGTACATTTCTAATAGGTTTTTTTTAAATCTGTAAACGGTATATTATAGAATGTAGTAATAAAGGAAAGAACAGAACGTCAGCAACACGTACCTACTGCTTTTGCCTCCCTATTTAAAAAATAATTAACAAAATCGTCACTTTTCAATTTGGATAATGATCCACTAATGAAAATAATTCACAATTGAAATTTCCATTGAAATTTACCTTTTAAGCGATATTGATGGGCGAAATACTTTCCTATTGTGTAATTATTCGCATTCTTTAATTTCTCTTTATCTATGCTAAATGAAGAAAATAAATACGAACGCATAAAAAAAGTATTCCAATTACAAACAATCTCTGTAGGAAGTTCCTCGGTATTCAAATTATTAGAACGAAAGGGTACAAAAACTTTCTTGAGGCACAATGCTGTAAACTAGTAGCAACTACTTCTAAAACACAAACCCCAAACAATGACTCGAAATCCGAGAGATGTTTTACAAAACCTAGGCAACCGCGGGTCAGAATTTATAGTGCTAGTTTAGGGAACGTCCGTTAGCGTATAGTCCGTACATGAAATTCCCTTAGTCCTACTGAGAATAGGGGTCACAAATTAATGACGGTCAACAGAGAAGCCTTTTTATCAAAGGAAAGCACCACTTTAGATCCCGGAACGCAACATTTTAAAAGTAGTGTATATATTTATAGTCTAAACTATAAACTCATACGTACTTTACAAACTTATTTACGAACGAAAGACGGATTTCTTGACAGTCCTTCTCATTAAGTTTTAAATTCATTTAAGGGACAATGTATGCGCTTCTATAATTCCGATTGATGTTTAAAATTTGCCATTTACGTGGTTTAAAACTATGGTGAAACAAAAACTATGTAGTAAAGGTCATTATACAACTTATGCGTTCTTGAATAACAAAAATCCGTTTAACTCTTTCAGGTATTCTCGATCTAAGATGTTTAAATTAAATACTGTAATGATAAATGTATTCAAATTTATGTACAAAGAGCAACCCCTAAAGTTTCTTGCTCATTCTTCTCAGTGGAGGCTTCAGTAGTAGAGTTTAATCAGTATGACGATTTCAAGAGTAATTTGCTTACCTATGAAATAAAGATTATTTGCCTTTGACTTTGACTAAAGAACAATTAGCAATTTGTTCCCCGAATTAGCTGTAAGAAGTAACATTCGGAAGCCCAAACAGATATCGTATTTATATGAAACCGACATTGTTAGATGAAGCCCCTTTTGTGGCAAGATGGGCACATTTGTCCAGCCATTACGCCTCGGAGCGCACAATGTAAACCGGTGGTAGCACGAACTTGGACAAAAACAGAGGTTCCCTTGGGGCAAATTATTAGCACCATCATGGCCAAATGTTGTTTTCTTGTATTCGTGGCGTAAATATAACAGGTGATGTTTATATTAACATCTTTATTATATATTAGATACGTACGTATAGTATATTCTTTAAATTGTAACTGAGCACGGTAACATTAGATAGATTATAGGGCTTCACGCTTATATACGTCGTATAGTTCAACTTCCTGCTACAGTAACAACCCTTAATAGTTAATTTATTCCCACATAAATAGTTTCCATTATTTTATATGCAGTCCTACACATTTAAAACAAAAATAAAGAATATTACAATAAAATAAATAATATTTTTAATTAAAGAAAATGGCGAGAGTCCTAATCAATAACCCACCCGGAATTCAACTCCGGTTAATTCGCAGACGGAGAATGTTGTGTAGTGTTTTTTCGTACAGTTTTAGTTCAAGTTAAACTCATCAATCTCACATCTGTCCTATGTACAATCCATCTGTAGCAAATGTACGGGAACAAAGTGATTCGTCAATCAATTAAGAAGATAGATAGACGAAAGAACAATTAATCAAATACACTCTTTTATTTCGTTCAATAGTTGGTCTCTCTCGCCAACCACGTCACCTACAGTCACATTTTCAAAAAAGCTCATATAAAGATATTGTTTCGCTAAAGTTCTTTGAACTAACTTCAAAGCTAATCTAAAGTCCAGAAAAATAATTAAAAGTGTCCATTTCCGCTGAATTTCAGAACTAAAAATGCAGAGTTGAGGATTTGTATTTTTATTCATCCTTTGAAAGTCTGTGAATCGAGTTTTATTTCAGAAGTGGTTATTACGCGTAACTATTCCGCAGTGGTAACTTACCCAAGGGAATGTTTGCCACTTACGAAGCAGATTCTGATTCATCTCAATCTAGAAAGTTTAGTTCGCAAATTATTAAAAGCATTGAAGGAAACTCTTCGAATACGTGAGATATCTTTAACATGCGTTAACTAGAGATAAAAATGTATAACTAAGACATGTAAATGTTTTTAGAAGATTTTGGAGTACCATTCCGATAAATTCTGATTCATCACGAGCCATTTGCATGTCTGTATAATTCTTCAATGACATCGGGTGAAAACGAACTAAAAAAATCAGGTGGGCTGTGTCAGAGCCCACCTGATTTACAGAGCATTACGGTGATCAATCCCTTTCGCTACATTACAGTGGATGATGTACCGCGGCACCCGCACTTTTCTGTCTGATTTAAAAGACAAATCAAGTTGAAAAACAAGTAGATATTGTTGTTTTTACTAGACAATAAGTTAAAATATATATATTTTAAATAAAATTTTAAAAATTATAATCTAAAACTACGATTAAATCATATGAATAAAATTGGGACCCCGCAGCAAAGATACCCAAGATGCTGGCAGCGTTCCCCCAATTAAAAAACTTTTTTTATAACATCAAGTGACGGGACGAACAAGTCGTGCGCCTGATGGTAAGCTACACACCTGTCCATAACAGTTTCAGTGCCACTCAGGCCTTTAAATTGTAAAGATATGAGGGGCGCTACCACAGCGCCCGTCACACTGAGTCATTAGTTGACAAATTCTATATGCCTGTAATTTCACCAGCACCCTTACCCTTCAAAACTGGAACACAGTAATGCTGACATTACAGTTTGACGGCAGAAATAGGTAAGGTGGCGGTACTTCCCTTGACGAACTCTTTCATAAGGATCTATTTTGCTACTAAAACCTGTTGAATATGGGACAATATTTACTTACGATATTTTCGTGAAAATAGTCAACTAATTTCAAATTGAACATTACCGTGAGACTTATACATATTAAGCCGTGGCATTTTAGCATAAGCCTAGATTTTAGAAGGTGAGTAGGTGTGTGAGACGCCTCTTGCGTCGCGCTATCCGCGCGCTTATAAGTAATGTGAATATAGTCTCAGTGCAGAGTACCAAAAGAACCGACCTTAAAAGTACGTGGAATTACATCTATTTGCCAAGTTTTGTTGAAATCGGTTACCGGAAAGTGCGCAAACCCGGATTCATCCCCTAGCTCGCCACTATGACACAAGAGATAATAAAAATCGGTTCTCTACTAAACTAAAACTACTACTAAAAGTATATTGAGAGAAAAACGCCTTGGATTGGAGAATAGCAAAATCAACCATTAAAATAATTGCTCCTTATAATAAAATTTAGGAGATATTTATATAATTGAATCTTCATGCGTGAACAGCCATCCTTGGAGGTGGATGATTTTCTTCAAAATTAAATGGGACCATTATGGAGGTACCCTTTCAACAAAAAAAGAATCATCAAAATTAGTTCACAAATACCGGAGTTATCGCGTAACATACACACAAAAAAAACATACAGACGAATTGCGACCGTCCTCCTTTTTTGAAGTGGGTTAAAAATAAGAATAGACGAAGAAAATTTAACAAAGATCCGACGTTGACAAGTGTCCGATGGCGACTGACAGAGCAACAGTCGTTTGGAACAAATGTGACTTTAAGAACTATAGGGGCTTCAGTTGAAAACCAAAATTTAGAAGATGCTCTCTAGTACTTATAGTGAACTATCTCCATATAACAATTTTATTCTTAAATAATTAGTTTTAGAATTTTGTTTTCGCCTGTTTTCGGGATTTTAGACAATATCCTTAGGTGTATCGTATAGTTTTTGTAACATCGTTATTTAATAGTAAATGCTTAAATCATTCGATCTAACAAAACAGTTTTTCCCGCTTCTTCCTCTATGACTCTCTTAACTAAAGTAACAGATAACTCACGTATTTAAGTAGAATTTTGCTTGACATGTTTTGAAACAGTCCGTGGTCCTTAATCATGAGATTCCGCTATGGTGACTCGATTGAAACTGTGCTCCAAAATCCTAAGAGCCTGGTCACTCAGTGCGGGTGCGGGCGTAGGCGGCAGCGGCGAGCAACTACCCTCGTTTGTTTCATTCTTATTCATACGCAGGATTGCACACTACACCACGGATTACTTAATAGTTACTACATAACAGATACATCACTACGCTATGATATCCCACTAAATCTAAGTAATGACCCCTGGCATTCACTACGAGGAAAAAGAAACCTAAGCGCGCGCTCAGAGAGGAAAAAATAACATTGCCCACATTGTGCAGTCCCGAATGAATGCGGAACCGAATACGTTAGGGTTGTACAAGGATTGTAAAACTTGTTTGAGACAATACAATTACAATTATTTATTTAGTAATAAGTAATTATATATAATAACAGTGTATATAATATAGTCATTTGAAATTAACATTATTTATTTAATATTCGAATTCCGCTCAGAGACTTTGGACGTGTGAAGTCTAAACATTCGGCTAACATCTCTGGGGGGCACAGGCAACACTTCTAGCGAACGAGCTGTCGGATCGTCTTGTAGAAACGTCGGGTGACGACAACGCTGGCAGCTATTTCCGCCAAAGAATAAGTTTAGCAATTCAAAGGGGAAATGTTGCTAGCCTCTGGGCACGACGCCCTCGACGAAATTTTCTATTTATAAATTTTCTTAATTAGTTTATGTATGTATCTGTTATAAGTAGTTTAGATATACAAATTTTCACCTAACACGGTAAAATAAAAATTATTAACTGGGGCGTACAGTGAATCCACTGAATAATAATAACGCGATTGCCATATTGCAACAATTTTTCTCAACGAAACGTGACGTACGCTATTCAGATGTGCGTGCAACACTCTCTGAGCGCTTGCACTGCCGGCGATACACTCAGCGGTAGGCACTTACTGCGTAACCTCGACCGAATGACCGAGCCCTAACTACCCTAACGTCACTTTCTAAAGTCTCATCCACTGACATAGGACCTACTGTTTTCCAGCCGGAGGATACCGACCATCCACTATCACAATTGAAATTCGAATGACGACCAATCTCGATAGCTTCACGCAGAATCTGCGTGATACATATAACAAACATGTTAATTATTCGTTAATATAATTAATACACCACTAGTTTGTTATTATTATTGATAGAAATACCGAACAAGCACAAAGTAAAAATCGTTTGATGTGACTGGACTCCAAACAGTATCGGTATGCTTACACGGGACTTGCATAAGTTCTCGCAGGTATCTCACAACAAAGCTATTTAAAACCCAATACAAAGATCCCCAATAAGCTCATAGACAAAATCGTAAGATCAGCTGACTTGGTCAGTTAAATATGGAATATTCAAGCAGAACTTCAATTCCAGAATGGTAGAGCTAATCTGTGGTTAGCTTGTGATTGAAACTGTCCCAGAAAGCTCGGTCTATGTACATTTTTAAGTTCAAATATTGAAAGAGAATACTTCTAAAATTTTATATGACGAATATATTTGAATGCGGCGGTATTGTTATTTCAAGCTCGCGAACGTTTTTTGTCATACTGTAATTTATGACCAGTTCTCGACGAAACGTTGAGGGGCGTTCCCGAAAAACAGACCCGCAAATGCTTCCTGATCCTTGTTAACAGCTTTTTATTTTTGTTTATTTTTCGGGGTTCAGTCTTATTAGTAGATGACATCGCGTGCCATACTTAAAACCTATATAAAATATGCACTGTTTTACATGGTGTCAATTGTACGTTCGAAAATTCTACTATTACCGCAGCTACCACAAAAATTATGTAACCCGTGGGCTAAGTAAGTTAAATTTGACTTAAAGAAATTTATGAAGGTATTTTCAATTATTTGAAAATGCGTATTAGTACAATATAGTTAAGGTAAACGACACCCATGATCCAAAATAATTACGGAAAAAACAGGTAGGTTATTATTCTTCTTGTTTTAACTTTGTGACCTTAACCCAGATGAAAATATAGGCAGTGACAAATGGACTTATAAATTATTTCGTTTCAAGGTAATACGTTAAAAGTGAAAAGACATTCATTCCAAGGTGACAGTTTTGCAGGCCTTCGATGTAGGTTACCCGTTACACATCATTCGAGCTATAGAATTCAGTGGAATTTGTTAAAGCGCGTTCCCTTATGTCGTAACGTGTTATTTATCGTTGGGCGACTGTCATGTCTAGCCTGTTCCCATATCACGACTATCTGTCAACGTATCATTCAACGACGACTATGCCTACCTGTTCCCACTGAGTCGTGACGGCAATTCATTGTTTCACGGCAGCCCCTTCTCGCTTGCATATACGACACAAAGATAAATAAAACGTGACGACAATAGTAGCTGCGATTATCTGTCCTTTATCGTGACGTTTTATTTATCGTCAGACTGTCGTTCTAGATCTACCCGTTGTCTTGACAGTCTGACGTCGTAACGTCAATAAAGTCGTGAGCAACAATTAATCATGTTGTATTAATATGTGAACAACTTCACTTAAATGTACATGACACGACACTTTAATCTGCACTACTATCTGTCGTCACGACATAACGGGAACACGCCCTAACTCATATACTGTGTACCCAAATATATAAATACCTATCTACATTATGTTATTATTGTGTTGAAACTTGAGCTTTTCAAGTGGCTGACCATACAAACAGACTGAACAATGGCAATGGTTGTAATTTATCAATCTCCATGCCTACACTATTCAAGTATTCGAAAACATACTCGTAAATTAGCATCTAAAAGGGACAAATTAGGATTATTTTTGTACGGACATACAGTTTGTGTTTTTGGTACGAAAAGTTATCATTGTTTAAAAATGGATATATTCGGAAAGTTGTCGAAGTTGTAGTTTGTTCAAACCACATTTTAATCTTACAAAATCAATCCCTATTTGTTTTAATAACGCAACCAAATTCAATGATTTAAACAATGATATGTGTTGTAAGTTGGTATATAGGAACGGTCATGGAATTGTACCAACAGAGTAAAGAATACGAAGTTAAAATTTACGTAACTCAGGAGTAGAGTCGAAAACAGTAAAACTATTTCCTCCCAAGTATACGATGTACGTAGTGTAATACACAAAGACAGATAGACAATATACAAAAAAAACGGTGCAACATACGAACATTGTATGTTTAACAAAAGTTTGTATGAGATGTCAAATGTTCAAAAATCTATAATTAGTATGGGAGGTATTGCTGAACCACGTTTATATGACAACAGGTTCATAGAGTTAACAATATTTCACTTTTTAGTTGAGCTACCTTAACAATGTCATATACAGGGTTCTGCATAAAATACTGACAATAGGTAGATAAGGTCTCGTATGACGACTTCACGCATTAACACGCATTAACTGCAAACAGTCAAAACCGACTTAATGCAGCCGAGATCGAGTGCATGAAGTTAATACGTGAAGTCGTTATTAACTTCAGGCAGTCGGGTTCTCCCTGCATGAAGTTAATTACGACTTCACGCATAAACTTCAAACATCCAGTCAATCTGTTAGCAGCCTTAGGATGCGTTTATTTGACGACTGTATGCATCTAACTGTCGTGGCAAAATACGCTCTATTTATTTGGCGGGGCGCGGGCGAGACTGGCTTGTCTGTGGTCTACGCGGCGGTGTATTATTCTGAGGAATTTAAATGTTGTTGCCTAGTAAATAGAACGCAGATTCTCCATAACCGTACGTGAAAGTGAGTCAGAGTGAAAGAATCGCGCGAAAAATTCGCGTCTTGTAACTGAGCGCTTAAAGTGTTATCACCTCTCAGAGTTATCACCTTTGTGCACCGCAGAAGCGCGGGTGAGAGTCGTCGGGAACGATGTTTGCACTTTTGAACTTACTACTTTACTCCCAGATACAGATCTAAAAGTGTCAGTTTTTTTGTTAAAACTCTAAAACGGAAACAAAATAAGCCACATCTAGTATGAGCAGTGGGCGTAGTCTGCGAGTAGAGCCATGGTTGCGCTTATAGTTGGCACCTGAGATCGTTTCGTCTGTTGTTATATTAGAATGCAGAAAAAACTTATTTATACTTATTACTTTGTAGTTGAAGTACAGTGCTTGTATGTTTTCTAAAAAAAATGTTATATGTTTCTTTGTGTTCCCATGTAAGACAATTACTTGTAATTTTTAGTGAGAGCAACTATCTTAAACTGTGTTATACTGCGGGTCCACAACCCGCCTACCGATCTGCCAACCTATCCTATAAATCCGAACCGATTAAACAGTGGCGCATACATTAGATATAGAACCATTCACACGGTGTTTGTCCTGCAAAAAATCGCACACACATACAAACGCACAACGAATACTGCAAAAAAAACGTGTAGTGCAATGCCGTGTGGACGGAGGGTAATGGAACAAAAGTTCTTATTTATGATGTTAGTAATATAGTTCTGTGAGGGTGTTAGTATTTCGCAAAGAACCCTATACATAATAAGTCAAATTCAGGAACGCTACGCGACAGTTTATATCCATACATGTTGGCAATAAGAAGGCGCTTGAGAAATTGCGGTGTCTGCGGAGCGTAAATGTCGCAAAGGGCTGTCCGCAACGCAGCTCAGCCAGATTATACCTACTTGTAAAAGTATTAACTGTACCTTTACAATACCCTCAACTGCAACGCCCTCCAAATGATGTGGAATTATTTATTGTTGTGTTTTCTGTAGACCGTTTGGATTACTTAAATAACACTAAGTCGAATGCTGACGGCAGCGGCGAGGAGGAAAGATCCTATCAAACTTTAACCGGTGATCGCTCTCATGATACCAAACTACTGTAGTGATACCGTAACTTTAGACTATCTAAAGACATTTTCTTAATAATATATCAATTCTGGAAACGTAGCAAAGGAAATTATTTATGGTACAGTACGTAAATACGCTATATTGAGATAAAGTGCAAACTCCATTGATTCAAATATTTATTGCTGTTAGACAAGATAAGCTGCCCTGAAAACAATACAACGCATCAAGAAATTACTATATTTTTTTATAATATCCAGTGATGGGATGACCAAGTCGTGCGCCTGATGGTAAGCTACACGTGTGTCACAATTGCAGTTAAAGCTCTGAGTGACCTTAGAGCTTTAAATCGCAAAGATCTGAGGGGCACTGCCGCTGCGCCTCTTACCCTGAGACATAAGTTGATAAGTCACATGTGATCCTAAGCCTTCAAAACCGGAACGCAATAATGCCCACATTACTGCTTGGTAGTAGAAGTAGGAACTGTGGCAGTACTTCCCTGGACAAACTCTTTCCCAAGGAGCTCTACAGCTGCTAAGATTGGATTGATTATAACAATAACCGATCCTATCAAAATAACTCTTTCTATCGATGGATTAGTTGACTTAAGAATCGATTGATTAGTTGAAACCTATTTGCAAAACGGCATACTCTTAAAAAAATGTCCTGTTCACCAAATGACCTATTCTTAAAACGGCCCGATTTACCGAACGGTGTACAATTACAATTCTCGTGACATGCGATGTAATGCCTGCGTAAGTAATATCTTTAGCTTAGTCATGATTATCATTATGGCCCTGAAATATTTTTGGAGATAATCTAAAGATCGATACGGGAACAACAATTTTCTCACGCAATTTCAGTATGGGAAGAAGAAAACAGATTTTTTTTATAATATCAAGTGACGGAAAGAACAAGTCGTGCGCCTGATAGTAAGCTAGACGTCTGTCCATAACAGTTGCAGTGCCACTCAGGGCTTTAAATCGCAAAGATCTGAGGGAATCTGCTACCATCACCCTGAGACTTAAGTTGACAAGTCTCATGTGCCTGTAATTTCACCATGAATGAGCACCACCATATTGTCGCTTATTCTTCATGATCTCATTGCAGACTTTGTTAATTTTCGACCATACGCTACCTGCCTACGAATCATCGTGATTAAAAATTGGATACGGCTTATATTCATTGCATTCATAATAAGGGTACATTCATAATAAATGTAACGCTAATCAATGGCATTTAAATCTGTGAGTGACCTTATAGCATGACGAAA
>NW_020656077.1:4036502-4103962 GCF_003589595.1 Hyposmocoma kahamanoa
GATAAATGTAACGCTAATGAGTATTGAATATTTTCTATTTTATATTTATTTCATTGACATACTTTTGTACTGTTTCCTCATGTCGTGTATTTGTTATCAACTTATGACAATCCTTATTGAAAAACAATATTTGTAATATAATTAAATGACAACAGTATTTAATTAATGAATTTTAATGAATTGTTAATTTTATAATTATTGTGTATTTCTCATCATTTGAAATTAAATATTTATATTGTTTTTTATTATATGTAATGACGGGACGAACAAGTCGGGCGCCTGGTGGTAAACGATATGGATGCAAAGACTCTCTGAGCTTTAAATCGCAAAGATCTGAAGGGCTCTGCAGATGCAGATGCTCCTGTCACCCTGAGACATAAATTGAAAAGTCTCATGTGCCTGTAATTTCTCTAAGTTCTCATTGCTAAGTAAAATAAAAAATAAAAATACCTGATACAGCGACCTCCGCACATAGCAAAACGACGACATATATAACGATAATATAATTTTTCTTAGGCGCCATGTTTACGCGAATTCCTTTTTTAAATGTACGTAAATGTCTAAATTAACAATTTTTAAATTTATAAAAAAATATAATCACTAATTTAACACAGATCAGTTACATCTCCTTGGTGTCGTACACTCAAATGACGGAGTATCGTTGGAAAACGACATTGAAAGAATTGGCCGCAATAAACCATAAAGCAGAGTTATGAAAGCACCGAGTTACTAATGGACCATGGGATTGTGGAGCTAATGCCGAAACCCATTTCGCATTACGATTATTGCCGTTGAAAGTACTTTTAGTACCTACTTACTGGTTTGGGCTGAGAAGGCTCGGGTCGTTTAACTTTTAAATCTTGCGTGAATGTTACATCAGATTGGTAACGTTTTGATCGATCGCCCGGACTGCTTAATATTCTCCGAATGAAAATTATGATCCAAAATCTGTTTAACAACGCTCTTTTTTGAAAGTTACTTTATTGATTTTAACACAAAAGTTAACCGCACCTAAAAACTCAGAAGCAGCGATGTCATAAACGTAGTGACCCAAGAGTACTTAGTAACCGATCACGTTCATTACGTCTGTTCATGTAACGTATCGGGTATGTAATGAATTGAAAAATTTGGGTCACACGCTACGGGCCCCGGTTTCTTACTTCGGAGTGCATTCATTTACGTAAGTAGCATTGTTTTTACGCACTCATTTATCTGCAGTGTTACGTAACATTTTTGGCATCACCTTACCTGTTTCTAAGAATCACAATTCTTTCTTTATAAATGTCCCATAAAATATGACCAAAGTAGTACTTGCAAAGAAAAGTTTTTTATCGTTTAACTTTTGTAAATGTAAGTCGCCCCGTCCATTGTCTTTAACTTTTCGCAGCCAACTTGTTAAAAACTCCAAATGGGTCACCAAAAAATCTTCTGAATATTTATAAGATTTTTTAATGGATACGGTTACAATCATTTGAACAATTATAGAATGAAACTTTATGACTACAGAAACGAACTTACCAGGTTGCAATATGTACCCCAGCTGCTTTAAGAACTGTGCTATCCGAACAAGTACAATTAGAAACGGTAAAGCGAACAACTGCAAAGGTAAATCAACAGCAGACTGTGAAGAAACTTCTCCGGATATATTCAACATAAACACCACTATAAACAGGCACACCGCAAGTACTTTAGTGTTCATTTTGACTGCTATTTACTTTACTCGTACATAAGGAGTCAAACGTTTATCTTTCAAGAACTGATACTAAAACTGAACGAGGATATAAAGGATTTGCCCTTTACTTGTTCGAGCGGTGAAAGTGAATACGAACTTAATATGCTATTCGGTCCAATGCCACTGGTTTCAATGCCTTTGATATCCATATCATTGATGCTAAGTTAGTTTGGATTGAATTTTTAAAACTCTTAAGTCATTTGTAATCTTCCTGTTCACCTTTTTCTTTCTTTCCGGGGGAAAATCCGTCATGGATACCACCGCGTCACGGGGAGGCGCGGTGGTTATGTGAGACTCCTACTCACTAAAAACCCCCGAGTATTACCACACTCCGCATGAGACGGGGCTGTGGCCACGTGGTTTACGATCCACGGCCCCGCCTGCGGTTGTCCGCGACTGCGGACCCACCTCTGGGAGATTTTCTCTACTCCGTCGTTAGTGGCATGTCGGGAATATTTGGCATGCCAACCAACCCGTGAACCCTTGCCCACTGAGTGACAAAGCCACCGTTTTGCCACCCAGGGTTCACTGTCAGGGCCGCAGTTGGCGGGCGTAGGCCAGCCACCTGCGCCCTAAACGTTTACGGCGCATAGGTTCTGTTCACCTATAACAAACATCTCAATAGACATTTAATCAAGTAATATATTACAAATATTAATAATGCAAAATAAGTTGTAGTTTTACTATTCGTGTTTTATGTTAGTAAAATTGTCCCCTAATGTGAATGACTATAAATATTACACTATGTCATCTGTCAAACTATTAAAACTTACAGTAAAAGTTACAGTTGGAACATTATTCAAATCTGATGAATGTATTGTTTTTGTAATCAGATACTCCTCAATGTTGACTCCTCAATGATGTTCTAACATCATTAATGTCTTCAATTGTCTGAGCCCAATATCATCGGAGCAATCATGTCTGCAAGACTCCGTTGGCTCGCACACTTCGAAAGGATGCCAGCTCTTACGGCGGTGAAAAGGCCCTACATGGGACTTCGCACCGGTTGGACAGAGGGACGAAATGAAGACAGATCTCAGCACCCTGCACGCAGGGAACTCGGAGGAGATCGTACAAGATAGGGCGCGCTGGCGCCAAATCATATCAGAGGCCATGATCTACTACTAGCGAGTGTGGTGTAGTGTTTATTGTAGCTCTTATAGTAACTTGGTAGTTTTATGACACAAGTGTTAAGTCGAGTTTCTTTTTCTTTTTTTATTGCATGTTGTCTAATACTAACTTATCTGTTAGTCAATGCGACACAATCTGATTATTACGATGAAATGATACAAATAATACCGAAAATCTGTAATTGGCGTTAACACTGACAGCATAAATTATTATACTTAAATACATTTATTATTGGCGACCTTATTCGCCGTATTGTTCATAAAAACACTGATTATAAACAAGTAATCATTTGCGTAATGTATACAGTGTGTATATTATTTATTAAAGATGTGTGTCAGGATCCTCGGAAATGTAAGGCGCTCGATGGGCAAAGGACGTGATCTATATATATACATATGTGTGTATTATTTATACAGCTGTAAGTAAGTATGTATAGTTTGTGAAAGGACTACTATAATTATGTTGTAATAAAAAAAAGTTGATTTAACAAAAATAATAATTTTTTATGAAAAATAGTGATATAACATTAATATGAGGAATAAAAATAAACTCTGTAGCTGTTCTTGACAGTCGTCTTCATAGAGAAGCGTATACCTACATTGCCCCGCAAAAGAATTTGAGAGTTTATAATAATAAGATTATTATATTTTATATAAGATTAGAATAATAATATTCCGATTGACATTCAAAATTTGCCATTTACAAGATTTAGAATTATATTGAAAGAAAGACTTCATACTAAATGTTATACAGCTTCTGCGTACTTGGATAACAAAAATTCGAAGCAGTGACCCGTTTTGCTCATGTAGGTAGTCTCGATCTAAAATATTTAAATGAAATATTGTAATAATAAATGTATTCAAACGTATATTTATAAAGAGCAATCCCTAAAGTTTCTTGCTCATTCTTCTCAGGGGAATCTGCCCTACGAATGAACAGTAGAGTTAAATCAGTATGATGATTTCAAGTGTAATTTGTTTACAAATTTACAGTAAATCATCGATAAAAGGAAGTCAAGTATGCTGCCGACCGGTAACGGTATGGAAGAGGGTCCCTAATCTTAACGCATACATACAGTTAAACTAAGAGAAGTTAATTTAACAAGGGGATACACGAAGCCAGAGGCCACTCTACAGAGACAGGATACTGTCCCAGAATAATCGACGGGGATAATGTCCGGCCCCCCGCCGCGGCCGGCCTTTTCGGCAGCATTGGACTCCCCGTCAACATCAGCGTCTAGCTGACTTATATACAACCACGAAGGAAAACTTTACTTGCGCGTTTTAGGTCCAGCAATCTGATTGGTTACTCCGAACTTTCATTTCGTGCCGTTCCAGTCAATGCACAGGTGGAACAAAAAGTTAGAGTATGTTTACATTTACTCGATGTAGCGATTTAAAACGGCGCTTAGTATTACAAACCACAACTTATACACTAAATTCAATTCTAATAATTTCAAAAAAGTTCATAAAGAACAGTCTTTACTATAATAACAACCTGTAAGGCTTAACTTATAACAAAGAAGAAAAGCCGAGGGCATTTTTTTGTATAAAAAGCAAATGTCTTAAAATATTCAAACATAATCTTGATTTTAACCTTATTAACAGTAACTACATATTAACGAAAATAACAATAACTCACGTATTAAAGTCGAATTTTTACTCGACATGCGACTTAAATACGTCAGTTATCCGTTATTTTCGTTAGTGACTACATATTTTTTTATTTTCTCTAGCAATATATAAGTTATACCAATATGCTATATCTTTATATGGTTGTAACTATGTACTTATGAAATTGATTACCGTAACTTTAATACCTACAAAGTTATTGTAAAGTTTTATCTGACATTCATTCAATCAATTGTAAAAAGATTCGTTTCAATATATTTGCGTTATGAACGAAAATTCCGTGACTCTTTTTCAACACGCGTACAATATCCATTTAATATTATTATACTGATATACAGTAGAGCTCCTTGTGAGAGAGTTCGTCCAGGAAGAAGTACTGCCACCTTATCTATTTCTGCCGCCAAGCTGTAATGTCAGCATGCATTCCGGCTTTGCAGGGCGCTGGTGAAATTACAGGCACAAGGGACATAGGTTGACACCTATGTCTCAGGGTGACGGGCGCAGTGGCTATGCCCCTCAGATCTTTGCGATTTAAAGCTCTGAGTGGCACTGCCACTGTTATGGACAGGCGTGTAACTTACCATCAGGCACACGACTTGTTCGTCCCGTCACTTGATATTATAAAAAAACGTTTATGTGTTATTAAAAATCTACTCGTCAAACTGGCCGTATTATCAAGAAAGAATTCTTGTCATTTCTATTGTTTACTAGCTAGTGCCTGCGTCTTCGTCTGCGTAGTTCTCCATACAAATTTTTGTCCTCTATTTCACACCCTTTACAATTTATTTTTGTGACAAAATGTCTATGTTTTTCTCCTAGAACCCATTATCTCTACACCAAAACTCATCATTGGTACAGCGGTTTGAGCGTGAAAATGAAACAGATAAGGGTTACTTCGCATTTATAATATTAGTTTGGATTGAAAAGTTGAAACCTTTGTAACAGGCAGGACAATCTACGAAAATAAACAATAGAAATGTACTTTGAGAACAAACTTAACTTATCCGCTCCGCTCATATTAACAAGCACGTATGCCTTAATCACGGCGCGGAAGATACTCGCGTTACTGAGTTTTTTTTTCATAGATCTTAGATAATCAATTGCCCGTAGTAGACACCCGCTGTCGGCCATTTTTATAATTCATATTTTTGCAGACAACTGTAATTATAGCTAGTATAACGACACATCTCCCTGATATATACGATTCATGTCGTGTTATTGTCTGTTTAACGTGCCTGAATAAAATTCATGACAAAAAATTAAGGCTCTGATTTCGAACATTAAACAAAAATTAATAAAACAAAAACCTTCAACCTTGGACTTCATCCATATTATGTTTTACCTATGTTGATTGCTAGTCTTTCCTTATTATTATTTTTTAAGACACCTAGTGATGGGACGGACAAGCCGTGCACCTGGTGGTAAGCGACATGCTGTCCATAATAGTTGCAGTGTCGTTCAGAGCATTACTGCTTACGACAGAAAGATGTAAGGTGGCAGTACTTCCCTGGACGAACTCTTCACAAGGAGCTTTATTCGTATAGCAATTATAACCGTGTTAATGTCTGTATACTAATTATATACTAACAAATATGTGTTTAAATCAATATGTACTAATTTAAGTTCTATGTCCTTTTATGCTATACCTTGTGAAGTGATTGTAAATGTTTATATCTGCTTGTATTTGTGCTGAATAAACGTTTCATATGTCTTTCTAACAATGAATGTTGCAAGACAACCACACTCAATTATCTGGTTTCAAACTAGGGAATTCCCTGTACTATTAGTTAATAATAATAATAATAACGCAGACACTCAACATAGCCCTGCACTAGAGAAACCCTGTGTCGCGGGTGCCATGACCACACACATAGACAACCACAAATTACACCCAAACTCACGAGAGAAATAAATGTAGGCCATAGGTACAAATATTTCTCCCGGCCCAGGAATCGAACTTGAACTGGGAATGGTAACTGTTCGGCCACAGACGCAGTTCTACCGCACTAGAATAGAACGGACTCCTGATTATTATATTTAGAATACTAAATACCAGAACCAATTGCGAAAAGTTATATTCCAAAATTGATCCCACTCTTTTAAATAGAAAACCACCATGAGACACAGACAACTCACCGATTTAAGTCGAATTTTTTCTCGACATGTTTCGAACCAATTCGGGATCCTTAATCATGAGATTCCGCGGCGGTGACTCGACGGAAACCGTCATTTTTGTTAATGGTCCTACTCTCCTCATCCCTTACCCACAGTGCAAATCGAGATCATCAAGTGCAATATTATTGATATGGGTATTGGCAATACATTTGTAACAATTTGAAATTGTTGTCCCGTATGAGAAGCAAAATGCTTTTCTAAGTTTCCATGCAATTTGTGATTCGAATTCAATTAAATTTAATCATTAATCATTACAGAATAAAACCAGTACGTGTTTAATGACATTATATGTTTTAATTGGCTGTTCACCATTTCAGGTCTTAGTTAAGCAAGAAAAAGTAGTTTAAAATGTTCACAATATATAATATTTATTTCTAAGTATGATGTATCACACAAACTATCATAATTATTTGTTGAAAATTGTACCTTACCGCATTTAGACAGCGTATCAATTTGCAATTTGAGAAATGACAGTTTGTATTGTTTTGTAACGTATATATTTATAATCTGGTATACTAAAATTGTATAAATTAAAAGTCACAAAAATCATGTGGTGAGCTCCTGGTTTGCACTTAAAAATGTCACACAATATTTGGTTGTAGAAAATTAGATTAAAAATTTTTCATAATATAAAAATGTAAGTAAATGTTGTTCTGATCATATCTTCTTCATCGTAATGTATAGGTAAATATGAATATACACTTTTTTCACCAATACGGTATATAGTCGATGACTTAACTGTGGTTGTCTTTAGCGTCGGTGAATAACTGTTCGGTTCTTGTAGACACTCCGATTTGCTTGGCGATGGTAATGATGATGTTCTGGGGTTATCTGTTGTGGCGATAGAGATCTCCGTTGTTGTAAGATCGTCAAGATGCGACTTTATCCAGTCCATGTTGGCTGTGACATTAGCGTAGACTGTAAGGCAGGGTTCGCTTATTATTAAATTTTCGGCGCGCAAGCAGCTTCCGGAGGTGACGCCCACTAACTGGTTACGATAAACTAGCGCACCTCCTGAGTCGCCAGATGCAGCTCTTACGTAACCTGAAGTGCATATCACGTTCAGATATTTGCTCGGACACCTTGTGACGGTCACATAACCTTCTCTACCACTAGGCTTTCCAGTAGGGTCTGCTCTGCCAAAACCCACAATTACAGCTCTATCAAAAATTTTTACTCCGCGGGAAAACGCTAAAGCTATAGGCTGAACGTTCTCATTAAACTCCATATTTTCCTCGGTCTTCATAATCGCCAAGTCGACGTCTCTGTTCATTAATTTTGAACGATATTCAGGGTGTTTTATGACACCATATTGTGTAACATCCGCGATTTTGTCAAAGTGTTTGTTATTGTAGTGCTTTATAGCAAACGTGCGAGAAAACTTGTTGAAACAATGGGCCGCAGTGAGGATCGTCATGCTGTTGAGAATTGATCCACTACATAAACCTTTTGTGTCCATAGCTAGAATGTAAATCAAATATTTATGCTCATCGTAGCTAATACGACTTCCGCCATACACTAGAGTATCAATTTTTGTCCGTGTCTCAACCAACAAAAGTAAAACCGAAATAAGCAAACACCACCGAATCATTTTTCATTTCGCTACTAATTTAGTTAAGAGCTTTAATTATGTTTTCATAATTGTTTCTCATTATGTACGTCCAAATAGTCATTTACCAGCAACACGTTGAGCTCATAATATGACTATTTTTAAATCATTAAGTGGACAACGGTCATTATTGCATAACCAATAAACTTAGTTGCTCTCTCGAATACAATCTTTATTGACAATAGTTATTTGTTATGCAAGGCTGCAAAGTTGTTGTATGAAGCGAGTGCTTGTATCGAAACCTTCGCTAGAAGCTAAGATTGAACCACGAGGGAAGCGAGTGGCCCAAAAGTAGATTCCTGAGCGTAGCGAGGGTTTCAAGACACGAGACGCAAAACAATTTTGTTGCCGAGCGAAACAGACAATTTTCCACCTCGCAAAATGGTAGATGGAAGAAAAACAGTTCAACTTTAAAACATTAGTTTTTTTTAATAAAACAAAAAGTTAATCTTCGGATGCTTTCTGAATTTAAACTTCATCAATTTCTATTCTTGCTTGTACTTTTATTTTGTGTGATTAAGTGATTACTGAAATTATTTTAGTTCTTTCACGAATTAAAATAATTTAATAAACACAAGCAGTTAACATTGTCAATTTAATGTCAAGTATAAAAATAATAAAATATACCAACGGATTTACATTACATAAATAAATGATGTACGACAAATGACGTAATTGAACGTGTCAGTATTTTTTTTTCATCGAAAGAAAAAGTAAAATGCCGAATTTCAAAAACCTTTTCCGCTAGCGTGCAAAAAACGCTTTTGCGCGCAGATTTCTAATAAGAAAAAAGCCTTTCCGAGCTAGTGAGGTGAAAAATATATTGTAATGCTACAAATTACAATCAATATTTTATTTCAACAGCTGCCAAAAGACATTATCACAACGAACTACTATTAAATTACAGTGAACAATTTGTTAGCATCCAGATTTTTTTTTCGTTAATGTTCAATGATAATAATATCATGCAGCACAATGTAAGGTTTGTGAATTTTTTTACTTATATTATTATTGACAAATATACCTAGTAATCTGCATATCGTAGGAATGAATGTATGATAATTTTTTTAATTATCAGTTTTATTTACTCTAGAATAAATTCACGCCTTTTGTGTGTTTATTTTCTAACACATAATATGAGACTTGATTGTAAAATCAATATTTTATTTCAACAGCTGCCAAAAGATTATCACAACGAAATACTATTAAATTACAGTGAACAATTTGTTAGCATCCAATTTTTTTTTTCGTTAATGTTCAATGATAATAATATCATGCAGCACAATTTAAGGTTTTTGAATTTTTTTACTTATATTATTATTGACAAATATACCTAGTTAAATCTGCTTATCGTTATGTATGAATGAATGTATGATAAATTTTTAAATTATCAGTTTTATTTACTCTAGAATAAATTCACGCCTTTTGTGTATTTATTTTCTAACACATAATATGAGACTTATATAACCATTGCATATAAGTCTTTTATTATTCAAAATAGAGTATTGTTATTAGAGCTATCTACTTTTTTTTAAATAAAATATTGCACTAAAATTTGACCTCCATCTCACTTGAGCAAGCACATCTAAATAATTCCTGTTAATTCACATAACGGTTACTGTTCTCTTCATTTTTTCCAATGCTATGAGTGTGTGCGTAAAAAAAGTCTAAATAAAGGTGCGTTCAAATTAAACTCTAGCAGACGCGCTACCATAAATAGCGGTACCATAAATTTTCATAGATTTCCTAGACACAAATCAGTCGCATTTCAATTGCAGCTAGTGAAAAGGTGCACGTGTGTATTGTTTTGCTAGGTCAGGAAGGATCAAGATAAAATTGGTGACTTTATCGATAATGTTAAACTATACCCTGTAGTATGGGGTAGCAATCAATCCAATCGACTGGAAAAGAAAAAGGCTTGGGATTTATCGAAAATTTATTACCACAAATTTATTAACACAGTTCGGGTATCTCCGTAAACAACCTTTTGGTTTTAAGCCGAACATAAGTAAAATCATATTATAATAAGCAAACTGCCTTGTCACGAGTCCATCACTGAACTGAGTTCAATGACGACTCAGCACTTAAAATTTAGTTGCGCTTCAAAAACACCCGTACGCGCGACTGCAGCGCTTCTACGGCGTTTTATTTACAAATTCCATTATCTTCAATTTGCATCGAGTATATAACCAGAAATAGAGACGAAATAAGGGCCATATATTCCTGGTAACACATTAGCAATACAGCTCTTATAAATATCAACTCCCGTTTGCTCTGAAATACAGACAGGCCAACTACTGACCTGTGTGTACGTCTCTGTATATTCCAAAAAATATTCTGTATTTATTGTAATAAAGATAATTTCTCTAACAATGCCGTACTGTTCCATTCGGTGGTGTGGGAAAAACAGCAAAACATCTTATTACAAAACAAACGGAATCACATTTCATCGGTAATTAAATATTAAATATGTAATTTTGCAATTACCGTCCATCATAGCAAAGCTCAAGTTAACTTGTCCATTTGAAGCGAAACAATTGACGACACCCGTCAATAGTTTCGAATTCGGGCTGGCCAATCGGAGCGCAGTTGTCACGGTAATGATATGGCGGAGAGTTTTCAAACAAATTAAATGACATTTCGTCTCTGGTTCTGGTTATATACTCGATGTCTATTTGGAACTATATGTTCCCACATGTTTGAAGCTTATGGCAAAACACGCGACTACACTTTACGCATTACCTGGAAGCACGTGTTAATCAAGCGTGGCATATTCATTAAGTGTTGTTATTTTATTACGAGTTGTCTGTACGTGTTTGTGAGTTGGGCCAAATAAAAGGTGGCGGTGCGTCAGTAGCAGTGTGTGCCAACGTTTGAATTAATCATGAGACGCAGCGACTATCCAGCTCGATCGTCTCAAATGAAGTGAGTGGAACATTGAAATAAAATGACAATGTACCTTAGAAGCGTTTGCTCGATCATGTCATCTTTATTTTGCTATACCAAGCGGAAAATCTTTCAGTCGTATGGACACGTGACTTTAAAATTGGCATTATAACAAAATTTAACAGCTGTAGGCTATACATTTATGATTTGGAAGATGGTACTATGAATCAGCTAAGCTTCATACTTACTCGGTAGGTAGACTAAGTGACACGTACCTACCAATAATAATATTTTATTAAAAATATAGGTAAACAGGTTTGGACAAGATTATTATGTTGCAATTGTGTAAACAAACCATAAGTGTGGATTGATTAAATAATTATAATAACGAAAACGAAATAAGACAAAAATAAAAGGTATAAAAGGTACTGCGCGTGTTGTTGTCGCTTGTATTAAATCTGAATTTTGTTATTTTCCGCTTTTTAATATAGTGACTTTTTGTGGTTTTTGAAGTTAGTTGAATTTTTTTTTAAGTATGTTTATTTATCCATTTTTAGTAAATTTGGCAGGTAAGTAACATAATATGTCCACGTCCATCCAAGTGACAGTTCAATAAACACTTTGTGCGTGCCTATGAAATATGAGCATTTCGCTCAATTTTCAACAAATTTTCGATGATGTCATCCCCTCATCAGATTCTGACTTGGTGAGAATGGAACCACCTCGAGAGTATACTCTTTCAAACAAAAAAGTCTTTTCAAAATCGGTCCACAATTGATGGCGAAATCGGTGTACTTACATAAAAATACATACAGTCGAACATAACCTTATTTTTTTGGAGTCGGTTAATTTAATTGCTTTTTTTTAAGTTTTTTGGGGTAAAAACTGGGTTAAAGATTTCAAGACTTTCGGGGTTCTACTCTAAATCATTTTCACTATTATTATTATTAGCAGATACGCTTCATTTTTGGATCTTTACAACACGACGCATCGTCAATTGCTCTATTGTAGTCACTACTAATTACAATTCGAAGCCAAGACCAACAGTATTAAAGAACTGGACTATTCTACTGACTTCGACTGTTTTCATATACACTGGTTGTGGTGTGATGGAACAAAAAAGTCGTGCGATTGGTGGCAAGAGACACGCCTGTCCATTACAGTTGCAATGCCACTCAGAATTTTAAATCTATAAACATCTGAGGGGCACTGAAACTACGCCCGTTACCCTGAGACGTAGGTTGAAAAATCCCAAGTGCCTGTAATTTCACCAGTAATTTTACAATTTCAAACCGAAACGCAGTAACGCTCACGTCACTGCTTAACGGCAGAAATAACCGTGGCAGGACTTCTCTTGATGAAACCTGTCACAAGTAGCTTTTCTGCTACTACACACATCAAAAGTGCCTAGGGATCTAGCAGGTTTTTCCTAATTACTGAAAATCAGGTTTTTTAATCAATTTGCTTAACACCAATAGATTTTTTTTTCAATTTCATTCTCAAATTCAAATTATCAGTATTAAAAAAAATTGATTAACAAACCTGATTTTCAGTCATTGGAAAAACGTGCTTGACACTTGGAAGTGTGTATTACACGCTCCATAGTTACTGATCAACACACGACTATGAACCTTTATGTAGAGGAAATATGAATCGGATATAAAACGATAAACCCAGTCCAAATAGAGTCATCAACTTCAAAGATAAGACAAAACCCACACTTGAATTTGGCTTGTTTATATCGGAAATTAATCGGACAAAAAAATTAAAGGACGGTGGTCCCAACAAATATGAATTACGTTTAGTAAAGCCTTCTCTAGTCAAAACTTTATATCTTATCGTGTGAAATAGATTCTGCTAATTATACATAATACAAACGCAAACTTTGATAGAAACATAAAGTCAATGTGCACACAATTTCATGGTGTTAAAATGGTTTGCAGTATGCAATAAAATCCGCGTAGCGAGGGTTGTCTACTGCTTAATGTGCACAATGAAAATTACACGTAACGATGTTTGAATAGGGTGTTAATTTGAGATAACGGAGTAAGTGTAGCGTATAAACTTCATGATTTTTACATCCTATCAAGGCTAACATTCTGATGGAAATAAAATTTTGAAATTTCATAGTATGAGTCACTCAGCGAGGCCTTGTATTATTAATACGAGTCAAGCAATCCCCGTTCCCGCCGAGGCATGTAGGTATAGTGCTTTTCTCAAACAATGTGTGGAAATAATAAAAGATTAAAGAGAAGAAGTAGGTGTGACAGGAAAAGTGAAGAAATATAAATTAAAACTAATCTTTTACCTTTTAGGACAATTATTAAAACGTGTTATTTCTTTTCCAGGCACATTAATAGTAGTCTGCTAAACTTCTAATGATGTAGTTGAATGTGTATCCATTACTGTATTTTCGTAATCGCTCTTTTCAGTAGAACTCATTTTCGCAACGAAAATACTAAAATAGACGGAAAAGACGAAAAGATTACCATTTTAGTTTATTTTATCGCCACTTTTTTGCTGTATAAGCTTTCTTTTGCCTGTTTATATAGTTCGTTATTAGTCGATAGATTTAAAAGTTTAGAGCAGCGGGCAATAATGGTTTTCATATTGACTTTACAAGAAGAAATCGCTCGGTCCATAAACGATTCCGTGTTCGTTTTTGGAATGTAATGCAAACACTTCCGAGAATGTTTGAGAAAAATGATTAGTTTTCATTGGAGCGCAAAGCATAAACCTATGGATATGTATGCTTTGCAAAAACTTTTTACATATATGTACTTCCTGAACGTTTAATCATCTTATATTATAAATGCTAAACTAACTCTGTCTGTTACGTGTTCGCGCCTAAACCAATGAACCAATTTTGATGATTTTTGGCATAGAGATAGATGTGACCTAGGAAAAAGACATGGTACTTTTTGTCACAAAAAGTTTTTATGGAGAACCAATAAAGCTATGAAAATTTGCATAGTACAGTAAGTTATTCGAAGTACTTATTCTACGAAGACGAAGTCCAGACCAACTTGTTATTTATAATATTGTTTAATGTAATTTATTTTCCAGCGGCAAAAACTGAACGTCCTTTACCATGGTCACATGCAACGCTTATACTCTGCAATAGGATTTCCTCTAATTTCCATTTAAATTGAATTCTCTCGCCAAATAATTGGCCTAAAAAGAATTTTACTCGCATACCAATTACACTTCGCACCCCAATCCTTTGTGATCACAGATTATACTTTGAAATTAAAGTCATATTGAGTCTATGTGCCCATATTACAGGATAACAATAAATATCATACTATTTTTAACTATCGATTTTACGGTAACACGGTGACCCTATGTTAAGTTCCATATCAGTTACATATGAATGGTTCTGCAACAAGTGTCAAAACTTTCAAAAGTTTATCCACGTATAAGATTATTTTAATGGTTGATTTTGCTATATTCCAATTGGAGGCGTTTTTCTCTCAATATACTTTAAGCAGTTAGCACCGATTTTTATTATCTCCTGCGTTAAGCCCCATATAACTAACGGATGAACGGGCGAACTAGGGGATGCATCCGGTTTGCGCACTTTCCGTTAACCGATTCCAGTAAAACTTAGCAAATAGATGTAATTCCACAAACTTTTGAGGTCGGTTGTTTTGGTACTGTATATTATGATTACTCTGTACTGAGATTACGTTTAGTCTAAATTGTATAAAAAAGTTTGGAATCTCTACCCTCACAGATAAAAAGTAATAATCTAAACAAAAAAGTCGTACTTTCTACCCTGTTTCAATATTGACAAGATCCAAAATTTAGGGCTCGTTTTTAGTAAAAGGTTAGTACTTGTGTTCTGATTTACGATTCAACCCCGATCGTAACCCGTGACTGGACAGATGGTTATGCCATTGTGGTCAATCTACCACGCTAGCAGTTTCAAGGCCTTATATGGATCGATACTTGGAGATGGTTTGTTGGTAGGTCAATGGAGATGATACATCTTTTGTCTAAAGGCATGCTATGATGGCCGATTGACATTTGTCCGCTCATCAAGTTTCGTGTTAATTCTAAATAACTACGTTGAAGGAGTTACTTGATGTACATTGTTGTCAATAGATATGTGCAGTAAAATTTACAACTCGGCATTTGTTTTTCGAAATTTTTAAAAATGAAATCTAATACGATGAACTTCTACCTCCGGCAAACTCGCGTCAAAGCTCAATGCAAAACAAAGCAGTTTCGAATTGACGATATATTAAGTAAACATTTTTATTTTCGTTTTATTAAAACTTTTTAATCAACTCCCCTTCCAATACTAGTAATAAATCTAACAACTTATAGATGCGACTCGCATTTGATTATACTTTTCTCGATAATTAATTGAGATTTGACCGCACTTTTGTAATCTGTCAAAACGGCCATCATATCATAACGCGCCGGTATTGTAATTACATTACTAAACACTTTTATTGCAAAATACAAAAATATAGGTACAAAGATGTGTCTAGCCCCCAAACTAGGTTCCCCTGTACTTTGTAGCTAGGACTTACGTCCGTCAAGAGTATTGCATCTAACTTAACTAATTTACTTATATTTTTACTTACATTTACTTTACTTATTTACAGGATAAGATGCTCTAATATTAAAAACAAGGTCACAAAAGCTAGGAGGGCAGATATTCACACCAGCGCGTGATCGCCATTCACTAATTAATCACCAGCACAAAAGAAATACGTTTCTATTTACTACGGCAATTGGTAGTGTAATCTGTGTTTAAACAGTAATATGAACGACTGCGACAGCGGCATCACAAAAAAGCTTACGTGGTCAATTCCTTCGTCGACTTTTCTGTCCATCAACAAAGTAATATTACAGAACTGAATCTCTTAAGTATAATACAAATATATTGAAGGTGTGTGTGTGTGTGAGCGTGTGCATGTGCGCGCGCGTGCCTGTAGTGTGAATTAGTGTAAGTGCGCTGTGTGTGTTGTATGTTAAAACCCAGAGTACGATGATTAGAATATATTGTGTATCAAGTTATTTATGTAAATATAATGTATAAAGTATTTCCGTACCTGAGAAGCATTACACTGGAAGTGCTATTTTTGTAATTTTACAAGTGACGCGATTTTGTGTCGAAATGCAGCATGTACAACATTTAGGATGGCTTGAAATAAAACTACTTGAGTTTTAATAACATTTCGAGCTACCCTAATTGGCGTACAAACCGTTTTTCGACACAAAATCGCTTCCCCGTAAAAATTCGAAAATGGTGCTTACAGTGCAATGCTTCTCAGGTTCGAATTTACTTTATAACTTAAGTAATAATCTTCATTAGAGCCTTAGTCTCTTCGTAATTTAACATGTGCAGCAATGGAACTACAGACCTTTACAGTCATGTACGCTCATGTGACAGATGTTCAAGGTTTTCTTTATACAGTTAAACATATATGGGCGCGTTCAAATAAACCGCTGTTAGACGCGCTGCAGCAGCGTCACTTTTCATACAATTTCTAGAATTCGCGCGGCGGCCGCGCGACTGCAGTCACGGTTAGTGAGGTGTACACATTGACTTACAATTACATGGACGTCAGGTCCGCGCTAAAAAGTGTCCGAACTTATAGGGCGTTAAAATCGTATACAGAGCGTCATTCACGCTTTAGTCTTCGTTTGTTCGACTGACAGCGAAGCAAGCAAAATTAGACAGTACTGCGATGACATTACAATTTAAATTCAACGTTTTAGCTTTTTCATATTCCTTTACATTTTTTGACTTTACATTTTGTTGACTTGGGACATTTTTTTCGTGGTTTTTCTATTAGACCCGTCGTCTATTTATTCAATGAGTGTACATGTTAATTTTTCAAATTAACCACGATGGATGAAAATCGAATTGAAGAATTTACAGAGAATGTAAAACAACACCCTGCAATATGGGATAGCAGTTCCGCCAGTTATTCCAATCGACTGGATAAAAAAGGCATGGGAAATTTTATGTCTAAAATTTGTTGATGTTAAAATTGGAAACTGAAACTACAACTGAAAAAACATAGCAGGCGAGTCATTTACCTATTTACCAATTAAAATACCGATGTGTGAAGTTTGTGCCCCAAGAACTAGGTAAAAGCAATGTTTCTTCGTCATAATCCATCGCGTAACTGAGTCGAAAGATACGACAGTCACGCGGCCGCCGCGCAGCTGCAGCGCTTCTAACAGCGGCTAATTTGATAGCGCCGTAAATGAGTTGATTGCTTTTTAAATTGACGACTGGCAAACGTAGATTTTACAATATGCCGCACAACATGGTATCGTATTCTTCTATTCACGTTGTTTGGCGTCGTATGGAAGATGTTTATGTACTTTTACAATAGTTTGTTCTACGTACAGTTTTCTGACAGAATGAAGTTTGCCTTATTCGAGTATAGTTTTTATTTTATTATTTGTTAGTATTAATTTTATATATCAAAAATTATTACATATAGAAATAGTGTGAAATCTAACAAATGCTGAATATTTTCTGTTTTTTTTTTGGAAGACGGAGGAAATCCTCATGGAGGCCCAGAATTGGCGGCGGCGTAACCGGTTTCACTGCGATACGTACCCAGCGGCCTACATACGAAAACCGACACAAGTCCGTACCTTTTTAAAAAAAAATGCTTTAATAATAATAAATTGATTGAATATTGAATATTGAATATCGCGAAGTTTTACTACCATGACATTACATGATATATAGGCAAAAAGTCGTTAAAAATAAATAACAACAAGCACATAGAAAAATTTGTAAGTTCTGCTGGTCCGTTCTGTAGCTTGGTTGGAAGAGCGTCACGTCAGGCAGACCGAAGGAATTTTTCTTAATATTCGATTTTAATAATTCTAACATAGATTGTATTACCTACTCGTCTAAAGACTTTTGAATATTTCCGCGCTTATTTTGTTGCTAACTTGTGTTACTCCAAAGTCAATGTGAAATAATCTTTATTTAACAGGTAAGCAAATTATACTTGATATTGTCTTACTGATTAAACTCTACTGCTCATTCGTAAGGAATATTCCCATGAGGAGAATGATCAAGAAGGTCAAGGGGTTGCTCTTTGCAAATAAACATTTGAATAAATTTATCATTACAATATTTAATTTAAACATCTTAGAACTTAGATACCTGAAAGAGCTAAACAGTCACTACCACGGATTTTTGTTATCCAAGTACACAATAGATGTATTGTTAACCTTTAGTACAAAGTTTTTGTTTCACTATAGTTTTAAACCTCGTAAATGGCAATTTTTGAATATGAATCGGAATCTTATAATAGAAGCGTATATATTGCCCCTTAAATGAATTTGAGATTCCACTTAAGTTAGCAGGTTATTTTTCTTTTTTTTTCTATGACATCAAGTAAAATTTTTATTTTCTATTTTCTATAAATTTTTCTATAAATTTATTTTTTATTTTCTATAAATTCATTTACAGAGTATAAGGGATTATTCAAGAACAGGTCTTTCAGCCGGCGCCTAAATTTTTCGTCAGATGGTTCAAGTCTGAGAGTAGCGGGTAAACGCTCATAGTAAGTAGGTCCGATGACAGGTTTGTCTCTGCAAGTGCCATGCGCCGCGTCGGGAGACAGTTCTCAATATACTAACTGATCTCAGTAAACTAATACTATTACATTCTTATGTGTATCTATTTATTTTTAACTATACATGAGATTTAGCAATAAATCTGTCTGTTGTCAAAAATTAGTATGTACGTTCCAGGTTTATACACATGAAAAAATTTCAACAGACTCAACTGTTTGCATTACCCAAGTTACGGAACGTGTCCGTTCAGTTCAGATAGAGCTTAAAGCTCTTGTATCACTTTTATCTCTTCAGTTTTGAATTGTTTATGAGCTAAATGTTTACTTTAGCGCCAAGTGTCCGTTATCATTCGTTGTGAGCCTATTTTAATGAATAATGACATGTAATACTTTAGTGAATCCTTAAGCCGAAAACCTTTATACTATAATTACCGCAAAGCCGCTTACAGGCATTTCAGCGTTGTGTGGAAAGCTTTCGTGTACAGTAGGCGGCTCGGTACTACCGCCGCACCGCCGCAACGTGCCGCACCAGTGCCTGACGAACCGCCAGATGGGGCGCACGTATTTTGCCCCACATTATTCGAAACTTCGAAACTTTACCCCCATACTAAAAACTACACTAACCACATAATCCTAAAATTCTATAATATATTTAATACCGCACTGACTTTCTGTGTTCATTTTTAATATTTCCAAATAAATTGAATTTATACAATCAACTTTATGAACTATGCATAAGATAACTATAAATTGTAGACATTTATGTTAATTTGATCGTCACAAATTTGTATGAGAGAATTTGAATCTGGTGTCACCTGGAAGACTTCTTTTACTACGCACCCCAGAGGAGTCAGCCCAACTTTAAGTACCAAGGTAAGTAGCAATAACCGAGAAGCTTCATTAAAGTTAAACTTTCAATTAATTTTACACGCGTAAAAACTTCACTGTACAAATTTAGACCTTTTTATATTAATACCAAGTGACGGAACGAACAAATCATGCGCCAAGTCTTAAGCGATAACTCATAACGGTTGCAGTGTCACTCATATCTTTGCCATTGTCAATGCACCAGTCGCTCTCTGATATAAAGTTAGCAAGGCTACTGCTTCGCGGCAGAAATAGATAAGGTGGTAGTACTTCCCTGGACGAACTCCATCAGATAGAAGTTTACTGCTACTAATATTACAATTTTATATTTGAATAAAACAATATAATGTCACATTTATTGCCTCCTGTCCTTATAATATTTCGTTGCACATTTTATTGGACGTTTTGTATAAGTAATAATCCCATACGTAACACGCACCGATGGGCTGTACACGAATGGTTTAAATCCCATACTTATATTATTATATAATTTAGTCAATTGTTCTGATTAAATATGTATTACCAAGACCCTGCATTAGCCATGTTTTCATAATGTACGTAAGCGAACTAAACATCTTGTCCTATATAATAATATAATTATACATTTGTGAATTTATTTGACGCAACCCTAGGGTTTATAAATATAGCTAATATAAATAAACGCTTTATTTTACCAGGCTGCAGTATAAAATAGATGTTAAGAGATTGACTTCATATGGGTGATATTTTAAATGTTTCGATGGTTGAAAGGAAGTACCGGCGTCGGCAAATGCGAATGTGCTGAAGCGAATTTCAATGCATACGCGAACGTACCTTATTTCATTTTCACTTTTGACCTCCCTTTTTGAATTTTATTTCCAAGAGGAAGAGGACTACTGTTACCCCGTTGCAATGAAGTTTTCGTATGGGTTACGAAGTGAATTCAACGTACACTTTTATGTTTCTCTTCTTGAAATCGTAAATTTTTGACCTTGTTATTAGGGTTTTGAATCAAAGATCTTTAGGAATTTTTCTACAACACTATATAGCAAGTCCTACGAGAAGCACAGTTCTGCGAGAATTTAATGGGACGATTCCTCGTCAATACGAGCAGCCATCATAATTTCTACGAAAAAGACTATAGCTAGTCGACATTTTTGTGGTAGATATTTTTTTTAATTTAAAATTGATCCATATTAGAAAGGAGAATAATTTGAATGACTAAAATTTTTGTATATAACATAATCTCAGTACAGAGTACTAAAAACCGACCTCAAAAATCATTCAACCCCTAAGTTGCCACCCTTGGAAGTGGAATATTTTCTTCAAATTTAAATGAGACCACTGACACTGAGGAGTTTACAAATGCTGGAGTTATAGCATAACCTACAAACCAAAAAAAAGATACAGATGAATTGAGAACCTTCTCCTTTTTTTAAGTCGGTTGAAAAGATAGGCAGAATACTTTGGTTAATACAAATGACACCACTGAAAACTTTGAACTAAATAAACAAGAGAACTGAAAATGACGCATGGAAAATTTTTTATGAAAACAACATCATAATAAAACAAAAATAATAACGCAAATAATTTACAAAAACAAGACAAAAAATGTGGAGTACCTTGTGTGATGCCAGCTGCGGTAACAGGAGGGTCAAAAACTCAACTATTGGTAGAAAACGCTTTGTGCGTTCTCAGCGCTGATTTTCCGTTAGAACTCATTATCGGTATGACGTTGTACTTTAGCGTCATTAAAAATATTAAGTGAAATGTAGTCCCGGACACATAATTCGAGCGTCCTCGCATTTCTGTCGTAAAGAGCCAGAATGCAAAAACAGCGTTATCATCGAAGAAAAAGTTTTCTCCGGTTTTGCAAATCCAAATTCCCAACAAGGACATAAAGAAAAGACACTTGGTATACTAGTTTCAGAATCGCATAATAATTTCTAATCAATCAAACATTGTTTAAGCTTAGGGCACTGAAAACTGAAAATGCGTATTGGCTCGAATTATACGTCCGGAAGTGTATATTCTATATTAAAAGGGACTATGGAATTGGAGAACAACCTTGCAGTAATAAACGCGTGCAATACTTTTGAATAATTAGGATTTTCCCTATCATCGTGCTTAAACATCTAATTACTCTCTCACCATTTCGCGTGTCGAAAATCGTAAATCAGATAAGAAAGAATGTTATAATTTGTTTAATATCAGCTTTCAATCAATCGATTAACATTTCCAATTCTGGTTCGGATGCCAACTCATTGTTTATTGACTGCTGATCGCCGCAGTACTTCCGAACAGGCGCCCCCTAACATGATTAATTCATTGACGTTTTACAAACTTAAACATTTGTTTACTGTCATGTTAATGTTATTTTGCGTAACTAATTATCCACCGTTATATATATAAACATCTATGTACATTGACTGTATGAACATTAATAATTTCTTACTACCATGATATGCATTTATTTTTTGTGATATTACTCCACTAGTTTGCATAATCCTTAATGCAAAGATCGAACATAAAGAAAAATTATGTCGATCTGACAGGACTCGAACCTGCGTTTGTGCCACATCAGGGCAACTGAGCTACAGATAGAATCGGCAGACCTTGTGAATTTTTGTATGCGTTTGATATATAGATCATTGAGCAGTTACACAAGGCGACTTTTAGCAACGATGCAAACGCTATGCAGTCGCTTATTATCTACCTTTCCACAGTCGCACGATTTTAAGCAGCGATGCAAACGCGATGTAAGCGCGCGACTGCATATCGATGCAGTTTGTATCGACAAATGCACGATTGCATCGCTACACTTGAGATTTATAGGCAATTGCATCGATGCAAGCGCCCGTTTGTATCGATGCAATCGCGCGTTTGTTCGATGCAATCGCCCGTTTGTATCGATGTAATCGCGCGTTTGTATTGATGCAGTCGCGCCTTTGCATCGCTGCATAAAAGTCACCGTGTGTAACCACTCTTTGTTTTTAATTTTAACGGATTTATTGTCTGAATCTGTGAGAAAAATGACAGCTAAGACAAGAGATGTCGCTTTATAAATTGTAATGTTGTTTGTAATGATATTATGGTGTTTTACTACCATGACTTTTTTACCTGAAATGAGAAATGTATTTGCTAAAACGTAGTACCATACCTAAAACTTAGTAGTACAAGTTCGCCTCGTAAGACTGCAGTGGCTTGTAGGCTAACAGATAGTTCCACGAAGAATAAACTCAGCCACTCAAACAATGCCCCAGGGCGCGATCGAAAACATTTTCTACCTTTAAATTTTTTGTCTTTTCATAAAAGGTAAGTATTATCTTACTTACTCACTTCTGTGGCGCATTGATACAAAGAGGGTCTTGGTCTCCGACATCCGAAACTGCCACGCCACTCGGTTCTGAGCCTGATTCTTGCAGTACCGAGATTTTTCAGGTGTTGCTGGACTTCATTGCTCCAACGCCACCAGAGACGTCCGACTGGCCGGCGTCCACTCGGTGGACCCAAGAACGCCCTTTTCGCGGAATGATCCTTTACCATACTCATGTCCAAGCCAACGCAGCCTCGCAGATCGAATTTCTCCTACAATATTGAGCCAGGACATCAAATCTTCAGTTTCAAGGTTGTTTCTTGCCCTCCAGCTTTCATCTTCCCTTTGACTCGTTCACAGATTTTATTTCAATAATAAAAATGGGTAAAACATTTAACTGCCTCCGAACCCGCACGGTTATCATGCTGGTTTGCCACACAGAGGTTCCGGGTTCGATTCCTAAGCCTAGAAAAATATTTAGCCTACATTTATTTCTTTAGTGAGTTTGTCCATGGCATCCGGGATACAGGGTTTCCCTAGTGCGTTATTATTAATATTTAATCTAATTACAACACAGATTTCATCATGTTATAATATTAGTCGTACCATCTGTAACAATATAAGATATTTAAGTCGCTTGTTGGTTTGCAGCTAGTATTTATGTGGTCTGTGGGTTGCAGCAATCACCGCAATTCGCAGTAGGCCTTGCACATTGGCCTGCTCACGTGAAAGTACCACAACAACATTCATGAATTTTGTTTATCATAATAAGTGATGGAGTAACAAGTCGTGCGCCTGATGGTAACTAATTCCTGTCCATAACAGTTGTAGTGCCACTCAGAGCTTTAAATCGCAAAGATCTGAGGGGCATAGCCACTGCGCCCGTCACCCTGAGATATAGGTGTCAACCTATGTCCCTTGTGCCTGTAATTTCACCAGCAGTCTTCAAAGCCGGAATGCATTAATGCTGACATTACAGCTTAGCGGCAGAGCTATATATATTAAAACATACTACTGCCACAACACGTGTTACCGATCAACATAAATAGCAAACAATTGATTTAATTATTTTTTTTGAGACCGCTTAACAAAAACTTTTATTCCCGGTATCGTCTATTTTATCAGACAGATTTTATTAAGAGTTGTTACATTCGTCAAGGAAACCTATCAACCTTGTTACGGACTAATTAGTACGCGGTCCTACAGAAGGTGTTTTGTGGTCTTCCTCGCAACACGGACGGGTTATTAAGTTTTTTGGGCATCGAATGTTTATACTTTAAAGACTTTTGCTGAAAAATTGCTGCAATTTCCATTAAGGAACATTTTCATTTGTATAATAATCCTTGCAGACACATAATTAAAAAAAAATTCATTCATTACTAACCTAGTATAATTAGACTAGTGTGGTAACTCCGTACACACGTAGCATAGCTGTTTGTATGTGGGAACGCCCGCCGCTCGCCATGTACGAACGCACACATTCGCATAACAATGAAAGGCGCATGGAACAACTAGCGCTATGCATCGCGAGCGTACCGCGAGATGATGCCAATGTGTACGTTCGTACACGACTCGCGACTGGCGCGCACATTACAAGCCTCGCCGCTGCGATCGCCCCAAATGGAGACGTTTTATAAGAAACAAAACGTCACATTATGAAACCCGTCGACGATTCGAATTAGACGTCGGACGAACAGAAAGCCTGACCACCACTGGCGTTCGGCGATCATTACAAGCATGGTGTGCTCACATGCCTCCTGTCATTGGCTACGTGAGTCACGTGAGAGAGCACGAGCGCCACCAATAACCTAGTTGAAGCAGTTGCGGTAGCCCAAAACGGTCAGGAGAATTTATTTGGTGTCTAAGCTATATTTTACCACTTACTACAAGGTAGAAATTAAAATACAAATTCGACTCTATGATGCTTACAATCAGAATGGTGCAAAGGTCTTTACGGTTGAAACCTTAGAGCACACAATGCAATTAAATGTTAAGTACTAATCACTAGGGGACGATTCTCATATCGTCGTGCTGCAATATTGTCTCGCTTCAACACTCCTGTTCATAACAGTTGCAGTGCCACTCAGAGCTTTATACTGCATAGATCTCAGGGACACGGATACTGCGCCCGTCACCCTGAAACGTAATTTGGCAAGTCCCATGTAAGCATTACTGCATTCCCAACCGGAATGCAGTAATGCTTACATTACTGCTCGGTGGCAGAAATAGGTAAGGTGGCAGTACTTCCCTGGACGAGCATTAAGAAGGAATTCTACTGCTACTCAAATGTCATATCAACAATGTTACAGATACCTATATCATTAATATTACTAAGATGCAAAGAAGTCTAAATCACCAATGGCTAAGCAGAATATTCTAAATTCTTTATTAGTTTGCGTTTATCAATATCACTAAAAACATAATCGAAAAAGAATTGTTTGCAATAAATTAAAAAAATTATCAAGTCTATTTTGATTTCTTCTTTGTTTTTGTCAGAAGTAAAATTTGTATCGACACTTACAGATATGGATTCTGTCTCGCTTATATGACTTTACGTTCGACTTTCCCGCCCTTATCGTCGCCGATCACTAGTTATAACTTTTAAAGCGCTGATGATAGACTTATTTCTATTGTGAGATTCTCAGACTATCGCAATGAATTTGCTTTCGATATCCTGCACATTTCTCCGATTATTCTTTCTGTAACCATTGTCTCTCCCGCGCCAGAATTGGCACCCGCAACTATCCAACAACATCCACCGCGAATATATAATTACACGTTCACTATCGAGAGTGTCAATTTGCGATACGCAATTTGTTATATTGATAAAATTATTATCTGTTAATTAAAGCTTCAATATCCGTGTTTGTTTTCGTCTCATACGCCAGAGATATTTCTTTTCATTACTGTAAGCTTTGTAGTAGCCGTAAAGATCCCTGTGGAAGAGTTCATCCAGGAAAGTACTGCCACCTTACCTATTTCTTCCGCCGAACAGCAATGTGTGCATTACTATGTTCCGGTTTTCAAGGGTAAGGGTGCTGGTGAAATTACAGGCACGTGGGACTAGGCAACTTATGTCTCAGGGTGACAGGCGCAGTGGCAATGCCTCTCAGATCTTTGCAATTTAAAGCTCTGAGTTACACTGCAACGGAACTGCGTGTCGCTTACCACCAGGCGCACGACTTGTTTGTCTCGACACTTAATATCATAAAAAAACCTAGTAGTACCTCTATATTGTTGCGGCTAACTAAGCTGTCCGAAGTTCAGGTTCAGGTTCAGCCTGTTCAGCTGTGGGTATATGTAACAGTATACTGGTCAACCTTACATCTGAAGTAACAAAGTTGTGTAACATGAAGATATTTATGTAATGTGTGTGATTTGTTAATAATTACTTACTGTATTATCTTCCTATGGAGGTAACATTTCCTCCTAAAAATAAAAGACTACCACACACGTGAGCGCCGTGCTCGGGATGTGGACGGGGCGTGCTAGTTTGTATGAACTGTGGGTCCGTTCTGGCGCCGGCCCGGAGACGGATATGTGTGAACGAGTACATTCAAAATATAGGCAACGATATTTTTTTACCCCCGACAGAGCACGGCCCGTCCACGTCCCAGGCACGGCCCGGATATGTGTGGATAGACCTTAAACCCTCTAACAAATACAGAAAAAAAGACACGGAAAAAGCAATTATCGAAACACACGGTTTTGTAAAATACGCATAGTGACATTTACGAGTACATTGAAACCTAATAAGACAGTCTGACTTAATACTAAAGCGCATACTTCTCGATAATAAAGTGTTATACGATCGATTACAGAATTAAAGTTCTAAGATAAAAACTAAGCCGAGCTGCGCCTGTGAGACCCTACACTGAGCTTCAAAGTAAATCACTCGTAATAAAATGTGGTACTTTCCTCAAAGTATACATAGAAAAAACCGTGTTCGAGTAGCACGCTCGCTGAAGAACACGAGAATAATTGAGGCTATCAATATTACGTATAGCGGATATATATAAAATAAATTAATAACTAAATACTTTTTATACATGATAATCTCAGTACACAATACTAAAAAAACCGAACTCAAAAAAAGTACGTGGAAATACATATAATTACCAAGTTTTATTTAAATCGGTTACCGGAAAGTGCGCAAAACTTGATTCATCCCCAAGTTTGCCACTTTATGGGACTTGCACAGGAGATAATAAAAATCGGTTCTCACTACTCAAAGTATATTGAGAAAAATACGCCTAGAATTTGAGAATAGCAAAATCAATCATTAAAATAATTTATCCTTTTAATAAAATTTAGGCGCTATTTAAAAAAATGAATCTTCATACATGAACAGACACCCTTAGAGGTGGATGATTTTCTTCAAAATTAAATGGGACCACTATGGAGGTACCTTCTTTCCAACAAAAAAGAATCATGAAAATCAGTTCACAAATACCGGAGTTAGCGCGTAACATACATACAAAAAAACATACAGTCGAATTAAGAACCTTCTCCTTTTTTTTAAAGTCGGTTAAAAATAGCATCCAAATATCTAATAATTACGTGCTTTAGTATCATTTAGACTAATATTGCAAAAAAAAATTAAACGTGGTTTACACCACTTTTGCGCTGATAGCTCCAATTAAGATATTTGAAATCACTACAAGTATCTCGCCATTTATTTTCGAAAATTATGGCAACATTTTCGAGTACAAGTGACAATCTTAATAGCATATTAATTACGTATTACGAACGTAGCGGCTGGTAACTTAGAACATAAATTTCGATCTCGGCAGGATCGCATAATAACCTATAAGTTCTTTTGACAATGCCAACTTTGATATAAAAGAAATCATTAAAGTGGCGAACATTCTCGAATGGAAAAATATCTTTTCAATACCTAATGTTTACCAACGTCTCCATGTTAGATATAGTTATGTATCATGGAGATATTTATACATCAATCCCATTTTGTACGATGTATAGATACGTTGCTGATTGAGGTTGTATCCGTTCCCGCCCTTTTGAAGCTAGGGAGTCGGGACTCAATGGTTTAGGTAGTTAGTTATATTTGTTTCAAAAAGCCTATGTCGACTTTTGCTGAACAGCAATGACCTTGAGCCAATTCACTTGTCAAATAATGGAATAAATGTGGTAAAATCGATGCCGGCGGCAGGGTGCGTGCGCTCGATACCGGAAAACGCGATCACGACTAGTGACCTACTAAGTCAAAACGCACGGCCACACGTTCAAACAACGGCAACGTGTGGTATAAAAAGACGTTTTAAAATAAAATAGGGCACACTTTGGTTGTAGTATATCACATAAAGTTATTTATTAGTTTCTTTAGTCTCGAAAAAGTTGCCGTTTTGCCGATGTCATCTTATGATGACCTTATGAGGGTTTTATAACCCTTTGTATTTTGACTTTTGCTGTTATGTAATAATCGTAGTTGAAGTTAGAAGTTAGACACACTTGAATAGCTCGAGGTGGCCGTATTTTTTATTATTTTTAATATAGACTTTTTTAAATAGAAGGTATAGAATGAAATTTACTTGCGGTTTTGCAGCAACCTTAATAACCTAAGATTTAGGTTGGATTTTGAACACCCTGAATCAGCTTTTGATGGAGTGTATTTAATTATATTATAACAACATACATGACAGCGGTTAATTTGAGATAGAAACATTATATACCCAAAATGTAGAGACAATGGTATAAACATAATAGTGTAGTGTTGCGTCGACACAAAAGGGGAATCATGTGTTTTATGGATATAAAAGAAATTATTCAGTTGCTTCGGTAAAAGTTAAACTTATCTTCCCATACATCATACCCTCTTCACAGCAGTCTCTTTTAACAAATATGTTAAGGTCATTTTTCGTGGTGGACAGCTGGCTCAAAGTGGGTTGAAGATTTCATATGGCTTTGAAATATCTTTTTTATGTATATGGGACAGAAAATACTGTAAATCTTCGGATAGTTTTCAATAAAGTACACATGTACAAAATTGGTTCTTTACTCGATCAACTTTGCATGGTGAACAAACCACTAGCGGATCGATCAACTTTACTGGCGTCATAGTTTATATTGTCTATAAAAAGCTACTTTTACAATAAATTTTTCTACCTTTAAAGGCACGTGAATCTGTCACATGATATAGAGAGAAAACTCGCGTATTTTAAACGCAAGAATGTTGCGTTGTTTTCCGGAAAACTTTCTTTATTATTTTTAAATACCAGCGAACAGAACTGTAGTGTTAAAATCACTGTAGGACAAAATATCTTATGAAGCCACATTTCACTTCATAGTTCTACAATATCAGTGAAACTCTCCTCAAAATATTCCGGTGGAAAAGAACAGCAGCGTTTTAGAAGACAATTAACAATACATATTTTAACTAAAAATTAACAGCACAGTAAGTATTTAATCATCCAATTAAGGTCTCATAGCCGACCCATTTATACGTCCAACTGCTGGGCATGGGTTTCCTCTCAGGCGAGGGTTTTTAAGCCACAGCCCGCCACCCTGGCCCAATGCGGGTTGGGGACCTCACATGTTTTCCGATCACGATATAATAATAATACATTTATTTCAGAAGTGCATCCATATTTGTTAACAATAATCTTTTCAACTATGTTAGTAACATCACATGATTTATAAAAATATAAATATTACAATTTCTCACTTCTCATCCTAGCCTGTATCCGGTGGATGAATATCGAGTTGTCATTTGTATCAGCCACCGCGGTCACAAGGAAATTTTCGCTGCCGCCCTCGCGCATCATCAGAGATGCGACTCGCTTGCGCATGACGGCATGAAAGTCGTCCGTGCGCGCCTCCGCAAACATCCGCGACGCACTCCAGTGCCGCGGCAGCCCTATCAGCATCCTGAACGCATCGTTATAAACGACATGCATCGCATTACAAGCTCTCTTAGTACAGCTGATTCGCAGGGCGCAGGTGTAAAAAGTTAGAGAATAAACTCTAAACAAGGTCGTTTTAACACTTGTTGTGCATTTTGCAAACCTGCGGATCAAAAAAAAATTAAAATTAATATATTAATATAATGATATGAAAAGCTAGTCATCATGATTAGAAGGAAAGCGTCCACAGCTGGACATAGACCGCTCTAATATACGCCACCCCAAACGTGACGGCTTTCAGCTTAGGGTTTCCTGTTACTTTCATACGTGCGGCGACTCTATTTTGTGATCACCGTGAACAATTCCATTACAATATTTTCTTTTATAATCTAATAACTGTTCGCCGACTAATAACAAACCTCATGTGTCTATGTATTGAACTAGCCAAGCGCTTCTCAATTAACAAAACATTCCTTGAAGTAAAGAAATAAAGACGCTTCTATGGCCAGAACATGCTATTCATCATTTAGTCGGTAACAAAAGATTTGATTTATTTAGCGGAATCCGGGAGAAAAAACCTGCACAGCTTACGTCTTAAGACTTATTAATCAAACAGATCTACTGCAGGAAATTTGTTGCTTCTGCTGCGGATTAAGCCTTCTTTTTACATCACTCGGAATACGTTACGAACAACAAAACATATAACAACAACAGTTTCTCTTCATTTGAAACTGGTTACGAAACGCGGTCACGATGACGGCCTAAAGGAAAGAAAATGACCCGGTGTGTTTATCGGCCGTTTATTTTCATACTTTTGTCCGGAGATTTTCATATGATTATCCAGCCCCTGTGAAGTCATAAAGGGGGTTAAGTTTTGTTGTGCGTACAACCGCGTATGATCCGCACCCTTGGCGTAATAATGCCACTTTAGCAAAATGACAACTTTTCAGGAGAGAGGTTCAATTCCACGAACGAAATTAGTGGACAACTTTTTTATTCTTAAATAGGAGAATTACAAAATTCGTACACAGGGTTGTTTAAAATACAGCAACCCCGCAGGGCTATAAAATAAAAGTCTTCTTAATATATAAAAGTCTTCTTCTTAATGTGCCGCTTCTCTACGAAGGTTGGCAACCACCATTTATTCTGATTTTTGAAGCTGCTGCAAGAAAGAGGGAACGTGTGCTAAGGTGGAACCAATCTCTCAGATTCTTTAACCATGTGGTTTTTCTTCTGCCACGACGACGCTTTCCTTGTATTCTTCCCAGCATTAGAAGTTGAATGCGGTATCTATTGCCTCTCATTACGTGGCCAAAATACTGTAGCTTACTTTCCTTTACGGTTTTGAGTATTTCTAACTTATTTCCCATTCGACGAAGAACCTCAACAGTGGTGACCTTTTGTACCCTCGATACGCCAAAGGCTATCGGCTATCGGCTATCGGCTACTAACATCATAAACTACAACTTTTATTCCATGACTAGTTACGAAAGATAATGAATTTACCAAAAATAAACTTTACTATGACACTTTTAGATGTGTTTTTTTGGACTACAAACTGGACGACAGCGGGCAACGGCGCGATAGCGACAGCGATGCAAGCGGCAGCTTGCGCGATTTGATCAAAATGCCTAAGGGCGCGTTCCCATTATTTAGTGACGGCAGATAGTCCTTCAGTTTAAAGTGTCGTGACTTGTATATTTAAATGAAGTTGTTTACACATAGAACGACATGATTAACTTTTTGACGTTACAACGACAGACTGTCGTGACAATGGGAAGAGCTAGAACGGCAGTCGTCTGACGACAAATAAAACGTCACGATAAAAATGTGACGACAGTCTGTTGTGTGAACGACAAGGCGGCTGCCGTGAACCAATGAATTGTCGTTAATACTAGTGGGAACAGCTAGACACGACAGTCGTTCAACGATAATCGTCCACGACACAGTCACGACAAATAGTCGTGATATGTACACAGGCTAGACGCGACGTTCGTCCAACGGAAAAAAAAATTTTACGACTTAATGGGAACGCATCCTAAGGAGGCCAACAGGTTGACAGCATGTTTGCAGTTAACGCGTGAAGTCGTAATCAACTTCACGCAACACATCATCGAGTGAAATTGATTACGACTTCACGCATTAACTGCAAACATTCAGTTAATCTGTTAGCAGCCTAAGTTTGATTAAGCTGTTCTAGTGGGCAGCGGCGCGGGCGTACATGGCGTATAGTGTCTTCTTGTTGCTTGCCCATACCTATTTTTCGACCAATCAAGTTCGGAGATGTAGATGTCGTAGCAGGAAATAATTTCAGCAGTTTTAGAAAGACCAATATGGCCAACGAACATATTAATAATAATATACCATAAAAATAGAAGGCTTATTTATCAATACATAGAGAATAATAGACTCTTTCATAATTAAAATGTGATTCCATTTCTGGCTTTATATTTGCAAGAATATAGTCAAACGTTCCCACAGTCAGTCTAGAGCAATCATAGAACTTATTTCATTGAAACTCGCCTTTTCGCTTTTTTATTTGTAGTTAATGTTCACGACTTCTTTTACCCAAAATAACTCATACTGAATAAAAGAGTTAGGTACTATAAAAAGGTCACGTCACAATATCGACATCGCACTCACACTCTCGTTACGTCACTTTACCGCCACAAACTAGGCGATCCAGTCGCTGGTGTCGAGAAAAGGCCACGTTTACAGCGCCGCCACCCTCACCGCTGTCGTCACCGCGTCCCCGCTTGCTGGCGTCCAGTTTGTGGCCTAATGTAAGCGTCCTCTCCTACAACCCCCATCCTTGGTCCTGCGTTTTGAATAGAATTATCACCGCTTAGTGCGATCTATTTAAATAGTTTTATTTAATTCATGTACTTCGTAAGGTGATAAGGTCTTTTGACTTACGATTTTTTTTTATAATACTAAGTGACGGGAAGAACAAGTTGTGCGCCCGCTGGTGAGCGACACGCCTGTCCATAGCAGTTGCAGTTTCACTCGGAGCTTTAAATCACAAAGACTTGAGGGGCACTGCCACTCCATCCGACACCCTGAGACGTAAGTTGACGAGTCCCAAATGCCTGTAATTTCACCAGCACACTTGTCCTTCGAAAGCGGAACGCAGTAATGTTCACATCACTGCTTGGCGGCAGAAATAAGTAAGGTGGCAGTACTTTTGTGGACGAGCTCTTTCACAAGGGGCTCTACTACTACTAAATTATTATCATACGAAGATGAATGATTATCATATGTGGCTTTATATCAAGAGAACTACATATACTCCGTCACTAAGCTAAATTATTAGAATCTTCTTGAACACGCGCTTGTCATAATTTACAACCTTTATTGAGATTCCTAGATTGACAATGGTAACTATCAGTATGCAAAGAAAAATTATACTCAACAATGGTTCATGCATTTTGAAATATGTAAACTATTCTAAACCTCTCTCGCTTTGTAAACTGCGCGGACTCGATATACTTCAGATTTTTATAGGAAATAAAAACGATAATGAAAACGTTTTTAGTCAACAAGTCAATATCTTTGTAGACACTTTGTGCCTTTGTAGGTTTGCCCTAAGGCTGCAAACTGGACGACAGCGAGTGGCGTCTGACTTGGACTGGGAGAAGTATACGAGCAGCATTCACTGTGAACGATTCCGAATATTTTGGCGAACAGTGTTGTAAAAAGTTGAGACACAAATTAGTACCGGAACTCATGCGGTCACCCATAGCCCAACGGAAATACCAATAGGCAACGCTCACGAAGATAACTGGCGATTATAGTGATTATGTATATAAATTCAATATAAATAAAATATTCAATGTAAATCATTGAATTTTATCAGTAGATACATTGTATGTGGCTAAGCAGTAGGCGGCAAATGCACAGACAGCACTTGGAAATTACACTGTAAAGCCGGCAGTTGTTTTTTTTTTAAGACCCATGTAGCGAAAAAGGGGGAAATTGATATTCAATTTTTTTGTGAAATTACTCCACTAGCCTGGTATGATTATTAATACAAAGGTCGAACACTCAGAAAAAATGCCTTCGATCGAACGTCTTCTAGCATAACGTGTCAGACATTATACCAACTACGCAAATAAACGTTTTTTTTAATGATTATATTATATGCATTCCACTATTATTCTTCCTATATTGCGATAGTATTTTAGTGAGTTGTTCTGCCTACGAACGTTCCCAAAAAATTCTGTAATATTGGAACCACTTAAAATGTCAGTATGGCCAGTTGTTTCGATAAATGTGTTCTCGATCGTAAAGGTTGTTCTTTTGCAGATGCACTTCTCCACTACAAAGTGTTTCTTTTATTTTCACCAATGTGTATGCAGCCTAAAGGACTTTTGTAGATTATTTGATGCGTTATGTCGGGTACATATAACTTTTGACAAATAAAGTATTCGTTATTTTTACAAGTTTTATGCGTTTTCTGTATCTGTAACGGAAACCTATCACAACCATGGTATGGTAATAGTGTTTCCTATGTCATGATCAAAGCACAAAGAAATTAGCGCATATGCTAAATGCAGATTTTATGACAACCAAATTATGGGACGAACATTTCGTACGACTGTTGATAAGTGGTTCGCGATGCCGAGAGTACGGGATCACCCACTTTAACGGACGAAAAGGGCGACCCCGTCATTCTGGGAATGAGAGTCGGTAAATATTCTTTCAGCCATCTTGTCCAAAAGATCCGCAACAATTTCAGTGCCACTCAGAGTTTTAAAAGTTCTGCGCCCGTCACCTTGAGACATAAATTGACAAGTCCTGTGTCTTACAGTGCCATATGCCCACGTTATTACCACAAACACCATCCATAGAGTATATAACCAGAAATAAGGACGAAAAGTATTCTGCACAAATCATTATGGTGACAACTGCGCTCCGATTGGTCAGCCCGAATTCGAAACAATAGACGGGTGTCGTCAATTGTTTCACTTCAAATCGACCAGTTTAACTTGAGCGTTACTAGAATGGACGACTATTGAAAAACTACATTTAATATTTAATTACCGATGAAATGTGATTCTGTTTGTTTTGTAATTAGATGTTTTTCTCACACCACCGAATAAAACAGCCTCCCATTTAGATATGTTGTCTTTATTACTTATTATTATTTTTGGAATATAGCGCCAACAACTAACCTGCGTGTACGTCTCCACACGCAGGTTAGTTGTTGGCGCTGCACTATTTCAACTTTGTAATTAGCGATTTCAGCGCAAACAAGAGTTGATATTTAAAAGTGATATAAGGCCCATTTGCCTGATGAGTTGCCAGGGATGAATGGCTCTTATTTCGTCTCTATTTCTTGTTATCTTTCACATTTAGTTATACGGCTCATTTCACTATTGAGGCGATAAATATAGTTAAATCGTTAGAAACTGTAACTTCATGGACAATAATAAGTATTAATATTACTATACTTCTTATCATTTTGGGCAAAAGTAAAGTGATAAATAAAAATCACTGGTATTTAAATCGAGAGATCAAGCGGAGCATTAACTTTATTATAATTACTAATGTAATAATGTGCTCTAGATTTTGATTGACTTTAAAAAGAGGCATTTCCTAAAATAAACGGTCTAATGAATCAAAGTGCAGCGAGGTAAGCTTTTTGGCGTCTACTCAAATTGCACAATCTACAAATGGAATTACTCGGCCTTTTCTAAAACGATGTGCATGAAATTAGAAAGTGGCATAAAAAGTACAATTCTATAGTTCATGACGAAGCTCAAGTTTAGAATTTATTTCTGTGGCCTGAAATAGTTGAGGTCATAGGTCACCTTTCAATTCCATGAAATAAAAAATTTTTGCTACGTTCAACATTGCAACGTACTACTGTGAAGTACTGCCGCCTTTTCTATTCCGCCAAGCAATAATGCGTTCCTGTTTTAAAGGATAAGGCTGTTGGTGAAATTGCAGGCACATGGGACTTGTCAATTTGTGTCTAGAGGTGACATGCGCAGTGGCAGTGCCCCTCATTTCTTTGCGATGTAAAGCTCTGAGCAGCACTGCAACTGTTATGGGTACGCGTGTCGCTTACCACCAGGCGCACGACTTGTTCGCCCCGTCACTTGATATATTAAAAAGAACAAATTTATGTTTGTAAATTATCAAGATATACGAATAATACAGTAATACAAATAATATTACCTAACACGAAACCTTACGAAAATAGTAACTATACGGAACGTGACGAAAATGATCCTTCCCTTTACGACGGGCCCGTATTTTATAACCACTATCAACGCGACTCAATCGCTGTACTCAAGGACCAGGCATCTTTGGCCAATATGACGTGACCTAATAAAACCCAAATTATATGAACATTATCCACTAATACTGGATATGGGTAAATATGAGGCGAGTTATTTCCTTTTGTTTGAATAACACAAATAAGGAGAAACAATTCATGAAAAGCTTTTATGTTTACGGGAGTTTTTAAATGTCATGCATGCATATCTTTTGGACCACACTGCGGTGGTTTCGAACCGCCAGTAGGCCTGTTACCCACTGAAGCGGAGCGGTATAGAGCTACAATTGATCAACGAAATAGTATTTGACATTATAAAATTACCATTTGTTACCAGAACACATCTAATGATGATAGTGAATAACTATAATATGAAGCGAGAAGAAACCACGCCCTTTGCTTATAGCGCAATTGACTTAAAACTACTTGTTTCATGTTTAAACAGTTGTAGCTGCATATGTTTCGTCTGTTCGCCGAGACGGTCATTGTTTTCAGAGTCAAGAGAGCCCTAGCAACGCGCATAAAGTGTTTTTTGTTTTTCGGGTAACGAAACATAATTTGTGTCAACAATTATGTTTCGTACCCGGAAAGTTACATTTTTACTGCAAAATTTACATACATTTTCGTTATTTTAATCAAAACGTCTAAGTATTAACGATATATGTTTATATACGCCTTAATCCCAAAAAAACTTCGTATAACTCTTAACAAAAATCTACCTTTAACCAGGAATTGATAGATTAAATTTCGTTTGCCCCATCGCCCATCATGGACGCGTTCGTAAACTATTAAGAATAACAAATATAGTTGTTATTGTTATTATTATTATTAGGGTGCCTTCATTTGGGGCCAATGAGACCCCTCGTCACTGCGACCATAAATGATCTATTGTGATCACCACTAATCACAGCTCGGAGCCAAGACCAACATCATTAAGGAGCTGAAGGACTTTCCTGGCTCCGACAGTCTTTAGGTACTCTGGGTGTGGCCTGTGCCTACCTAGTATAGAACTTCTTACGCCCATCAGAGGGCAGCACTTGGTGAGGAGAAGCACAGGAGTTTCATCCGCCTCTTGGCAGAATCTACATTCTCTGTTTTCTCCTTTACAATGTCCTGTTAAGGCTCTAGTCAGCATTCTGATGCCATTCCTGTCTAGTTAAAGTTACATATTACGTTAAGGATTCAAAGTTACGAAAAATGTAAGAAATGTAATCACCTGGCGACACTGCGCGTATCCTTATACTAACGAGGTAGCAATAAATTGGTCTCCCTCGTAGGCCCTCTGATTAGTTGATTGTGTATTCAACACTTTTAGTATACTACACAGCGCAGCGCTTTTAGATTGTTATTATAAATATAACGACATTTGCTAATAACTACGTGTTCGTAGGACCCGTCGACTAAGGCAAGCCCTCAAAGTCCTCAACTCTGACGACCCTATCACCGCCACTTTAAAGGCCAACCAGATCGATATATTATTATATATATTAGTTGTCGCTGGCGAGGCCCTCATTTCAACACGTACTAGCGTAGATTCTCTCCTCCAGCACGCTCTTCTAGCGAAAGTCCCCAGTAGCACCCCGAGCCGAGGTCCTTACCCACTTGGCCGCCCTCAGGCCCACTACTTAGTTTTAGTTTCTTTTTAATGGGTTAAGAGCCTTCAGCTCGCCCTTTCATCTGGTGGCACAATCAAGACAATCAGCGGCGAACTGCAAAACTTCAAAAAAAAAACATAATCCGATTCCAACTCTCAGCATCAGCGTTTCACTGAAAACTGCCTCCAAGGTCGAAAGGTTATCATGCTGGACTGTCACGTAGAGGTCCCGGGTTCGATTCCAGAGGCGGGAGAAATATTTGTGTGGCCTACGTTTATTTCTCTCGTGAGTTTGGGTGTAGTACTAGAATGTTTTACTTAAACGTAGCGGGACAGTTGCTTCAGCTGTACCAAGCACAAGTCAGTGCTTCATAGACGACTGTCTATGAAGCACTGCTGTCACTTATGGGACGGCTCTGGTAAATACCAACTAGCCACCTTGGATTCAATTGATAAGCGTGGCAAGCCTTACAGATGACTCAGAATTAATAACTATAACGCGTACACACGTGCGTTATTATTATTTTTACTGAAAAGTATCTGCAGCTACTAAACACCTAAACTACCACGTCAAGCACCTAAACAACTGTAATAAAAATATATATTTTTGCTTAAAATCTACTTCGCCTCCATCTTCTCTCTTAACAAAAATGAAGTAAAAAAGCGGTAAAAGGAAAATCTGCAAGATTTTTCCGTCTTTTAGGCACGTGACACGCTTCGCGACGGTGCCGTCGCGAAGCGCAAGCTGTGCTTTTCTTTGTTTTCTTGAAAATACATACTTCTTACTCAAGTCACTTAACAACAGTTTTATTCCTGCATCGCAGTGGAATGTACATATCGTAATATGCTTACGTATCTCGTGGTTACTGTCTTAGGAAATTAGGTTTCTCTCTGACAAATTGACTATAGGCAAAAAAGTCCAAGATTTCCACTATGGCTTTTATAAAGCGTAATAAAAATACATGGATCGAACTGAATATACTCGTATATTAACTATAGATGTATTTTATATTGAAAATACTACTAACGCCGTAAATATACAGACGAAAATACCTAATAAATAAATTCGAACTCCTCCAACGCAAACGCATTTCTCGAGCCGACAGACGTATCTATCAAACTGGAGAAACTTTATAATGCTTAAAAAAGAATAGATGTAAAGTTTTTACATTCTATTAAAACTTTTCACGATCATACTCTTAGTTCGTATCATGAAACTTTGAACTTTTTAAGGTGCTACAACAACGCAATTGAAAGGGCTCATTATGCGCGTGATTTTGAACGCAAAACGAATTGATTCATTTCAAGGGTCTCTTAATTGCTGAAAACCTCTCTTTCAACAGCTTTCAGTTGATGTTAAATGAGCTCAAACAAATTAATTTCCTTTTATTATATATAATATCAAGTAACGGGGCGAATAAGTCGTGCGCCTGATGGTAAGCCGTGTAGCTCGTCCATGACAGTTGCAATGCCACTCAGAGCTAAAATAACAAATATCTGAGGGGCTCCCCCACTTCCCGCGTCACCCTAAAACATAAATTGACTAGTCCCATGGTACACATTAGAGATGCAACAGCAAGTATATTGCTGGGCTGTGCAACGTGAGAGATTTAGCAAAATTGTGTTGTTCTAAGTGCAATTTTTTTGTATGTCTGTTCTATCGCACTACTGAGCAAAGGTCAAAAAAGTGGAATTATGAAACCAAAGAACAAACCCTCTTTGCATCTATATCGTTGAGTTCTTTATAGTACCTATTTACACTTCCGCTTCAGCTTCCGCATCCGCTTCATTTTCCATTTCTGCTATGATTTACATCTGAGATCTGTTTCCGCACGTCACCCTGAGACATAAGTTGACAAGTCTCACGGATCTGTAATTTCACCAGCACTCTTACTTGGCGGCAGAAATAGGTAAAGTGGCAGTACTTCCCTGCACGAACTCTTCCTCAAGGAGCGTTACTGTTACTTAAAAGTAAGGTCATGTTAGGTCCGGTTGCAGTAAGGCCGAAAACCAAAATGTCAAACTTGTTGTGATTTTATAACAGGACTACTAGTACACTAGAGTACAATTGAAGCATTGGGAACAAGAAGGGCGTTCGGCACCCGAAGCTCATTTTGATTTCATTGCATCAAAACATGTAAAACACTATCTAGTATCTTGTGACAAAGACACATTTCGATCTTCCTTCTAGATGGCGTAATTTTCATTCATTTAGAAAGTAGCACTCCGCCCTTGTGGCATAGATTATAAATGTGCGTTTGAATTTCCACTACCACCTACAGGTTGTAAAAACTTATTTTAATGTAAAAATAGTCTGAAACGAGCGTCTCCATCTTCAACATGGAGCATCTAGGAGGCCAGTGAGACCTGCTGAAGATGATACTGTCGATTCATTTCAATAAAGCGAATTCTATGAATGATTAAAAAGTCGTTTTAATTTTTTTTAATGTAACTTTTAAATGAGACTGATTCCCAATTTATTTCCTAAAAAACCAATACTAAAACAAACGCTCCATTAATTTACCGGTTTGGGAAAAAAAACAAATGTTTCTAATTGTTTTAAAATAATAATAACACCTGAATCTTTTAGCTAATTAATAGGACAAATGAATAATAAAGTATATAAGAGTCATATTATAAATATTTAAAAAATGTAAAACATTAAAACTTTATTTTAAATTTTCGCGAATCTCACTATTACGTGATACGCCTTTCATAACTTTAGCAACGAAAATTTGAAAACACACACACACACACACACACACACACACACACACACACACACACACCGCACCTTCGTATTACACTAGTTATTATAATAGTTATACCCATTTCAGTTGTTACACTTATAACTTTCATATTACTTTATTAATTGTAGTGTATCATTTATTTTTTGTTCACATACATATATTTTATTTTATCTTACGACTTTGTATAGAAGAGATGTTGTCATATATAATAACCACGATACAGGCCTGGCCTTGTGTGGTTATCAGAGTTTATCACATAAATGTATACCTTAATCTGATAATAATAGAAAAGTTTCCATAAAAAGTACAAATCATTTATCGCTCTAAACGGACATAACATTTAATAATAACTCTTTATTGCACAAAGAAAAGATACATGAAACACAAGTTATAAAGGACATATACAAAGGTGAGCTTATCTCTAGAAGAGATCTCTTCCAGCCAACCATAGCCTAGGTGAAAAATGAAGTCTGCGGGACAATTATTGTACAATAAAATTAAAATTTAAATGTGAATAAAAAAAAATTATAATAATATATATCTTAAGTCATCCTATCTATCTTAGCTCTTTTAATTTATGTTTGAAAGATGCCACCGATGGACTGTCACGAATGCCAGCAGGCAGTTTATTCCACATACGAGTTGCACTTACCGTGAAAGAGTTGTGGACGAATTTCGAGTTGGATTGGGGATTTATTAGTGATCTAGTGTCACAGGTACGTTTTGGGCGGGAACTGGGGGATAAGGGAGAAAAACGGGAACACAGATAATGAAGAAGCTGGGGGTAATGTAGAATTTTGTAAAGGAGACAAAGAACGTGCATAGCTCGGCGAAGTCGGATTGGTAGCCATTTCCACTTAGTCCGAAATTCAGAGACACGGTCATATTTCCGTAAACCGAATATGAAACGGATTGCCAGATTTTGTAGGCGCTCCAGTTTGTTAAGCAGCTCCTCAGTAGCATCAAAATAACAAACATCGGCATAGTCGAGAAGAGGAAGTAGTAAAGACTGAGCAAGCATAACCTTCGTATTGAATGGCAAGAAGAATTGAAGACGCTTGAGAGAACGGTAGGAAAAATGCATGCGTCAACTAACCTCATTTACCTGCGGTCTCCAAGACAGTGTATGATCGATTATCAGACCCAGGTTCTTTGTATTATCAGCATATGCAAGACTCACTCCATTATACGAAACCTTGGCGAGATTATCAATGTCCAACCTACAGTAAAGTCTGTTGCTACATACGATTATTGCCTGTGATTTCGTTGGGTTTATAAGCAAACCAAACGCATCAGCCCAAGACTTCACCACAAGAAGATTTTTATTAATAGCTTCAATGACAGATAGGGTATTGGCTACATCAAAGTGTCTATAAATTTGCACGTCATCAGCGTATATGTGGAACGGAGGAGTTATTCGTTTTGTGAGATCATTTATAAACAGCGAGAAGAGAAGAGGTGAAAGTACACCACCCTGAGGCACCCCTGAAGTCAAAGGAGACCATTCAAAATAAGTGTCATCATGCTTGATCCTTTGAAGGTGATTGCGGAGGTAGTCTGAAAACCAAGCGATTGCAGCAGCGGAGAAGTTAAGAGAGCAAAGAATGGCAAGAAGGATGTCATAGTCGACAGAGTTGAAAGCACTGCTGAAGTCCAGTAACACAATAATGGTAAACAATCGGTTGTCCATGGCGTGGCGAATATCATCCGTGACGTTAAGTAAGGCAGTTACTGTGCTATGACCAGGACGAAAACCGGATTGAGATGGACTTATAAGATCATAACGAGAGACAAATGAGAAAAGTTGTTTATGAACAGTGCCTTCAAGGACCTTGGACAGGAATGGTAGGATGGAGATAGGACGAAATTGGGAGAAAGCCGTAGGAGTAGCGAATTTAGGGATGGGAATGACGTGGGCTTATTTCCAGTCGCTAGGAAAGACGCCAGTAGCAAGTGAACAATTCATAATGTGTGTGATAATTGATGTAACGTCATCCAGGATAGGTATCAGCATATCACAGCAAATACCATCTTCACCTACGGCCTTGGAAGTAACGGATAGGATACTCTTCTTAACCTCCACCTCAGTGACTTCGCGAAAAGAAAAAGGCTCATAAGCAGGACGTGTAACAGTGCCCAGAGAGGTGAGCGTGGAAGTCTGGATACAGACAGCAACTGTAAATGGTGAGTTGGTAAAGTATTTGTTGAGTGAATTAAGATCAGGTAAGTCAATAGTACAGTCACGATCTCTACCCACACCAAGTGATCTCAAGAACTTCCAGGTTTGACCCATAGACAAGCCTTCCATCGAGGAATGGATGTAACGCCGTTTGGCGTCACGACATAGTCTGTTGCAGAGATTACGCAGCCGTTTATAGGAAAGCAAATTATCGTCACCTGGAAACCTCCTAAGGATCGACTTGGCCTTGTCCCTATGTTTCATGATTTTCTTTATTGATGGTGTAAGCCAAGGCGCAGGCAGATGCTTAACGCGTACTGGTCTGAGTGGGGCATGAGAGTCATACAGCTTTATTAACAGATTGTTAAAAATTTTGATCTTCTCATTTACCGTGTTAGCTTCAATCAGTGCAGACCAGTCAAAATTAGAAAAATCCTCTCTCAAGTGATCCACACAAACGCTACCAAAGCTGCGCAGAAAAATGACTTTAATTCTGGGTTAGGGAGTGCGTACTCGGTAAGATACATATATGAGGTCATGATACGACCATTTATGTGGTCTGTGGTCATAACTCTATGCAAAACGCTAATGTCAAGGAGGAAGCTTGCACGTTTGAATTTACTGGTTTACTACCAGATACAGATGTAAAAAGTGTCAGATAGTACAACAAAAACTTAAGGTTAATTTTTGGTAAATTTATGTTTTGTAAAAAATTATTGAATAAAAGCTGTTGTTTATGATATTAGCAATATAGTCCTGCGCGATTGTTAATATTTTACAAATAATCCTGTATATTTTACATATCGCATGGTGATGTTGAAATCCGTGTACGATATCAAAATTCATTAAGGAAGCTGTAGGGTATACATTCGAAAACTGTGTTTTACCTGTCACATCAACATTGATGCCATTGTATAGGCACTTTCTCGGCGATATCACTACAATGGTTAATGCCGTCATTAGATTCAGTTCTGTGTGGTGGAAAGGAAAAACTTCAAATCTTTATTTTTTATATGTAGTTGTGTAGGGTTAGGGTCTACCATAATAATACTAGTAATGCAACGAAAGTTTCATAATGGAAACAGAAACGGAAACAGATCTCAGAAGTAAATCTTAGCGGAAGTGTAAATAAGTAGTAACTTTTAAGTAGCAGTAAAGCTCCTTGTGGAAGAGGTCGTCCAAGGAAATACTGCCACCTGGTTAGGTGGCAGTTCTTCCTTGTTTCTGCCGCCGAACAGTAATGTCAACATTACTGCGTTCCGGTTTTGAAGGGTAAGGGTGTTAACTTATGTCGCAGGGTGATGGGTGGAAACAGGTCTCAGAAGTAAATCTCAGTAGAAACGTAAACGGAAGTAGATGCGGAAGAGGAAGTGCAAATAGGTACTATAACGATCTCAACGACATAGATTCAAACAGGGTCTGGTTTTTACTTTAATAATTGCACTTTTTTGGCCTTTCCTCAGCAGTGGAATAGAACAGGCTTACAAAACAAAAAAATTGCAATTAAAACAACACAAAAGTACTAAAACCCACGCGCTCCGCCGCCTAGCAATACGCGTACGCGCCTGATCCACCGCGAACGTTATAAACTCCCGATAAAAGTACCGTCATGAAAATTGCGGAATCAGAAACGGAAACAGATGTGAAAATGCGCGCGGAACTTCCGTAGTTGCGGAAGTGGAAGTAGGGGTCTGTTTCATCTCTAATATATTCGTGTACCATGGGGCTAGTCAACTTATGTAATAGTAATATTATATTAATAATAATAATATTTAGCTCTGAGTGGCATTGCAACTGTTATGGACAGACGTGTCGCTTACCACCAGGCGCACGACTTGTTCGTCCCGTCACTTGGTGTTATAAAAAGCGCTCAACAGTGGCAAACAAAGAAAATCAGCTCGCTACAATACAGCGGACAATTATTGGTTACTAAACGCTAAAGTAAGTGTTGACCCGGTTTTTTCAATGTTTCTTTATAATGAAAGCCTGCATTGTAATCGTTGAACAAAACAACCATAAAAATGTACACTTTGATAGCCTAAACAGAGCCGTGTAATAATGTATCTGTCTCACAGCTGAGCTTGTGTCATATATTTTTAAAATCTGATCTGATCTACTGATCTTCGTACAGTTTAAAAACTCGACAAATTTGAGAGATTCACTGTAATATGTGAATATTATTATTACTGTCGTATGACCTATTTAAATGTTATACAAAATGCCGGAGGGGAGCGGGCGGCCGTGTCGGTTATCTTTCCCCGACAACAAATCTTTTGTACGTTTTGAATCTATTTACGTTAAGTACATTTTCAATTAGGTTTACGCATTAATAATATTTTAACGACGAACATTGATTCTACGTTTCGAAACCACGTAGGTGGTTTTGTATAGATTATTTACGTTGTACCTACCCGTTTCTGAATCATACTCCTACAACTGTAAACAGCAGCCTTTACAAATCTTTTTGTAGTAGGCGTTGTGGATACGACGACAATTTGTTCAACGTTTGAATAAATCGTCGCAGCACTCGCTTCCACTAAGCCCATTAATGGAAATTGCACTATCAGCGTAGTTAGGTAATTTTCTAGAAAAGGTTTTCCCGACTTCTTTCGAAATCGAACCGCATTCGTAGAATTTTAGTTCCATATAGGTATATAACTTGCTGTAACACTATAACAACGAAAAGCGACTAGTGATCTGCGAATAAATAAATACAATAAATGCCACCTAATTATCACCATTAAATGCATCACGAGCTAGCAGAGAAGCTGAATCAGAGATGTAGCGAGTACAAACCATGACGTATTAAAAAAATATGGTTGGAAATTTTGTCGCTTTCTGTCGTTTTCTTTGCAGCGACTAAATATTTTTCCACGAACATCTTAACGCAAGTTATTGATATTCAATGATATTCAAAATCTAGTAAACTTTATTATGAATAAGATCTCGAGCTTTTAATTAATAAAAATAATCACGTGACAACATAGAGCAGGTATACAATTCGTCGGCGTAATAAACATCCTGTTTTAACCCAGCTATTTTTTACCTGACCTCCTAATGAATCAAATGCTTTTGAGGTAGGTCGTTTTTCTAAAAATCCATTGACTTGTTTTGAAGTACGAAAAAGTCCTAAGTGACAATAGGTAGTTACAAAATTTTCAAAAGCATATTTCAAATCCTGTAAGTTACAATCTGAATAAACGTACGAGCTGTAAATAAGGTTTACCCGTACGTAAGGTAATGCCACTCATATTAACAATGACCCCATTTCCTGAAATACCGACCCTCCCGTGGCATTAATGTTCCTTTTTCAATGTAGGTTTCTTATAATTATAAGTTTTTTATAAAAAAACAAAGGCCGACCTTAAAACTTTGTGGAATTACATGTGTTTGCCGAGTTTTATTGAAATTGGTTAACGGAAAGTTGGTGAACTCCAATGAACAGAATTCATCCCTTAATTTGTCACTTTTAGAAGTGGAATATTTTCTTCAAATTTGATGCAACCGTTATTTTTTTCCAAACAAAAAATACTGAAATCGGTTCACAAGTACCGGAGTAACCACCACAGTAACAACCAGTTAAAAATGATTTGTATTTTCGTACTTAAATTAAATCAAACTACTTTGAAAGAGTTGTCACGCAGTGCTGGCACCGCTTAAGCATGTCCAGGTAACATTAGAATCTACAGATTGTAATGTAGCCTAAGTAACTGAGAGTGTAGTAGCCTCTGCAGCCTACTCCACATATCTTGTTGAAAATTCTCTAAATTCAAAAGAAATAGGGGAATTGAATCCGGCTTTATAAAATACATTTTAAAGTTTTTTGTGATCTTTTAAATGTTTATCGCACATGAGATTTTTGGTAACCAGAAAAATGGTCAAAAATGCGATTGAGCAGGAAGTGACGACGGAACGCAACGAAATGAGAATGGCGAGGCAAAGGAATTAAAGAATGAGTCAAAATTTGATAACAAGTGATCAGAAACTAGAGAAAACGTGATAAATAGGACATCGTCTCAACTTTAAGTACTTAAGTACAAGGTACTTTTTTGTTCAATTTAGTGAAATAAAAATTAAAATCTATGGAAAGAATTGTCTTCTTTTGTGTCCATAGTACAATCGTACCACGACATGTGACGCGTTTCTTTACAATACTGCCTATTATTGTTTCTTACCGTTGATTAGTTATTAAGCATGGGATTCGTAATCAACGGCTCACTCTTGTCACCTGTCAAAGAGAAAATAAATGAAAGCGAAAAAATCCAACCTTCACCGACATCCTTTTTTTGTAAGAACCTGAAGAATAGATGAAAATATTCCCATTCATTTGAAACCCATATCTCAGCTTTACCCCTCGGGATCACTAAGGACGTATTTTCCGAGTGTAGATATAAAGTTTCCTTATAACTTGAAGAAAAAATATCGTACGTAGATATGTTAACTTTATATTATATTAGAGCTACTAAGACGACCTCCCAAAGAATTTTGTGAATTTTCTGCGCCATGAATTTCCGTAAAGCTGTTTACGCAGTGTTGGCGTGATGTTTTCCTTGGTCGTTATACAAGGGCTATGTATAGGTGATAAGTAATGTACTATATGACGTACATGTGTCAGAGATCCCAAGACCCGGCCTGTTAACATTGAAACCCCATCTTTGTACAAACAAATAGAGTGTGTTAATATCACATTTAATATGTATTAGAGATTGCAAAATTATTATGAAATATTCTCCAGAAATATTCGTTAGAATTTAGTGTTTTATTTATTACTTTAGCAAATACACTCTTGGTGAACGACTTGCCTATAACAGGTAAAAATATAGTAAATTTTATGAACATTTATTTTTAATTTAATTCAAATTTGCAAAGTTTATTATTCAAAACATTTATTTATGGTAGAGAATAAGCACACACGTATTATTGAAATGTTGGCGAGATTTTTGTCAATGGGTTTTCAATAAAAGGAAAAAGTGGAAGAAATTTGAAAATCCTTTGGGATATTAAGGAACGTGTTTCTTGCTACTGGTCGTCCTCATGATGATAATAATTTATTTGTATACAGGCCGTCGAAAGAAGACTTCTTTTTGATTTTAAAAACAATTCCAACTGCATTCATTGATTTTTAAACAATCGCCTGGCTAAGCCAGGAATCGAACCCGCCAAATATGAAAAAAAATCTCTAATTTTTTGTACTGATGGAAAACCATTAGGATTGTTTCCTTCTAAATAACATAGCATATTAAATAAAAGTAAAACCATTCAATTTAACATTTAATTGAAACATTTAACTGCAACCTACAATCAATTTAAGTTATCAAATGCTGAAAATGTTTGTAAAGCTGAAAATGTAAATAATCAGTACAGAGTATTAAAAAATCGACTTCAAAAGTTCGTAGAATTACATCTATTTGCCAAGTTTTATTACAATTGGTTACCGAAAAGTGCGCGAAACCGGATGCATCCCTTAGTTTTTCACCCTTCGAGGTGGAATATTTTCTTCAAATTTAAGTACTACTGAGGTACTCTTTTAGGTACTATTTTCAAAAAAAAAAATCAAAATCGGTTCACAGACATAGAGTTATCATTTAACATATGTGTCTTCATTCAGTAAACTTTTCTATCTACTCATCATTATCACCATATACTGCCTGACTTCACCCTCTACTAGGTATAGGCCTACAAGTTTCTGTGCCAGTTTCTATCTACTCACCTGATTTTAAACTAGGGAATTGTCTGTACTATGAATACCAGAGCGACGGAACACATTCATACTCAGTCCAGTATCAATTTACAAAAGTTGATTTCCCAAATTGGTCACATCGGGATACCCGGGCCCTCCTCATCAAGCGACCATAGTGGAAAAAATTTTGGGTCTATACATCCTTAATACACTCACCAAAAGTGTCTAGGCATCACGGGTTTTTTTTAAATATTTTATAAATCTTTTATTAATTTTGTAAATTATGAAATTGACCAAAGACACCATTGATGTTAAAAAAAAACTGATTTTCAGTGCCTAATCGACAAAAACGTGCTTGATTCTTAAACATTTTTGATGTGCGTATATACAATACCAAGTGTATATTCACACGTAGGTGACATAAGTTTTCGTGGCGTCAGTAACGCAAATATTTCTTTTGCAAATGGCACATAAAGCTTACAGAGGCATGAATATCGTATTCCACTGTGAAGTGAAAAACGTATGGAAGAAACAGGATGATATCAAAATTTATCAATCAATTATCAACCTAAAAGCCTTTACACATAGTGTATTTTTTACGCGCGGACGACGCACATTTGTCGCGCGCTACCGTTACTAAAAAACGAGATACAGTCACAGACAGTCCACATTTGCTTACAACGTTCTTACAGAGCACCAAAGGCACCGTAAACGCGTACAGTACGTGAAACGCGCGTGATCCCCGTGTAAAGAAATAGGCTCCAAAAATTAAGCTACTGTTTTTATACTATCATCAGACTTGATATTATAAAAAAGAAACTACACGCCTGTCCATAACAGTTACAGTGCCACTCAGAGCTTTAAATTGCAAAGGCCTGAAGGGCACTGCCACTGCGCCCGTCACCCTGAGACATAATTTGACAAGTCCTATGTGCCTGTAATTTCACCAGCACCCTTACCCTTTAAAACCGGAATACAGTAATGCAAAAACGGAAGACATTACTGCTTGGCGATAGAAATAGGTAAGGTGGCAGCACTTCCCTGGATGAACTCTTTCACAAAGAGCTCTTCTGCTACTAAATACAAAACAATACTAAATATATACGACAATCATTCGAGATACAAACCACCACCGTTCAGTATAGACTGGTATAGAAAGTATATTGTACTACAGGTACAAGGTTATTTTTATAAAAACTCCACACGTATTAACCGGCATTCCTATCATTAATGTAACTTATGCCTCCTACGTGCGTCACCTTTAATCCATATAAATGGTCTTACTTTAATTTACGAACTTGGTAACCAGTCGAATATAATAAGAAGTAAGAGGGTAACTTTCCTGGCCCTGGACAACCCTATGTTTACGTCATTAAATACGTACTGTATTTCAACTGTCGTGTACAAATCATTTACCCTAAGGGAGTCACCACACTCACCAACGTGGAATCGGCTTACGCTGGTTACTAAAAGCTTTATATCCGTGTAATAATAATCGGACCGCCGCAAATGCACGGCTTTTTTCATTACATGGACATTTTTTTTATCTTCAATCGATGCCACACGATTGCAGTCACAACAAAATTAATGAATACAGAAATAAATTAAACTTTGCCATAGATAATAGTAATAAATAGTAATAACGTAGGCTAAAATGATGAATAATGAGTGAATGATGATTATTACTCGATTTTTCGCACTCTCTCGGCGTAACCGCCCGTGTGTCTGCACAATGACAGCACAGATTCAGTCTCTACAAAAAAAAATACTCCTTAATTTCTTATGCTTAACATTACAGCCTCTGTGGCCGGACGGTTACTATGCTGGACAGAGGTTCCGAGTTCGATCCGGCCGAGAGAAATATTTGTATGGCGTACATTTATTTCTCTCGTCAGTTTGGGTGTAATTTGTGATTGTCAATGGGTCGTATACTAGAACTCTACTCAATGCTCAAGTCTGGATTTGAGTATGGTTTAAAGCACTCTAAATCATACTCAATCCCTGCCATTAGGGTCGTATTTCCAATGCTTGTGTTTCCAGTGCAATCCTTACTTGAGCATTGAGTAGTGTTCTGGAATACGACTCTTGGTGTGTCCATGGCACCCGCGATAGAGGGTTTCCCTAGTGCGGGGTCATGAGTGTGCGCGTTAAACTTAAATAAGAGTCATATAATTTCAAATTATACATAATTTGTTTCATATAGTCAGTATTTTTCATTATTACTGTAGTATGTAGATATCGTTGTCTTTCATTTGGTAAAAGCACTCTTGACGTATGATCCGATGCGTCGTTATTATACCAAGGGAATGTTTGAACTAATTCCACCGTAAATGGACAATAACTACGGGAATTTCTTTCATTGGTGCATTTTACAGCGAAATTTATTCCACTCCGAACGAATGCAATTGATCAAATATGATATGCATTTTATGGACCGCTGGAATAAAATGTTCATTTAACGATTTCAAAAAATCAAACGGCGGCGACCGCGGATCTTCGAGGCGATTGTAATTCAGAAATTAGTATTTTGTATATAAGACCATTGGTAGTATCAAAGCCGTAAACATAATGCTTATTTCTGCACCGTCTGGATATTATGATTGACCGTGCAATAAATATTCCTATATTTTGACAGTCGTAATGATGGTTTTTTAAATATTTATATATCAAGCATTGATTATAGAGCCATCAGCTTGAAAAAACAAATAATTAAGAAACTCAAAACGTAATTAATAATATACCTTACTTAAAAGAAAAATTAATTTATGTAAAAACTATATCACATGTAAAGTGGCTAGTTTATGTAACCAGCCATTTTTTGTAATGATTATAACTATTGATAACTTTACAACTAAAAAGTGGTGTTATTTTAAAAAGTGTGACAAATTGTCAGAAATCTTTGAAATACCTACTTCAAATCAAAAAGATGTCAATGCTATCGGTTTTTCAAAAGTGCAGAAAATTAAATGTTTGAAGACAAGCTACAATCGGGCAGTATGGCCAATGAGACGCCTTAGCCTATCCCGAAGGAGGAAATTACTACTACTTTAAAATTGACGGAATATAAGAAATGACAAGAAAATGGTGAGTTTTTACCATCGAGTATATTACCAGAAATAAAGACGAAATGTGATTTAATTTGTTTGAAAATTATTCTGCCAAATCATTACGGTGACAACTGCGCTCCGATTGGCCAACCCGAATTCGAAACAATTGACAGGTGTCGTCAATTGTTTCACTTCAAATCGACGAATTTAACTAGACCTTTGCTATAATGAACGAAAGCTGAAAAATTACATATTTAATTACCGATGAAATGTGATTTCGTTTGTTTTGTAATAAGATATTTTGCTGTTTTTCCCACACCACCCAATGGAACAGCTTCCCATTGTTAGAGATATTATCTTTATTACAATAAACACAGAATATTTTTGGATAATACGGAGACGTGCACACAGGTCAGTTGTTGGGGCGTACTATTTCAGCTTTTTAATTTGTGATTTCAGCGCAAACGAGAGTTGATATTTAAAAGTGATATAAGGCCCATTTGCCTGATGAGTTGCCAGGGATGGATGGCCCGGCCCTTATTTCGTCTCTATTTCTGGTAACATACTCGATGGCTTTTAAAGTTACAGTTTTTACACGAACTATTTTTTAGTTTAAGTACGACCTATACCCTTTTATTATCTTTATAAAGTAACGTCTCTATAGCCAATGGTCTTTAAATAAATAATTAATAATAATGTCAGTTTTGATATAATCAAATGCAAAACTTATAAATTATCTAACGTTAGGACATCGACGGCACGAAGATTTATTATTTACTAAGAAAAACTGTTTACGACAAACGACTTTGAGATCGCCGGTCACCTTAATTGTCAGGGTAACTCTGAATGGACATAATGAACTCACCTAATGGAATTTTCCGCTTTGGTTGGTAAATTACTAAGCCAACGTCACCAATGGACAAGATGGCTCAATTACAAACCGATCGTGCTTGAAATTGATTTTATATACTAACGTAATATATTATTTCACTGGTTATTGTCAAGAATTTTCTGATCAATACGTAATAATAAAAGGAACCCCTGTAGGTGAAGACTTTTGACTTATTTCAATTATACAGAAAATCGGTTTAAAATGTCAAAAAATACCGTGTAAAATGTACCGTTAACCTATGATCTAAGAGCCTAAGCACACAGCGTATTTTGTACGCGCCGACTTCTCGTAACCGCGCGTACGTATCGCACATATTGATAAAATACAGTTTTAATTGAAGGTTTGTTTATTAATTTCAGTTAGTTTTTGAAGTGAAGCAACTACATGAAATTCTATTAGCTTACTACTAATAGCTTTACTTTTTTTACTTTAAACGCGTGGAAAGCGCGTATAAAATACACCGTGTGCATAGACTCTCATATACAAAAAAATCATTGGTGTTAATTTAATTTACCTGAATTAAATTACTTACGTGCGTCTTTTAGTAAACTTAAATCACTTGGGGAATTTGCAGGTTAGTTTTCTCTACCTAATTTCAATGGCAATTTTTATTATTATATTTAAATAATACGACAAAATCGGTTAGAGGGAATGTAGATCGTTTTGCTGATCTCTGATATGTCAATAACCCTATTTCGCTAAAAATGTCGATTACGTTAGCTGTTATTACAAGCACATATCGCACGAATACAATAGCGTATTAACTCTAAAAGTGTATTTTCTCAGAATCGATGAAAAATGAATTACTCACTTTCCGTGAAAGATCATTAAAATTTGTATATAGGTTATAGTTTATCACGGACACCTAAACAATTTCCGACTTAAATTTTTATCGAATGGATATTCAATTATTTTTTATGTGAAATTACCCCACTAGTTTGTTATAATTATTAATACAAAGATCGAACACTCAGAAAAAAATACTTCGGTTCGGCCTGAATGGAACCTAGCCAAATATATTTCCTACTTGACAAATATACTTAAAAATAAAAAATAATAATTCCATATTTCCGAATAAGGACTGTTGTTCGGTATTCTGCGTGTGCTATTCAATCTATAATGGTATCGAATGCCTCACTTACTGACTGGAACGAAACTGGCTGCGTTGTCATTGTTGACGTTGGCAGTCAGTGTCGCTGTAAAAACCCAACCTTCCCTTACAATTATATAATTCCGTTTTATCTCTTATATTTCTGTTGCTGATCACGTTATAATATAAACGAACAAGACTGTACCATCTTCCGGCCCAGTTGAAGGCTCACACTCGCACCACTGCCAAAGTAGTGAAGGGAAGAACACGTGAGTACTTCAGTGTCATTTTAATCAGGATAGCACAAGCAAAGAATTACTAGCGCCCTAAATACAGTTCACTTACAAGCACCTGACACAGCTTCCTTACGCCACAACTGTTTTGGCTAGAATTGGTTCACACAAAGTGTGTCTTATTTTGAGTTAAGACGACAGTTGTAATGACGTGTAGATAATCAAATTTTACGTTCAATAATGATATAATATAATTTCACATATTTTGAGTTACAACACTATATTGTAATAGCAGTGCGAATATATGACTACTCAAAGATGTTATTTGATTAATTGTCCAAGACATTGGAAACAAAATGCTCGAATATTTTATCACGAAAAATGTCTTTGTCTACGCTAACTTTGTCTACACTATCTATGACGCATTTGAGGGCAATAGACAACGAGATTTCACATTCACGAGGGAGTAATTTTTATACGAATATGAGCTTGTATTATGTTATTTCGTTCAGTATTTTCAGATACCTACTTGCGAGAAATTGTGCCTTTCATAAAACACTCGCTGGCAAATGGAGGAGGTACATTGTATATGCCGAGCATTTTTCGTAAGTCTCGAGTAAGTATAGCGAAAGGAGGGCGCAAGAAATGTCCAAAAGTAATAAGACCCATCGCATGTGTTACCGCAGTCCTCACACAAATCGTCATGTTAAACTATTTGCGTTAAAGTATTAATTACTTCAAGAACTGAATTGAAATATACCTCTTTTTTTACTTGGATATTCATTAACGGCATATTCGTACTAATCAATAGCACGGTCCAGCAGTAAAAAAGAAAATGTGAAAAAACTCTGGGAGTGCCCCTCAGATGTTTGCGATTTAAAGCTTTGAGTAGCACTGCAACTGTTGTGGACAGGCGTGTCTCTTACCACCAGGTGCACAACTTGTTCATCCCGTCACTTGGTTTCATAGCACAAAAAAAGGGAAACCTATATCTATATTATGTAGAATTACATCAAAGTAACCGCGGAAGTCAGATTGAAAAGTTTTAGACAAGAAATTGATAAAAGGTATGTTATAATTATTATGGCAAAGATCGAACACTAAGAAAAAATCCTTCGGTCCAGCTGGATTCGAACTAGCGCTCTGAGCATACCGTGACTGACGCTCTCCCAACTGAGCTGCGGAACGAACCAACAGACCTTACAAATTTTTCTATGTGCTTGTTGCAGGTCTTTGTTTGTGGTTTTTAACGACTTTTTGCCCTAATCTTAACATTACATAGAAAATGTATTGTAGAAAAGTTTTACTAGATTGCTATTGTAGAGGACTGTATCAATGGGTTCGAATGGGAGCTATTAACCATAAATATAGAAAAAAAGGGGAGATTTGGTATGGGGGCGTGGTTCGTGTCGCCTCGATACGATCAAAACGATCATATCGAGGTGAGACGCCTACAAACATCGCCACAGTGACATGGCGATCGTTGTACATACAAGATCTCTCGTAAAACGTGAAAATGCCAAGTTGTAGCGATACACCTTGTAAAAATTGGAGTGAAAACAAAAATTTTAAAGCCAGTGAGATATTATTCCACCGGCTATTTGCATTTTTAGTTACTATTTCTATTATTATTCAATGTTTTCTTTTTGTCTCCATAGAAATTTCTAGACTCAAATATAGTAAAATATGTTTATTTACGATGACTGATGTTTATCGACTATAAATTTTTACTGAAATGTTTGAATTTCTTACTATGACTTTTGTAATTAAAGTCCCTAAAATATCGAAGCGAAAAATATTCACGTTAAATTGATTTCTTTTATTTTATTATTATTATTATTACTAAACATTTTATTTCGAGTAACTTTAACACAACTCACATTTCGGACAACTGTTTCAATTTCATGTCAATTTGTATGTTGCTGTTGCTCGTAAATTAAACGTAGAGTATTTTTAATTTTTAAGTTTTTCCTATGAGTTCAAAATAAGAGAAGGTGGGATTGAAGCTGCAGGAAAATCGAAATATTGGGTTTAAATTTCCATAGTAAATGCATTTAAAAAATAAATAAAATAAAATGGCCTTTATTTTACATGAGCATGCAAAATAAATTAGAAACAATTATAGATAATTACATAAATCCTTCATAAAAAACAACAATTTAATTTATCAAATTCGTTGATGGTCCGAGTTTACGCTTGACAATGACAGCTTCACCAACCCGTGGTAACGTATAACGGAAAACTGACACTGCGACGATCGCTATATTTTTATATTATTCTTATAAAACTGACGCTGGCCCAAGCCTAGTGGCCGCCATTAAGAAAATGATAATAATTTATATTAATATATTAATTTAATAATATACCAGTACCAGTGTAGGTATAGTATGAAAAATGGATTTTTTTTTTAAATATTAAAAACAACCACATGGTTTCTAACTATCGATTAGGCAGGATCACATCCCTTGTTGAGTAGCGTCAGTTTAAGGTTAATAAGGTTAACAATTCATGGAGCGGTTTCCATCCGCGCCCGCCGGTGCTGCGAGACAGCGGTTTTATTTCAAACTCACGACCCTGCAAGTTTGTGCGGGCACGTAGCCGCCGCGGTTGCGGGCACGAAACCTTTGCGATTGCGGAACGGACCACGAAGTTAGTGGGAGCTAATCGCAAATCGCGCGGTTAATAGAGAACTCATCCCGCGTGCGCCTGCACCACATTGCGCCTGAACCGACCGCCAAAGTACGCGGGCGACGACGGCCGCCAAGCGCGCAGGTGATCGCGTCATGCGCGGGTCTACAAGTACCCCGCCGTGGCATCCGCGAGAAACCGTCACCCCGTAAAACGCACCGTGAAATCTGCTACTGATTTTACATACTTAACTATCACATTCTACAGATGCCGCGGTCCCGCAGCAGGCGTGTGTGAAAACCGCTCCGTGAGTTCTTAGTGTAACGAGAAATGAGTTTAGTATCTTATGTATATCTACATACATATTCACTGTAGCCGAGGAAATTTTGTTGAGGAGGTGCAAGATTTATTACCTTAACTATTACACCGCACACGAGGTGCTTTTGTAAGGTTAAACTCGGTAATAAAAAAGCTATTTCTCACGATCCCGACTAGATCAAACAACCCCTCACGGTACGTTAGTCCTTTCTGCTGAAAAACTAAAGGAAATTACTCATGAGATTTCACTGTCAAACTCGGTTTAACCCCACAGTGCTCGCGGTAACTACATCATTTTTCGTTCACGACATATATAGCGGCAGCAAGATCTTGAACTTCGATAAGAGAGTGGCTTTGCAAAATAGGGCTGCTATTTATATAATCCAATACGTTTATAGATTAATGTTTACCTTATGATGGTAAGTCACGTTTTGTACAAACTCAATATATGAGCCTAAGTGTTTTCTATTAAAATGCATATGTAACATGGTTCAAAGTGCAAAAACATTTGTATAAAAACAGGACCTTGACATTTTACCTTAGAAGCTGTGTATTGGATTGTGCTTCGAGAGAAAGCCGAAAAAAATTCGGTTTTAAAATAATGGTAACTTCACATTATGTATCGCAACCCTGATCGTAACACGGTATAATTTCCGGGTCGGGTTCAAACGACCTGCCTCAACTAGATATCATTTTGATAATAGAGTATAGCGCGCTCTCTCTTCAACCTTGTAACAAAAATCTTATTCAGCGGTTTGCCCTAAATATCAAAGACGTTACGACGGGGATATATAATTTGTAATTTAGAAATTGACGAACAATTAAGACCCTTATTTGTATTAATACAAAGGTCGAACACAAAGAAAAAATCCTTTCATCTGACAGGACTCAAACCTCCTTCTGTGCAACACCCTTAGAGGATGGAAAATAGTCTGAGGCAATACCAAGGTGACGTCTCTAGCGCGGTCGCGCTGATATGGCACAGAAGTAGGTTCGAATTTTGTCTGATCGAAGGAATTTTTCTTTTCACCTCACTAGCTCGGAAAGGCTTTCTTTCTTATGATAAATCTGCGCGCAAAAGGTTTTTGACATTCGAACTTGACGATGGACTGTGATGCGCCTAACTTTTTCTTTCGTTAATAAAAACATAATGACCTGTTCAACTACGCAATTTGTCGAACATTATTTATGTAATATAAATCCGTTGATCTATTTTATTCTTATTATTGTTGACATTAAATTGACAATTATAACTGATTTTGTTTATACACCATTTTGTTATATTTCAACTGTTTTTCTTTCAGTTAGTATTTTTCTCGCTATAGTGAAGTGAAAAGTTGTGTGTTTCGCTCGACGTCAAAATTTTTTTGCGAACCTCGCTACGCTGAAGATTCTATTTTTGGACCACTCGCTTATCTCGTGGTTTTAGAATCCTTCGCTTGCTCAGATTTCAATACAAGCACTCGCGTCAAACAAGAACATTACAGCCTTGCATAACAAGTAACTATTGTGTTCGCGCTTTGTATTAATAATTATAACAAACTATAGTATGAATCCTAATTAGACGTCCGAAATATTAATACAGAAGTGGCATTAAAAGGCACTGTCAAGGTGTGCAGAATTGCTAAATCTGCTATTTTTAACAGAATTGGAAAGTAGGAAGTTCCCCTAATCCCATTTGTTTACATTTTATATATCTGATTATTATTACTATGATGTCATGGTGTAGCCATTTCATAAAAAACTAAATGAAAATTACTACCATAGTAAAATATCACAATATTATATTATTATCAATGTGCTGGTCTCTCTTATTTTTATGTTAGTAGTACGAACTATGGAACTCTTTTAAAGTCGCTTCACAATTCCGCCTTTAAAAGCCGATTATTACCTATCCAAATCATTTGTTTTTTGTGTTGACTTTTTATTGAGTTATTACGTTTTCGCGATTGTTACACAAAGGAAATGAAACCATTTTTTCCGGGCCCAAATCGCGTATATTTGTTTTTTTCAAACACTACGTTATTGCTAACACATCATTTGCTAAATGATTTCAAAGTAGATACTACTGGATTTCTTTAAATTCTACCTCAAAGTAGAAAATGATATGACGTTGGAAACGGAAATATGATAAGACCTATTATGTTATTATCCTACAAGCCTAAAAATAACACAGCTACATCCTAAGCTTAAAATACTTGTATAAATATAAGTATAGAGTCGCGACAAAAATGTCGTGACAAAACATCATCAGTCCTTCGTCTACTGTACTATAATTGCCGGCACAGGGCCGGATTTATAAACAACGGCAATGGGCCTTCACCATTAATTTAGGTATTTGGTCACACCCCTTGTAACGTCATAATCGGTCTGAATTGACGTAGGCAATTGATTTGGGCTTTGAATAATAAATGGTCGGAAATTACAAACTTTATAAGTAATCTACATGTGCACTTCTTTATTATTTTAACTGATTTTATTGAAACCACTATCATCATTAGAACATGACAGGATTTTGACGGTATCACCTCCGCGGCCAAATATAAGAGTAACATGTAAAGAGCTTGGAAGGAGTCCACCAGCTTTAAATTTATCTAGACTCTTTCGTAACTTTATAATTCATCATCAACCAATTTATGCGTCCACTGCTGGGCGTAAGTCTCCTCTCAGGAGAGGGTGTAAGTCACAGTCCGCAACGCTGGCCCAAGGCGGGTTGGAAACTTAGCACGTTTTCCAAAGATTAAATAAATAAATATTAGGAAATGAAACTATTTTTCCGGATTAAAATCGCGTATATTTGTTTTTTCAAACAAACCGACGTTTCGGGCCCTTTACAGGTTTAAATAAATATTAGACAACGTCACCTCATCACATACGTTGCTCCGATACTAAAATAAGCAACTAAGCACATGTGAAAAAATTAAAAAAAATTAAAAGTTTATTTTTGTTTTTAGTTGTTTTACACAAGGTTGGGACTTCCTAGTAGGTGTCATCCACTTGCGACATGAAGTCCCGCCCTTCCGTTAACTTTTAGTTGTATGAAACAAACTCGACTTAATTAAATAATTTTCTAAGTTACAATACTAATTAAATAATTTTACAAATTAACTTAGATGTTGCGATATGCTAAGTCTAACTAATCTACAAAAAATGTTGTAAATGACATTTGTTATGGAATTCGGAAACAACGACGGTACCACAAACACCCAGACCCTACACAATATAGAAAAGTTAATTTTCTACATTGTCCCGACCAGGGATCGAACCCGGGACTTCAGAGATGGCAATACCATGAAAATCGGTGTGCATGTCACTCGACCACGGAAGTCGTCAAAAGGGTTGTGAACCATCTTCGACATGCAGGCTTCCTCGCAATGTTTTCCTGTTTATCGAAAAACTTATGGTAAATTTCATTAAACTTCTCGCGTAAATTCAGAGGTGCGAGCCCGTATTCGAACCCACGACCTCTGCTTGAGTAAAAGACGACAGGTAAAACTATTAGGCTGCTACGGTTTTTTTATTTCTGATTTGTTTACCATTATACTATTTTTACAATTGTTCTACTCTCGGTAATAAATAAAATCGACTCATCCGTAGAACAAAGATCTATGTGCAAGACTACTTGTTTTCAGGACATAGCACATTTCGTTCGTTCTTCTTCGTCAGATCGTTCGTTCCTCGATTTTATATTTCCGAAACGAAATAAGATATATAAATTATCAAAACACCTTTACATAGGTCTTAGTTTGAATAACGAAATTATTCTCGTAACGTGCTTATTCTCTTTTTGCTAATAATCACATCGGACTTTGTTGTTCGGATGAGTCGAAATAATAAATAAAATGTTTATTTCAGTAATACCTTTACCTTTACTTTAACAGTGGTTGGAACCTCCAATTAAGCTTATCAATCAAGGAGGCACCGCTCTTCCATAGCTATAAATGCACATTTAATTCAACAATTTTTACATTTCCAATAATGTCAAGACAAACAATTTTTGACAATTTTCAACATTCTTAACTCCTAATTCTAAATTTAATTAGAATCTTAAAATGTACGTGTGTATTAGTGTGTGTATATAAATAACGTCATTTTATTACGAAGAGATTGCTATAATCACAAACTTAAAATACTCATATAACGAGTACTTAGGTTTCCGCGATTGTTACATATAGGAAACGAAACTATTTTTTCGCATCTAAATCGCATATATTTGTTGTTTCAAACAAACCAACGTTTCGGGCCATTGCCTAACAATTATATGGACGTCGGGTCCACGCTAAAAAGTGTCCGAAGTTATAGGGCGTTAAAATCGAATACACGCTTTAGTCTTCGTTTGTTCGACTGACAGCGAAGCAAGCAAAATTAGACAGTACTGCGATGACATTACAATTTAAATTCAACGTTTTAGCTTTTTCATATTCCTTTACATGTCACTACGTTTAAATAGGGACATTTAATAACTTGTGACATTTTTTGCGTGATTTTTGTATTAGACCCGTCGTCCATTTATTTGTAAGTCAATGTTTCGGGCCCTTTACATGTCACATGGTCACGGGTGACTAACTTTATATCAGTCAGATTACTCATATAACTTTAATAATACTATTAATAAGGTTCTACTAATAATGGTCAATACATTGAGATATATTAAAGCTTTAACTTTATCCGTGGCATATACAGAGTGCTTTTTTAAATGGGACAGTATGGGGAAATCCGAAACCACAGAAGATACAAGGAACCTGTCTTTCTTGAACCTTTTAGAAGCTGAGTCACTATCAGCATTCAAAAAAAGCTAGTCAATTTTATTCATTTTATATTAAAAACATTTTATGAAATTTGACCATATTCTGTTGTCCCGATTTTTCGTCCTATACAATATAACGCAACACTCTCATGGCCCCGTACTAGGAAGCCCTGTATCGCAGGTGCCATGGACACATATATACCCAAAGTCACGAGGTAAATAATTGTAGGCCATACAAATTTTTCAGCTCGTGAATCGAACCCGGAGCCTCTGCGTGGCAAACCAGCATGATAACCGTTCGGCCACGAAGGCAGTGAAATAGTCCTTAGGTAAAACTTAGTCGATCAGCATTAAAAAAAATTTTAATCAATTTTATTCATTTTTATGGACAACTCGCGCTTGACCAAAGAAAATTGTTTTCACAAAAGAAGACATGGTGGTTCTTAAGACAAGTTTCCCTGTATCTTTTATGGTTTCGGATGTCCCCACAATGTCACATTAAAAAAAACGCTGTATAACATTCTAAGTGCACGTCATTCTCTATGCCTAACTAATGACATCAGCCAGTAATATGTTACTAAAAATAAGTATAATCTAAAACTTAGAAAACCGTATCACCTTTCGCTGATCTGAATAGTTTTTTTTTGTGATACCAATTAACAGGCCGAACAAGTTGTGGGCTTGGTGGTAAGTGACACGGCTGTCCTAATTACAGTCCCATATAATTGTGTTTTTAGTAGCCGTAGAGTTTCTTACGAAAGAGTTCGTCGGGCAAGAAGGGTGCTGGTGAAATTACAGGCACATGGGACTTGTCAACTTATGTCTCAGGGTGACGGGTGCAGTGGCAGTGTCTCTCAGATCTTTGTGATTTAAGCATCTGAGTGACACTGCAACTATTAGGAACAGACGTGACACTTATAACCAAGCATACGACTTGTTCGTCCCATCACCTATTATCATAATAAAAATGTATATATTTTTGTGCGCCTGTTGGTAAACGACACGCATTGCCACTCAGAGCTTTAAATCGCAAAGATCTCAGGGGTGCTGCCACTGCGCCCGTCGCCCTGAGACATGCGAGGCTTACCATCAGGCGCACGACTTCTTCGTCCCGTCATTTAAAATTATAAAAATAAAAATAAATAAATAAATACGTATTTGAAAAGTCCCATGTGCCGGTAATTTCACCAGCACCTTCATTACCCTTCAAAGCAGAAACTCAGTAATGTTCACATTACTGCTTGGCGACAGAAATAAGTAAGTACGTCCTTGGTCGAACTCTTTCACAAAGAACTACCCTGCTACTGTTCTAATACGACAAAATTGTAAACTAAAAATACATTTTCTTTTCTTTTTTGTTAATAAGGAAAGGGATGCGCACCATAATCAAAGCAATTATCTGTAATTTGGGGATCTTGAGAGGGTACTCTGAAACAGGCCCTGTGTCTACTCGAAACCATGAACGTGCTGAAGTATTCTACTTCAGCGGGGAATCAAAACACGTTCGTGCTTTTAGGAAATTTCAATCAAATTATTGCTTTTATTTTTATATATGAGTTTGACAGGCGAGATTGGAATTAGTAATTTACATATAACAGGTAATGTATGTGTATTGTGTTCAAAGATACTTTTTTTTGTAGCAGTGGAGCTCCTTGTGAAAGAGTTCGTCCAGGGAAGTACTGCCACCTTACTTATTGCTGCCGCCAAGCAGTAATGTGAGCATTACTGCGTTCCGGTGTTGAAGGGTAAGGATGCTGATGAAATTACAAGCACAAGGGGCTCTTCTGCTACTAAATAGATCTCCTTGTGTCGAAGGGTTAAGTTATATGACCAAGTATCTGTACATACAAAGAAATTGAAACAAACGTTTGCCAGGATAGTACCAGGATAGAGTAAGGTAGCGCTCTGTGGTCTCTGCCTACCCCTCCTATGGGACAAGGGAGTGAGCTTATGTGTATATGTACGTATTCTGTCTGCCTACTAAACAACGAGAAGCGAACAATGAATTGCGTTATTTTTTCAAATCGATATCTCTTAACATTTCCACCTGACCTATAAACATGGTCGATGGATGCCCCGATCCTCCCATTTGTTATTATTGCCAGCCATTACTCGGGAGTAGTCCGCGAACGCCGCGGGCCTCCAACGAACACGATTACCATGCAAGTCGCCTCTCGGCTTCTTTGTACAATGCACTGTGGTTTTCTTTTTATTATTGAAAAACATTCACATTCTAGTGGGTTATATGACTCGTAGTACTCAATCATCCGCGATAATATATATATAGCTATACAATTATATATTTTATCTACACACATATCATAAACCCTCTATGATGTGTTCAAAAACCACAAGACACGATCAACATAAAGAGAAACGAAAAAGATGTTTTGTTAGAACAAATTTCTTGTGAAAATTTTATTACTGCTTCACTATTAACATCAAATGCGGTTTTATTATTACATTCTTCTACTCTCTGAAAAACAAAGGAATTTAATTCGACCTCAATTCTAATATCAGAGATGAAGTTTTATTCGAAATAAAATGTCAATATTTGCAAACAATTTTGACAAATCTCACACGTTACTTGATATCGAAGGATGTGATAGTTGAAGCCGACTAAAGTTTGTCTTTGAATTAAAAATAAAATACGGTAGCGTGACATGCGTGAGAAATAAATAAATTACTTAACTAATAAGTTTTTGCATTATTTTACTAATATTAACTGCTAATAGCTCTGATCAATGCCGCAATGCCGATCGTAACATGCGATTCCTGAACACGTCATAGAGAGCTCATAATTTGTGTATAGATAAAACGGTGTATGTAACTGAATATAATTAGGCATTAAAACACTCGTGTGATAGGAAATGAAACTATTTTTTCGGATTTAAATCGCGTGTATTTGTGTTTTTCAAACAAACTGACGTTGCGGGCCCTTTACAGGTCCCGTGGTCACGGTTGACTCAGGTATGAGCGATTTAAATCCGGAAAAATAGTTTCATTTCCTATGTGTAACAATCGCGAAAACCTAAGCACTCGTGTGATGTTTTTATGAAACTCGCCTATCGACTCGTTTCATAAACCCGTACTCGGGTTTTAATGCATTTCATTGTGTAACAGTCAAATAAACTACTATTATAGCCGGCCGTCTTCACCTACTTGAAATGAACCTGTCGGCCAGTTCAAACTTCAGCAGATAAATGTACCTGGATGCCAAGTTTCCTGTTGCATTTTTAACCATGGATTGAATGCAATTCATGGTTAAAAATGCAACAGGAAGCTTGGCATCCTTTCCTAGATAAAGAGTTGACTTCACACTGGGACAGCCCCATGACTTTCTACATTAGTTCTGATTATAGTAACCCTCCCTACCAACCCTAAGTGCCGGAGATGCTAGTCACAGTGTCCTGCGACAATGTCCGACACAGACACCGAGACAGTTTCTTCAGCTTTACCAAGCACAAGTCTGGTCGTGTATGGAGCACTGCTACCACCTATGAAATAGCTCTGCTAAATACGAACTGGACACCTCGGATTCAGTTGAAAAGCGTGTCAAGAGGCTTATAGGTGACTCAGTAGATCGAAGCTGCAGACCATTGAACACCGCTGTGAAGTTCTACAGGATATATCGCGGAGATTAAAATGGAAATTCACGATTTGATTCCGCCTTCCCCTTTCCATCACCAAGGATCTGGACGTAGGTTGGTCCACCTCTATGTTGTAGATATTCCAAGGAATCACATATGGCGAACGGCTATGGAGTGGAATTCCTTGACCGCAGACTTGTTCTCTGAAGAATGAGGGAATAAGCATTATTTAGTCGTGTACGCTTCACCGTATATCTCATCGTCACTTTCCATCAGGTAAGGTGGAGGTAAAACCCGCACTTACATATATATTTTTGAAATATATACCAATGTTACAATTTCACGTAACAACAAAGCTGGCAACATAAATTTTCCGTCATTTTATTCCAAAAAAAATTAAGGTTGTTTTTATTTGTTTGCTCGCGTCCAGTCGTATAATAGAGGGAGTATGAGCCTTAAACAAAAAACCTTCGCCGTATTGTATTAATGAAAATTAAATTTGTCTTTTTTTCGGAGTTAAGTCTCTGTGGAAAAGTGTGGTCACAGTTTTCAGAACACCATCGGTTATACACTCAATGTATATGCATAATTATATATACTATCGAAAGTACGCAGAACTTGTGCCATAAATCGCAGTTGTTTGTATTAGGATAACCGCTTGTTCACGCGGAACTGGCTACTCCCACGCAACATGCAAATGATACGTTACACTACTTCGGGCTTATTATTGTTTACTTACGAACTAGACTAAGAACTTATTTTTTATAACACATATAACGCTTGTGTATAAAATACATTGCTTAAAACTATATATTTAACGCTAATCAAATAATTAAGAACACTTAGGGACTCACCAGATTTATCGGCATCGGCTTGAGCCTGTCAGCAAAAGCTTTATGTCCATGCAATATGAGCAAAAAAGACCGCCGACGCGAAACCCTCAACATAATTTTCTCTCTTATTACCTGAACAAAGCTTTTGGTGACCGGCTCAAACTAATTCCGACACGTGTGGTTAACTCCTTTAACCATCGGCGTCAGTAAATTAAAAGAGAGTATCGACCCAAAAGTAACATACAATTCAACTTTGTTTCTACAACATAACTTTTAATCGGGTATCTTATCTCGTGTGGTCCATGGACCCCTAAGGGCTCCGTGTAATGAACACCGGGAGTCCATGACGAGCCTATCTAACATAATGCATTAATATAAAAATTGGTATACAATATGTTGTGTGTAAATAGGTACTGGGCGCGAACCGGCCTGGCCATCCATCGGACCGACCGAGACGCGCTCAATGCTACCCACGAGCCTTTGTTTCTTCAGCTTTTCGGGAAGGGCCGGGGCTCTTTGAAATTTTGAGGGGGGTCCATTACTAGAAAAAGATTAAGAAATCCTGCTTTAAATGAAACTGAACTACATGATGATATTTTATTTTTAGATTGATGATGATACTTTCATGTATAAAAAGAATTAATTTTAAACGTGAAAAATAAATTGAAAAAATCCAAATAAAAAATAATTATCTACTTTATAATAATTTAAAGTAAATACATATTGTAGAAAAAAATTTAAACGTTGTTGCACCACTTTTGCGCTGATAGCCTTAATTATAAAAAGCATCGAATGTCCGAATCTCGTTGAAGCCGAACGTGCCCCACTTGAGTGGTAATCTGTCGCCTCTCCGACGAGATAAAGTTACAAACCTTTAGGCCCCAAACCGGACGACAGCAAGTGGAGGCGCGATGGCGACAGAGATGTAAAAGTGGCCGACGTGTGTTCCCGACACCAGCGACCAGTAGGGCTAGCACGACAGGGCGCGACTTGCGCGAGAGCGACATAAAGCGCGAGATGTCTGTACGAGAATAACAGTATCTCGCACTTTATGTCGTTCTCGTGCTAGTGGCGCCCTGTTGTGCTAGCCCTATAATCGCTTAGATTGCGGCGGTAGTGACGTCACGAAATGAGCGCGATGTAGATACTGAGACGTGACCTTTTTATAGTACCTAATTATTTTATTAGTACGAGTTACCACGGGCGCAAGAAGACGTGAACTCATATTATCATCTAAGAAAGCAAAAAGGCGAGTTTCATGGAGATTACCAAGACCAAAGACAAAATCCGGATAAATTTAATGATAACGATAGAATGATCGTAGAAATATATGAACATTGAAGCCAGAATTGAAATCACATTCTAATTATTACTACAGTCGGGAGGGGCAGCAAATACAAAATTTATAGAAATTGAACGGGCTCAGCGGTTTTTATTGAAAGTAATGCTCTTTAAATCCTATAGGTTCCCAACTGACCTACTATACTAGATTAGTAAGCTTCTTTCTGTCAGAAAACTGTACATAGCACAGACTATTGTAAAATTACATAAACATCTTCCATACAATCCTAACAACGTGAACAGAAGAAGACAATACCTTGTTGTCCCGCGACATATTGTAAAAACAACATTTGCCAGTCGTTAACTTAGAAAGCAATCAACTCATTTATATAATCGTATAAATAAAATCTTAAACATCTATCACATGAACTTGCATGACTGTAAAAGATGTTTAGTTCAATGGCTACATAAGTTAAATTATGAAGAGACTGAGGCTCTAATGAAGGTTACTACACACACACACACACACACACACACACACACACACACACACACACA
>NW_020656077.1:4103972-4109986 GCF_003589595.1 Hyposmocoma kahamanoa
ACACACACACACACACACACACACACACACACACACACACACACACATCTTTCAATATATTTGTATTGGAGTTAAGAAAACCATTTCTGTAATATTACTATTGTTTTACTTTGTTTTAAAGTAATTACGTATTGGTTATAGAGGAGCGAGACCTCCTGATACAAGTATTTTCATACTTAAAACAAGGTCTCAACCTTGTATGCAATTTTGTTAATATTTGAGACCAAATAAAGTATTATATTTTATTTTTGTATTTTTTTATACATTAATTATGAACGAATAGTATCTCTATTCATCTCTATAAAGTGATTAATAATCCTTCTATTTTTATGCTCGATATGTTTGCTGTTCCGTATTGGTGGTCTTTCAAAAACTGTTAATATTATTTCCTGGGTCAACATCTCCAAATTTTGATTGATCGAAAAGTAAGTGTGGCTAATCGATGACATATTTTATGACTATGACTATTCGAACGCGCATTCACCGCTTGACTGGAGCGCGACTCTGGTGTACGCCGTCCGCACCGCCGCCGTCGAGAATAGCATATTCAATCTTGGGCATTTTGATTAAGTCGCGCAAGTCGCCACCTGTATCGCTGTCGCCATCGCGCCGCCTCCCGCTGTCGCCCAGTTTGTAGCCTTATAGGTCGAGGTTTCCTCACGGACAGATCTTAGTCCAGGAATCCATCAGGTGACATTACATTCGTCATACTCAGACTCGTTTTCGCAAATATCTAATCTACAATCCACTCTTGTTCTTTATTATTTTGGACGGAAGAAGGACTTTGATACATTGGATGGATACATTATGCTCACAATCCGCCTTATATATACCACTATGCTGTCCTTCATATTTCTTCTACTGAGTCTTTTTTTATGGTAACAAGTGACGGCACGAAGAAGTTGTACACCTGGTGGTAAGCAACATGCCTATCCGTAACAGTTGCAGTGGCACTCAGAGATTGAAATCACAACAAGTCAGACAAGTCCCATGTGCCTGTAATTTCGTCAGCACCCTTACCCTTCTAAACCGGAACGCAGTAATGCTTACATTAATGCTTGACGGCAGAAATAGGTGAAGTGGCAGTACTTTCCTGGACGAACTCTTTCACAAGGAGCTCTACTTTTGGTAAACCTTCACACATACTCACATACACACACAGACATTCACATTATATCACATTATACACCCCATTACATTATTTCCTAACAAGCATTTGCTGGTTAATTTAAATTTAATTTTACGAAATTTTATAACATTTATTAATAACTCAGTATGATTAGGTACCTAAAAATATTGGGTCCACGACGGATCACTATAAAAAATACAAAACCCAAAAAAAAACAATTACTGAGTTCAATTTTAGTCAATATGTATTTATTGGTCATGTTGATATACAATTTCTTCCTATCTTTCGGGTAATTTATCGACTTCAAAAAAGGAGGAGGTTCTCTTTGGCCTCCTACTTCACATTAAAAAAGTCCTAAAATATAATTACCACAAAAACTAAACAGTAACGAATTAATTGAGTCATGTAAACTGAAATTACTGATACAATTATTTTACGTAAGTTTATGCTACAAATAAGTGGCTAATGCTTTTTAGGTCAGTCCACCAACGTTTTATATTGATTACTTTGTTGAGTGTGGTCTACCTTCACATGCATTACACGTTTATTAAAAAAAAATATTTTGTTACATACCTCGCACACCTCACTCCACTTGAAACATAGATTTCCCCGCAGACCCGACTGACTACAGGTCCGCATTTGGGAAGATTTATTAGCGCCTTCTAAAACGTTAACAATTTATATTCGTTATACGAGATTAAGAAAATTTATCACATAAACTACATAAGAGTTCACTATTCTTTTACTCCTAAGCCTTTTCAAATATATGTTATATTTACTTTTGAAGGTTACCTTTATGATACCTAAAAATAGCTCAGTAGTTGGCACTTAGGCTGTTAAAAGATTGACTACATATTTGCAGCTAATGCGTGCAGTCATCATCAACTTCATGCAGTCGAGACCACGACTTCATAAAGTTGTTAACGACTTCACGCATTAACTGCGTGCAGTTGATCTCGGCTGCATGAAGTCGGCTTAACTGTTTATCGTCAGTTGTGTAAAATATTCCTTAGTTTCACTATTTTATTGATTAATAGACGCACTGCACAAGTAGTGTACATTTAAATAAGATTCATTACGATAAGGACACCACTATAGTAGCTAGAAAAGCGTCACTCTACTCGATGAATGTTTCAACAAAAGTTATGTGGCAAGTGCTCGTTTTTTTGCAACATATATAAAACTGTTTTTCTGAATATTTCATAATTTTGTGCCATTATTAATATGCATTATGACAAATTAAAAGTAAGATTAGTCAAAATGTGTTTGCGGGTGGCCACACTGGATACAAATACCGCTTGATACCATTTCCACTAGTCTGTTATTTCGTGATGAGAATAGTTCGATTTCCAAATAGAACCTTTTTTCGGCATTTTGCTTTAGAGTCATGTTGCCGAGACATACGGTGTCCTTAAAGATTTTGGAGCTGTAGCGTCCTAGAGTCGTAGAGTCGTAGAGTCGTGTTATCATCCCCGTTTAAAAGCGCCTTGTCACTGCCATGACTTTCAAAACTATTTAGTTTAATTTGTTATTTGTGTAATTGTACGTTCCTTCTGTTATTAAAATTATTGTAGGCAGGCAGGGTGGAGGCGGCTAGTGCAGTGAGGATTCCATCGCTGCACTAGGTTCCTTCGCGTTTGGATACCACTTTCCACTTAACATCAGGTGGAGTGGAGTCATTTGCCAGTCAGGTATAAATAAAAAAAAATAAAAAAATTTGTTATTTTTAAGTGGTTCAATATAATAATAATTATAGTGTTATTAAATTTGTATTGAATTGACATTCAACTATTTTTTGTGAAATGACCCTACTTGTCTGTTATAATTATTGATGCAAAGATCGAACACTCAGGAAAAATTCCTTCGATCCGGCCGAATTCGACGTCTTCTAGCTTACCGTACCAGACGCTATACCAACTAAGCTTAGTTGCTTAGTTGGTTCGAAGTGGCGGGAAGCTTAGTGGTTCGAATCCGGCCGCATCGAAGGAATTTTTTGTGAGTGTTCAATCTTTGTATTAATACCTAATTATAACAAACTAGTGGAGTAATTTCACAAAAAAAAATTGTATATCAATTCAATAACAATTTAAAATACAGCGAATAGCGACATATCTCGCCAGGACTGGTGTCCTGGTCGTATGTTACCAAACTGTAAAGGTACTAACCGGGTGATAAATCTTTCATAGATTTCTCATAGATGGCGCTACGACTAAAAAGTCGTTGAAAAACAAATACACACGACGCAAGCACATAGAAAAATTCGTGAGGTCCGCTGGTTTGTTCCGTTGCTTAGTTGGTATAGCGTCTGGCACGGTAAGGTCGGATTCGAACCGACGTCTTCTAGCAAACAGTGCCGGACCCAATGCCAACTAAGCCACGGAACGAACCAGCAGACTCACGAATTATTCTGTGCTTGTTGTTGGATGTTTGTATTTGATTTTCAACAACTTTTTAGCCGTAGCGCCATCTATGAGAAAACTGTGAAAGCATTTCGTCGCCCAGTTAGGTAACTTTACAGCTGGGTAGCTGGCCCAGGCTATATTATAGTGCTAGTTTTAGTGGATCTTAGTAAAAAAGCTGTCATGGAAGTGAATAAAGTTATTATCTACACATCTAAAATAAATATAAAAATTTATAAAAAAATATATAGACAACTTCTCCGCTGGAGCAGTAGTGCACCCCGCGACAAACTTCTAAAAATATTTTCCACGCTGTTATTTAGTTGTACTTTAGTTTTTATTAATTCTTCCTATTCGCATCTTTTTCTAATGTGGCGTTGCGGGAAATTCTTTCTTTTCTACTCGAAATTGAAAGGAACTCCAACGACTTCAAGGATAGAATAAATAGGCATCATCTGGGCAGTTTGACACATCGTCGACCTGAAGTTGGCTTAAACCTCGTGTGGCTAAGATAGAACCCACATTTTGTAAAGCAAAACCTGCCTGAATGCAACGCTGTTTAAATTGCATGTTGCAGAAATAATGTTGATCCACATATTGCTGCGCAGAAGCCGCTGCCTACGTGATTTATGTAAGTAATCATGATTCTGTGATTGAATTTGAGATCCAGAAACTAAGCTATTATACTTTACTACTAAAACACGTAACTTTCAAAGGACACAGTGCAATTAACTTCATTGTGAGAACATATTCCTATCTTCATTACTTCGTACGTACATTAAGGCGAGATAATTAAACGCTCGCTTAAATTTTAGGAGGTGAGGTGTGGGGAGACTTCATCTCGCGTCTCGCAATCCACGCTCTTAAAATGAATATGAAAAAAAAGACGAGTACCTTATAACCAGAAATAGAGATGAAATGTCATTTAATTTGTTTGAAAATTATTCTGCCAAATTCATTATGGTGACAGCTGCGCTCCGATTGGCCAGCCCGAATTCGAAACAATTGACGGGTGTCGACAATTGTATTCAATTTTATTCATTTTTTATTACTTGACTCTGCCTAGTCTACGTTATGTGCCTATATTGTACACACTATTTGTTATTCATTCAACTATACGTTAGTGGATAAATGTAATTGACCCTAATGTGGTGAATTCAGCCCGCAAAACTGAACTCCTGCTTTATTCTTCCTTGGATATCAATGAAACTCCTTAATTTGAAGTGGACTGTATATATTCATGTCAATCTGACTTACAAGACAACAAGTCTTTCCATGAGTGATTACAAAAAGTGAATGAATAACAAACCAAAATCCGCCCATATTTATACCGGCACGATGTCTCCCACATCGTACCGGTCCTATCAATGGGTCGCTACGCCGCTCGGCCAATCAGAGCTCTCGAATTAATCATTCTGTTCTGGACTCTAGCTCTGACCGGCCAGGCGCGTACGGCCGTCCGTAACACCTAATTTTACTAATGTATATAAGTTAAGGATCACTTTTATTACGATGGTTATTGCTATCCTGAATAAGTATTTTTTTTTTTTTAATTTCTTTAGAAATAATAATTATTATTTATTTAAAAAGTCCTAGTAGCCTAATAGTTTAAACTACCGTCTAAGCAAAGGTCATGGGTTCGAATACACGCTCGCATCTCTGAGTTTCGGAATTTATGAGCGAAATTTACTTGAAATTTACCATGAGCTATTTAGTGAAGGAAAACATCGTCTGATGTAATTCAGCGATTGTATAGAATACTTAGTCAGTATTGCTATATAAATACATATATATTATTAGTACGAGTCAATATCGTCGTTCCAGTGTATAGTAACACTATGAATATACGAAGTTAAGCTTTCTGTCAAACTAATTGTAAGAAACGTGAGCTGAATTTTTAATCACCTTTTCTTATCACAAAATTTCCCTACTAAACAATCATCAACATTAGGTCAAAATTTCATCGGTTCCCTATATAAGTTAATAAATACCTTAAAGAGCATTAACAAGATTGTTTTAATTATTATGTGTAATTAGTGTTACACCTAGAACTCGTGATAAATAATAATTCTATAAAAATGATGGCGAGTCGGTTCATTTTTCTATTTTTTATGATACCTAGTGACGAACAAGTCGTGCGCCTGGTGTTAAGCGACACGCCTGTCCACAGCAGTTGCGGTTCTGCTTACAGCTTTATAATGTTAAAATAATAATAATTTATTGAATACAAAACAAAACAATGACCTTACAAGGTGCATGAGAACAAAAACGATAGTTGTACAAGAACAGAAGAAATGCCATTTGTGATCCCCAAACTCCGAAACTAGGATATCCTGTATCTTAGGAGTTTGATTCCTCCAACATTGGGTATCAATTAATGTTACTGTGCATACACTTTTATTTCCTTGTAAATTAGAGTGCGTGCATATGCGTGCGTGCGTGTGTGTGTGTGTGTGTGTGTGTGTGTGTGTGTGTGTGTGTGTGTG
>NW_020656077.1:4109996-4118625 GCF_003589595.1 Hyposmocoma kahamanoa
TGTGTGTGTGTGTGTGTGTGTGTGTGTGTGTGTGTGTGTGTGTGTGTTTGAGAGAGAGAGGGAGCGCGTGCGTGCATGCGCGCGTGCGTACATGCGCGCGTGCGTGCGTACGTGCGTATGTTGCAAAAATCTGAAAGCCACTGCCACTCTGAGTCACAAGTTGACAAGTCCCATGTACCTATATCACCAACACCCTTCCAAACCGGAACGCAGCGATGCTCACATTACTGTTAGTGCCAGAAATAGGTAAAGCGGCGTCACTTGCCTGGACAAACTCTTTCACAAGGAGCACGACGACTGTTTACTTCCGAGCCACACAATTCCTACGCACGAACGCACTTACTTAGATCACGTTTAGGTGAAAGCAAAGTTGCTATATAGAATTCTCGATTACCGATCGTGCACCTTACTGAATGAACTATTACTAGGAGTAATGTCGAGGCTACAGACGCCACGAATATTAAGGCTACTTTTCGGTATTAATACGTAATACTTCGAAGTATTCGGTCGAATGCGAAATCGCGAAAAAGAGCACATATTATTAAAAAATGTGTCTGTTTTAATATTTCCAAAAATGCGATTTCTTAATCAATGATGCTGTTTTGTGAGACTTTTGGCGAAACAATGTGATCTAGAACACGCTTTATAAACAAATTATGCGTGTCGTGTCACGTTCTGCTCGAAAATTAAACATATGAGCCCTACCGTCACCTCCGGACGCATCGCAATGAGACAGGTGGTGGATATGTCATGCGCTATATGCACGATCTAACGCCGAACATTCAGCAGCCGAATATTGCATATTCGGCCAAATCACTATTCGTGACATCTCTATTCGACAACGTACCGAAACGCAGTCTTTCTTATTTTTCTTTTTTCACAATTCTACACTTTTGCCAATTTTGCCATTGATTTTTTTTTCCATAAACTTAACTTGGTGACTATTCAAACGATCTTGAAACATCCCACTCAGCAGTGCCGTGGTAAACGAACGACCCGAAACTAGGCTGCAAGATAGTGCTTCATCGGCGTTTTACGCGGTCGAAACACTTCCACTTTATGGACAATATCAAATTAGTGTGTGAAAATGTTATGTGTATAAATGAATAGCTACTAAATTCTTAACAAATAATTATAACTTCGGTTTTTAATAACAGAAAATCGACCTGACAAGTTACAATAAACCGGATGCACCCGTATTTTGCCACTCTTAGAGGTGGAAGAGTATACCAGCTGATATAAAAAATACCACCACGTCAAAGAATTTTGAGAATGTAAGGGTATTTGTTTACAATTCAAATTGAATCTCAACTTACTAATTTTATATTTTTATTTATAATTCAATAATAAGTATATCATTTGTTAATAACTCATTTTATTCAACCTCTTAGATTTTATTTTTATGTTTTTGCAATACCCATAATGGGCTCTCGTTGAGAGCTGCCACTAACCATTAAGCACTTATTTATTTATTTATACATCTTAGGAAAATTTATGGACAAATAATACAATTAAGTGCTACAACATTGATCCAATAAAGATTATGACTGAGACTATTTTTCTTCAATATCACAAGAACCTTACTACACTACTGAGGTACTCCCTGACCAACAAAAAAAGAATCATCGAAAACGGTTCACAAATGTCGAAGGAATTGCATGACATACACACGCCAAAAAATCTTCGAATTGAGAACGTCCTTTTTTTATAAATAAGTAGCTACTAATTTGTTAACTAAAAATAGTCTCTCAACAACAGTCTAAATTATTTTCTGCCAACGTCCTCTCACCACGGTCACAACACGTTTAGCCGTCGTCGGTAGATTGGTTTTATAAGCACCGCTCGACCTGCAATAAGAAAAACATACCTCTCTTATTTCCTTATATAGGCCTTAGGTTTCATGGCTCGGACATCCGTGATTATTTATATCTTTATCCATTATACTTATACGAGTAGGGCTAGAGTGGAGCACTTAGGTTCATAGAGTCTTACTACACAACTAAGGGTTTAGGGTTGTTTTTGCCCTGTTTTGTTAAGTTTGTCTGTTTCGTAAGGATTTGAACTTATGGCTATTGACTTTGACCTACATTATTTCAGGACAATTATGGAAATTCTAAATTTGTACTTCATCACGATGTATAGAATTATTTGAGGTTATTACACAGTCGCGATTGGTCACATTAACATTCATTATAACTTGTGTATAAACTTTCAATACATGTTTACATTTTTCTATGTTCGCAATTGTGTGTCAACTCACCCTAACTAACTACTACAACTTCCAACCAACTTAACTAACTACAACCGAGATGTCTAAGGCCATATTTCTTTGCCATCTGCGGGATGACGTTACGGCAAAAAAATCGTTGAAAAAATCCAAAGACCTGCAACAAGCACATAGAAAATTTCGTAGGGTCTGCTACTTCGTTCCGTAGCTTAGTTGGCATAGTGTCTGGGAGTCTACTCCCGTTCTCTGTCCGACATCCGTCCGCAACAATTACTGTCAAATAAGTATTACTCGATAAATAGACATAATTATGCAAACTAGAACCAACCCACAAAATGTCACTTTCGAGATAATTAAATTTTTGTAAAAACAGTGTGAAGAAATATAGGTAAGTTATTTGAGACAAACAACGTGAGTTATGTGTAGCATTGAAAATTATGTAGGGAAACTATTGTATTATACAGAAATAAATAGAAAACATTATGTATCTTTTTATTTAGTTAACGAGAACCATGCTCTAGTTTTCGTAATGAAAACGCTAAAGATCTACAATTCTTCAGTACATGTGACATGGATCCATGTAGCATATTTTAAAAAATACATGAACTTAAGCAGCATGGTTCTTTTAACTACTAAAAAGTTACTTATTTAGGGTTGGTACCCTGTAGGACTTTTATTTTCTCCGTTTGGGCTTGGTATATTCCCAGGATCTTTTGTGAGCGGGTAAAGGACACGTCTGGCGTTCTACCTAAATACATAACTCAATTTCACTCGAGGTGAGGGTTGGTTCTTGTTTGCATAACTATGTCCAAATCAAAAAACAGTGTCAAGTATGAAGCTTCATTCGTATCATGGGTCTTCAAATTTGGTAGCATGTTACTTATTTGACAGCAATTACTTCGGACGGATGTCGAACGGAGAAATTGAGTGGACCTCCCGGCACGGTTTTCTGGAAGACGTTGGTTCGAATCCAGCCGGATCGAAAGATTTTTCTTGGTGTAATGTGCGATCTTTGTATTAATAATTAATTATAATAAAGTCGTGGAGCAGAGGCGGCTCGTGGGAAATTTGAAATGGGATTTTTCAAATAAAAAATGAAATTAAATTGGCTAAGCAATGCCACTAAACAACACTACGCTTCTTAACTACGATTGAATAATAAAAAATACGATCTATTTATTTGCGCTCAAATCTTGCTAATTTTCTCATACTAATCTCTCTAAACTCTCTTTTGTTTCACTCATTGAATTCAGTATTGAACTTCGTAAGCAACTTCGGTTCATAGGAGCGCATCGCGGAGCGCTCCACACAAGGGTCAGATCCTATATCATATTAAAGAGAAAGATAAAAATCTAATGATATGTTTGTCGCTCATTGATAAAAAGATACTGCAGCTGTTAATATAATATGAAATCATAATTAATAAATTTATTTTTGTGTTTGGATAGGAGTGGGAGTTCACTGCACCAGCACTCCTTAGGACGAGCCGCCTCTGTCGTGGAGTAAATTCACAAAAATAATTTGATGTCTTGGTGGTCAAACGTCGTATTATTCAATAAACTTAAAAATTAGAATTCAATTTTTTATACAAATTGCAAGTTTATGCACATGCACTTGAGGAACGTCCGGACGATTCCGATGGAAAGGACCACCTTGCACCAGCAAGAAAGCATCGCTCGCTCCGCTTCGATTATTAATGTACATTTGTAATTTGTACACTCAAAGTAGCAAATAGCTCAGTCGACTGTACTGAGCTCTCAGTAACATTGATTTGCGTGTTCCAGAGGCTTCATTACGACATCTTAGTATATTTCATGTTCCTTTGACGAAAGTAAACTACAGGCAAAATTCCTTCTCCATTTGGGTGAGTGAGTACTATAAAAGAAAAACGAATCAGCACGACATTGACTTTTTCAATACTTCTCCAGTCCAACATAAGCGACTACTCTGTAATCAGGTTTTTTATTCTTTCCATTGACTATATAAGTCAATGATTCTTTCCCTTAATAGGAAGTGATTTTTCGTTGTGATTTTTTTCTTCTAAAAGTTTGTACGGTTCTAATGATAAGTATTTTTTAACTTCTTTTTAAATACAAAGTGACGGGACGAACAAGTCGTATGCCTGGTGGTAAGCGACACGCCTGTCCTTAACCATTGCAGTGCCACTCACACTTAATCACACAGATCTAAGGGGCACTGCCACTGCGCCTGACACCCTGAAACGTAAGTAATTTCACCAGCACCCTTATTACTAGATAAGTTAAATAGTAACTAGTTTGTAGCAGTGGAGCTCCTTGTGTTAGACATCGTCCAGCGAAGTTCTGCCACCTTACCTATTTCTGCCGCCAAGCAGTAATGCAAACATTACTGCGTTCCAGTTTCGAAGGGTAAGGGTACTGGTGAAATTACAGGCACTTGGGACTAGTCAACTTATCTCAAGGTAACGGGCGCAGTGGCAGTGCCCCTCAGGTCTTTGCGATTTAAAGCTCTAAGTGGCACTACAACTGTTATGGACAGGCGTGTAGCTTACTATCAGGTGCACGACTTGTTCGTCCCGTCACTTGATTTTATACAAAATAATAACAATGAAAATGAAAAAAAAATTATCCAGCCATAGGTCAATGTATCCAGTAATTTATTATTTTATAACCATTGACTTACAATTATATGGACGTCGGGTCCGCGCTAAAAAGTGTCCGAACTTATAGGGCGTTAAAATCGTATACAGAGCGTCATTCACGCTTTAGTCTTCGTTTGTTCGACTGACAGCGAAGCAAGCAAAATTAGACAGTACTGCGATAACATTACAATTTAAATTCAACGTTTTAGCTTTTTCATATTCCTTTACATGTCACTATGTTTAAATAGGTTGACTTGGGACATTTTTTTCGTGGTTTTTGTATTAGACCCGTCGTCCATTTATCTGTAGGTCAATGTTTATAACTTATTTATTTCAAAAGTTTGCTTATCGCCTTTGATATTGGAATTACGTCTATTTGCAAAGTTTTATTGTAATCGGTTAGCGGAAAGTGCGCGAAACCGGATTCATCCCCTAGTTTGCCACCCTCAGAGACAAAATATTTTCTTCAAATTTAAATGGGACCAATACTGAGGGACCCTCTTTGCAACACGAAAAGAATCATCATAATCGGTTCACAAATACAAAAGTAATCGCATAACACATACAAAAAAATTACAGTCGAATTGAGAACCTCCTCCTTTTTTGAAGTCGGTTAAAAATATATCGACGTCTACTAAAAGGGGACTACTACCTACCAGTAGCGAGGCATGAAAATTGTCTTTAGTACAGCCGGAGCAAAACAAAATAGACATGCGTTAACAAACTTATTAGCATACAAAATACTAGTACACTTCATTCCACTACTAAACTATTCTACATTTATAATGTCAGTACAGAGTACATTGACTTACAAATAAATGGACGACGGGTTTAATACAAAAACCACGAAAAAAATGTCCCAAGTCAACCTATTTAAACGTAGTGACATGTAAAGGCTAAAACGTTATATTTAAATTGTAATGTCATCGCAGTACTGTCTAATTTTGCTTGCTTCGCTGTCAGTCGAACAAACGAAGACTACAGCGTGAATGACGCTCTGTATACGATTTTAACGCCCTATAAGTTCGGACACTTTTTAGCGCGGACCCGACGTCCATATAATTGTAAGTCAATGACAGAGTACTAAAAAACCGACCTCAAAAGTATTTGCCAAGTTTTTTTGAAATCGGTTGCTGGAAAGTGCGCAATCCCGGACTCGTTCCCTAGTGTGCCACTATACGGTACTTGACACAGGAGATAATAAAAAATCGGTTCTCGCTACCCAAAATATATTGAGGAAAAAACGCCTTGAATTAGAGAATAGCAAAATCACCCATTAAAATAATTGCTCCTTATAATAAAATTTAGGCGCTATTTCAAAAAATGAATCTTCATGCGTTAACAGCCACTCTTAGAGGTGGATGATTTTCTTCTAAATTAAATGGGACCACTAATGGGTTTCGAAACGTTTCGAAAGGGAAACGTTTCCTGCAACACAAATTTTGTCGCAGATGAAACAAACCTTCTGTCTTTTACCTTTAAAAGTTCAATATGGTGGAGAAATGGCTTCACAAAAACATCCTCTCTCCAAATGTGGCTTTTTATTTTTTGTGACTTTTAGATCTAAAAAAGAATCCCCTTCCACAGCCGTCGCTTTCCATTATTTCCCACTCATGCTTTGACTTAGCTCATTGAGCTAAAGTACTGCTTAATACGGAGTACAGAATTTAACTAAACTACGTAAAATCATATCGATATTCATTTCAAAAACATGTAATTTTTTGAAGTTGCTAATCGCAAAATAATCAATTCGCTGATGTTACTTTAGAGTTAAATTTCACTAAGCTACTGCGTGTCTTCGTAAAATGGAGGTGAAAGATTTCATAAGTCTGATGATGCCTACAAAATTGCTCGAGTCTTTGACGATGGAGACGTGCCTACAAAAAATACGATAGATCGTCTGTTTCTTACACATTTCTCGATTTTGTCTGTCTGATCACACGTGTTAATGTCGATCGTCTGTTGCTCACAAATTTTCTCGATTTGTATTTGGTGGTTAACGGATTCCAATGAAAGTTTGGATTAAGCGTGATGGCTTTGAAACTTAATAAGTATAATTGGAAACTGGAGAAGTATGCATGAAATACATTGGTGTAAGTGTTTATGAATTTACATGGCTGTGTGTATGTGTGTGTGTGCGCGTGTGTGTGTGTGCGTGTGTGTGTGCGCGCGTGTGTGCGCGTGTGTGTGCGCGTGTGTCCGTGCGTGTGTGCGTGCGTGCGTGTGTGCGTGTGTGTGTGCGTGCGTGCGTGCGTGCGTGCATGCGTGCGTGCGTGCATGCTTGCGTGCGTGCGTGCGTGCGCACGTGCGTGTGCGTGTGTGTGTGTGTGTGTGTGTGTGTGTGTGTGTGTGTGTTATGTGTGTGTGAAAGTAAATTTCAAATTTAGTTTCGCACGTTAATTCCGAGAAACTCAGTCAGAAGTGTGAACCCAGATTAAGTTCAAACCAGGTCAAACCATTAGGCTACCAAGGCAGTATGTACCGAATAATAGTGGATAAAATATTAAAACAGCATAAAACTTGACAAAAACAGTATATGTTTCTTAAAATTCTCAAATAATATTTAAGACTTCTTGATATTCCGTATGTTGTAACTGATATTCAGTATTACGCAATAGAATAACGGTACAACATTGGTAGGTCAATGGTACAACATCATATCACAATTGCAATGGTTCTGCATGCGTATTATGCAATTAGGGAACTAGAACGCGGTAGATTTATTGCAGTAGTTATCACCAATTCAAGTTGTCTATTACGACATTTACCTACCATTAATAATAGGACTTTAATCGTGAGCAGGTACCATACAGACGGAGTTTCATTCTTTTTTGGATATCCAGAAACCGATGACTAATATGTGTGCTATTAAGTCCTCCATAATTAACTTTTAACCACATGGGTATGGAATTGCTGCATGGGCTGAAAACAGAAAATAGAACAATATACGAACAGCTGCTAGTTAAAAGCCCAATCAACGAAAACTTTGGATATTTTTATAGAAACCTGAATAGAGTTGAATTTAAATTTTAAGAGCAAGCTTGTGCTTTTAATTAAACTACACATTAGGGTTGGTGAGTCCAAAAAAGAGATAAAATATTGTAAAAAAACAAGGAATGGTGACAAAATTTTTGTAATAAGTTTGTATCTACACTGTCTATGACACTGTTAATTGAAAAATTAGGTTACTTTTTTCTACCTAATTTCGGTGGCAATTTTTGTTATTTAAACATTCTTTATTACTGTTACTACTACTACGGTTTTGTTAAGATCTTTATAGTATTTACACTTCCGCTTGCGCATCCGCTTCCGTTTCCGTTCCCGCTAAGATTTTCTTTTGACATCTGTTTCCATTTCTGTTTCCGTTATGACACGTCCGTTGCATTACTAGTATTAAATAATAATAATAACATAACATTAAAACCAAAATAAGAACAGGACAAAAAGTAATAAGATAATAATGATTGCGTCAAATTTTTACATATTCATAATTTTAGGTGTATATAGTTCAATAATGTCAAAAGTATTTTTTCGCTATTTAAATGTTTTTCTTTTATAAACAATTAATCTTAGTAATACCTTAAGATTGTCATGTGTCATTTCCAAGGGTGAGAGCCTGGTGACTTGTAGTACAGGCGTTAAGCCTTTAACAAGCACCAGCTCCCAAAAATAAGTTATTGGATGTATCTTAATTACTAAGAACTATATGTACGTATTTTTGTGGAGGAATAAACGTTATTATTATTATTATTATTATTATTATTATTATTATTATTATTATT
>NW_020656077.1:4118635-4184759 GCF_003589595.1 Hyposmocoma kahamanoa
TTATTATTATTATTATTATTATTATTATTATTATTATTATTATTATTATTCAACAGACTACGCGTCTGATCGACTCAGGTAGGGAATTTCACTTTCTGATGCTTCTAACTTTGAAGAAATTAAAATAAAAGTTAGAAGAGTGGATAGGACAATTTAAAGAAAGAGTAAGATAAGACCTTAAGGGGTGACTGAATGTAGTGAACGAAACACTCTTTAAGGAGAGGTGAGATTAACTCGTATCCACGTTGGTTACAAAGAATCCTATACCAATTAGGCATAGCAGTCATTAGACCTAGCGCCAAAACCTGTTCGAGCAACACACTAACACTGCGGCCTTAGCAAGGGTGAAGTGGTACAAGGGCACAAAGGTCAACAGCTTTTGTTGCTAAATGTATTCAGAGCTGTTCATACTGACGCAAATTTCCCGCGGCACATGTGTACAAACCCCACGGGGGTCATGTTGACACGATTAATTTGCTCGGTTGGCTTCTCACTGAAAACTAACGGAAACTTGACGGGTAGCTTTGTTTCAACGATAATGAAAATCTGCACATTAATACAGTTGCAAAACTGATCCAAAAACTAATGGTAGTTAGTGGACTACGCAATGGAATTTTTTTTATGATGTGAAATGGTTGAACGAACAAGTCGTTCGTCTGGTGGTAAGCGGCTTAAATTGCAAAGATCTTAATAGATCTTTGCCTAATGGCACTGCACTGCCCTGTGTTATCAAGTACCACGTGCCTGTAATTTCACCTGCACCTTTACCCTTCGTAAATCCGAAACGCACTAAAGCTCGCATTACTGCTTGGCGGCAGAAATAAGTAAAGTAACGCGATTATCACACTGCACCGCGCCCCGCGACGGAGCGCGAGAAGCGGAATCACGCGCGTGGTGGCGGAGACCCATATCTGCGTCAACGCGCGGTTTAATCGGTGCGGGGGCAGCGCTCTAGCGGCCCTGCGTCACTTAAAGTACTCGCTTCGCAGTTGATCGCCGTAGTGATTGTATATGTAGCCGAGATCCTTCTTTAACAAGAACGGTTAATAATACAGAACTCATTCAGGACGCTGCAGTTATACTGTCTATTTGGTTTTTATTTACTCAAATAAAAAGACACCGAAGATATTGGATACATCCATTTTCACGAACCAGATCGATAAATAGATAATTTCAACTTCATTACAAAGTTTAAGAATATATGAAGATAAATTTAGTCGAATTTCAATATCAAAAATAAATTTATCGACGTCGAGATCTATTCTAGAAAACTGAACATGTCCTTAAGCTTAAAAATCTGCGCGGTAGTGCGGAGCGCATTGTGCCATACCTTGCTGTTCGCCGCGCCACTACGCGCGGGTGCGCGGAGAAGCGTTGTCAGTGTGTTCGACGGCGCGTGTTTTCCATACAAACTGAGGTACTTCAGTACAATGTTAAAAACCGCAGCTCCGCGCTCCGTCGCGGACCGCGGAACAGTATGATAATTTCCTGGACAGACTCTTTCACAAGGTATTCTACTAATGCTTAAATTGTGTTTTTATTTATATATAATTGTGTTTTTAGTAGCCGTAGAGCTTCTTACGAAAGAGTTCGTAGGGCCAGAAGGGTGCTGGTGAAATTACAGGCACATGGGACTTGTCAACTTATGTCTCAGGGTGACGGGTGCAGTGGCAGTGTCTCTCAGATCTTTGTGATTTAAGCATCTGAGTGACACTGCAACTATTAGGAACAGACGTGACACTTATAACCAAGCATACGACTTGTTCGTCCCATCACCTATTATCATAATAAAAATATTTTTTTTTTATGCGCTGTTGGTTAACGACACGCATTGCCACTCAGAGCTTTAAATCGCAAAGATCTGAGGTGCACTGCCTCTGCGCCCATCACCCTGAGACATAAGTTGAAAAGTCTCATGTGCCTGTAATTTCATCAGCACGTTTACCCTTCAAAACCGGAACTTAGTCATGTTCACTTTACTGCTAAGGTGGCAGTACTTCCCTGGACGAACTCTTTCACAAGGAGCTGCTACTATTAGTATTAATGTTTTATGTCTACACTCACGCCTACTCATGCTAAATATAAATACTGTCAATGTACTTATACACAATAAATAAGCGCACATAATTAGCTTTTTGATAAAACATGAATAGGTAGAGCTGTTGAGCCAAGTTAATATACGCTAAATTCCATTTAAAAGGCAATTTGAAGAGCAGTGTAATACGGTAACCGTTGGTAGAGTGGATAACATTAATAATGCGAATACAACGTTTGCTACTGAATATTTCAACCACCGCCTAAACAAGTGTCATCTGTTCAGAACGTATGTTGAGTCACACTAACAGCGCCACATTACACTTATGCATGAATTATATGTAAATTTATTACTTAGTTTAAATGCGAAGTCATTAAGTGATAATTTTAAAAACATCTAAAAATTAAAACATTTAGGTTCGAGAAAAGAGTTTAATTTGATATACAATTCTGAAAACCGAAGTACTCGATACATTTACTATTCATTCGTAAGAGACCCCTACACTAGCGTCTTTTGAGCGTCAGCTACTTGCCAACGCACGCACAGCGGCCACAGCGGCCACAGCGGCGACACGACGACGTCTGACGCAACGCCAATATATCCGACGTTCGGCACTATTCCGCAGTCGGCCAGTGTTGGCGTTGTGCCGCGCGGACGCCACACGCCGCAGTTTCGACGCTGTGTGTGCATTGGCAAGACGTTGTGCGTGCGTTGGCAAAACGGTATGCGTACTTTAGCAAGACGCTGACATTCGAAAGACGCTAGTGTGGGGGGGTTCTAAGGTAGATGAAGTAATATTTATATAGCTTTTTATAAATAAAAAACCGACTTCAAAAGTTTGTTTATCCGCTTTCGCTGTATTTATTATCACGGTTTCCACAACGAAGTTGCTGCTGTGCACTGTAGAGGAGTTCCTCTCACCTGTCTGCCATTTCCGTCATCAGATCGACTCTAGGTCATCAATATTACGATGTTTGATATTACTTAATTGGAACTACATCATGTGCCAAGTTTTACTGTTGAAATCGGCTAATTGTCGGTTATGAAATCCGTTAAATGCGTAAAATTCAATAAGCCGGATTCATTCCCTAATTTGTCACCCTTCAAAGTGGAATATTTTCTTTAAATTTAAATGGGGCTACTACTAAGATACCCCCTTTCCAACAAAAAAGAATCTAGTAGATTCACAAATGTCGGAGCAATAGCGTTAGAGCGTTTGCGCAATACCCGATATACGTCCGATTCGTATCAGTTCCAGATCTGAGAAATGACGACCTGAAATGTCACAGGGAACATTTGAATGGTCCATTTCAAGAAATCCCTTAGTCCGTTTTTTAATTTTCGAGATATTGCACAATCATTTTTTTTGCCTTTGAAACAGGTATGTTTCAAATGCAAAATATGTTTAAACATGTAGTGTTCACGTGCACGTGACGTAAACAGACAACCTGACCGGACATTTGCTAAGTGAGGACAATAGACTACTCAGCAGTGCAATGACCGTTCTGAACTAGGCTGCTGAGTAGAGTAGTTAACTTTATGTATACATTTAAAAATAATATTGTTTATAGTCACACACACGTAAATACCGTTTTGTATAAATAGCTTAAGTTTTGTAAATAAAATTCTCTTTGAATTCAGACATCAACGCTGTCTTATTGACAACGGAGCACTCCTGACTACAGCATCCTCTCACTGCGGCCAAGACACCTTTAGCCGTTAGCTTATCTGATCAGTCTTGTGAGTCTGTGAGACTGGCAGTGAGAAAACCATTTCCTAAAGCACCCTTATCCTTCCCCCTTTCCGTCTGTTGCCTTAGGTCGCACGGTGACAGGCTTCCCCTACTATTTATATAAGTATATATTCCGTAGCGTATGGTTAGGGCTAGGCTGTTAGGTAGGCAACTAGGGTTGTTAGTGATAGTACAGCTTTCCCTGACCACTCATGTATAGCCAGCTAGCTACAGCTAGGTAGTTGACTGTACATGTAGGCTTCTACATTTTAGAAGTCGGTTAAAAATGGAGGAAAAATGGAATTTGTAATACCGATTTTTGTTAAAATATATCATTTTGGCAGAGAATAGATGGGAAGGCGAGAATAGTTTTCAACTTCGTTAGTTGAAAAAAAAATATCAACAAGAATTTATTATAGTAGTACATAATTGGCCCATAAATTACTTTGTAACTTTGTAACGACGACTGTCAAGAACACCCAGTTTATTTTCACTCTGTCACTCAAGTTTTGATGAAAAAAATGTTTAAGCTTATTTTTCAAGAACGCTCTGATTCCTACTTCGTAAATTGTCCTAGCTGGACGGCAAATATTCTATTAAATATATTATTATCTGCCACCATGAACCATATTATTCTTTAGACCACAATTTTCCCTCCATTTTAAACGTAAAGATAAAACCACGATAAAACACGATACAGTGAATTACTTTTAAGAAAACTTAGTGTCAAAAAGCATGAGTTCGATAAAGCTCAGAGAAACAAAAAGCAAGTCTTTTTGTTTCTCTCTTTGCTTCCAAATCCCACCTTGACGCTATTTTGCAAACACCACCTACACTACCTCGCTGTGACTCGGAAATGCCGGAGGTCACTATCCGTCAAAACGAGATGTTGAAAACTTTACGTAAATTGGACGTCAACAAAGCCAGTAGCCCACTGGCTTTATTTAATTACAGGATCCCAGCGACTGTTCTGTGGAACTTTACACCCGAGTTGTCTCCGGTGTTGACTCTCACTGAGTTCTGTACAAGTCCCGAAAACCTGGAAGCTTGCAAATGTACAGCCTGTACCTAAGAAAGGTAGTCATACCGATCTTATTATAGACCTATCGAATTACCTCCATACTCTGTAAAACTATGGAGCGTGTATTGAGCAGCGGTCTCCTTGGATACCTCGTAGCTAACGATCTTCTCAGTGATCAACAGTATGGTTTTCGCCGTGGTCGATCTACAGGGGATCTTTTTGCGTATCCCACACATTTATTGGGCGATGCTGTCAAGAAACGCGGTGGCACTTGGTCTGGACTTATCATCCAACCTCAATTTTGGGCAACACATCAAGTGCTTGGCAAAAGCTGCTGCCTAAAAACTAGGTACGGCAAAGGACTAGACTACTCTACCGGCTCTACTCATCTGTTTCCCGAAAAGTACAATTTGGGGCTATTCAAGGCTAGAGTGAATGGGCATTTCTGGTTCTACTGCTACTAAACGAAGAAACTTCACCGTATTCACCGTTCCAGTATTATTTGTGTTTTTTCTCCAATTAATCATTTGTAACTAAAAACCACATAATTAGGATTGAGGACAGTAGTCACTCAATACGTAAAACTTCTGCAAGTTATTTTTAGCAGCAGTAGAGCTTCTTATGAGAGAGTTCATCCAGAGTAGTGCTACCACCTTACCCATCCGCCTCTGCCGCTTATTAATTCTGCCGCTGCCATTACTGTGTTCCGGTTTTTACTGGGTAAGGGTGCTGTTGAAATTACAGGCACATGGGACTTGTCAACTTATATCTCAGGGTGACGCAATTGATCTCAGATCTTTGCGATTTAAAGCTATGAGTGGCACTCCAACTGTTATGGACAGGCGTGTAGCTTACCATCAGGCGCACGACTCGTTCGTCCTGTCACTTAATATTATAAAAAAGGCTATATTATCTACCAATGACGTCACGCGTTGTGAGTTGACTTGTAGTGCCGTTTGAACGGCAATTTTTTGTCACATATAAACGTAGTTTAAGAGACTTGTAAAGCATTGTTTAAATAAAACAATTCTGTATACAAGATTGGTTGTAACATACTAACAATCTCTCAGGACTGTATTACTAAAATCATAAGCAACAATGTTTATTCCATGATTTTTATAATTAATCGGTTAAATTTTACTCTATTTACGGGTGCTATCACCGTGAGCGGTAGCAAAAGGAAACACGTGGGAGTCATTGCTAAACAACTTTATACCAAATACAGACCTAAAAGCGACAGATAGTACAACAAAAACGTTAAAGTTTATTTTTAGAACAAAAGTTGTTGTTTGTATCGTTACTAATGCAGTCCTTTGAGATTGTTCGCATTCTACAAATAATCCTTATACTTATACATTATATTTAAATACTTTCTGAAAAGTTGTCCGATTCCTTATTGCAGCAATAGTTTTGTAACAGCTGCTTCGTGAAATGAGTTCCTGGGCTTCATATATCACATCGTCGTCGCTTCTGTATTCCCAAACTACGGAGTGGCATTGCTTGTGTCCAGTAAACATCTGGATTGCTCTAAATGGAATTCTATTTTTGCCCCTTTCGGCAATGAGGCTTTAGGAACAACAAGAACTTTACGTAATTCTATGCTGTATTTAGGCGTCTTTTATTATTATTATTACTACCTCTGATACAAAATTGCGTATTTGACCTTCATGACCTGATGGAATGTGACGACGAGGTTAACGATGGAGATGTACACCTAAATAATGCCTATTTACTCTCGTTGAAGTAATGTGAACATTACTGTGTTCCGGTTTTGAAGGGTGCTGGTGAAATTACAGTCACATGAGACTTTTCACATTGTGTCTCTGGATGACGAGCGTAGAGACAGAGCTTCTCAGGTCTATGCGATTTAAAGCTCTGAGTGGCACTGCAATCATTATGGGCAGGCGTGTCGTATACCACCAGGTGCATGATTCGCGCGAATTTTTGGAATGTTCACAATAGGGATGAAAGTCTACGTATAGTCCCACGTAGGTGAAGGCGGAATTAAATAATGCAATTCCATCGCACTCTCCGTGATATATCCTGTAGAATACCGATAAATAAGCAACTTTACGGCGGTGTTGAAGGCTCTGCAGCTTCGCCTATACTAAATCCAAGTCACCTATAAGCCGCTTGATATTTAGAACAGCCATCCCAAAGGTGGCTGCAGTACTTGTAGTGTGAAACTACGGACCCCTATCGTCTTCATCTCTCTCCTTATACGTTTTCTAGGAAACACTCTTACTTTTCCTGACTCCTAAAAGAGTTCCAATTAATATTTACTATAATATTAGTGTCTAAATTAGTTAATTTTGCTATTGTAAGCTATTTCTCGCACTTTGATAATTAACTCACTTTCCATGTCTGATCTCCCGACCTTGGCATATTGTACCGTACTGATAGTATCTCCGAATGTTGCTATTCGTTTTTCCAAGGCGAATTACGAACTATTTCATCAATGTCACTTTATAAACATATGTATTTCGTATTTAATATTTTTATACGTCGACATTGATGACATTGATGACATTGATTGATAGATATGTTACCCCTCTACAAGCTATTCTTCCATAGATTATCCCGTAAATTACTCTTCCTTTGTTTTTGGCTCCTCATTTCAAATTCAAAATTGGCTATTCGAATTTCGATTCCCTCTCTCATTCTACCAAACGCTCATCATTCCTATACCTTGGAGGCATCTGGTCTTCACCAGATCTAGTAAATATACGAAGTCTCACCTTTTCGAAACCCTTCACCTAGCCTTACTCCTACCGCACTTGCGCCTACCTGATGACCAGTTCGTCGATTGCCTCACGCCAAACATGGTCTTCACGTGTACGCTTCTCCTACCTGGACTGTGAAGCAGGAGAAGCTGAAGCCGACGCTCGAGATGAAATAGAACTGTACCTCCGAGTACAAACTTACAACCTCGCTGCTCTTCTGTTTTGCACTTCTGTCCTCAGTCACCAAGAGTCGAAGGCTGAGGCCTCCAACTCCGTGTCTCCATCTCCGTGTCTCCTATCTTCACCTTCACACTACACTTACATTGCTCACTCTACCACGTCCTAACACTCCCATTTTCTTTCCACCCCGACTTTCTAGTTCTCCATCCCCACATACTCCAAACACGACCGGACTTGTGCTTGGTACAGCTGAAGCAACTGTTCCGGTGTAAGCCGGTGTCTACAAACAGGGATATTCGAAGATAGGTGAGCCACACTTAGAGACCTAAAACATATACAAAAATGTAAATTTGAAATGGCGTTTAAATTTGCATTTTTTTAAGTAGCTTTTATTGTCGATAAAATACTTTTAATCTCCGCAATTGACGCCCATTATAGGGTGATCTAATTCGTAACGCGACACATGAAGATGTTCATTCAAGAAAACAAAAGACAAGAGTGTAAATGATGGTAACGGTATCTTGTCGAACGACATCCAAACGACTGCCAAAATGCGATGCCAAACCTCGACTCACTACTCTGCATCACATGTCATGTTTGAGAACCATTAATATTTCACATCCATTGCGTGATATGTTTAGTATTTTCCAATGTTCAACTGTTCACAGTCATCAATAGAAATACAATCGGGCTTTGTTTCAGAATAGACGAGGTATACCGGTTAAAGGAACCGATAGGCAATATTTTATCTGCCGACACCGACAGTAACAATGAAGGAGGCTCGATAGAATGCTGCCTATTGCCTATAATACGAGTATTGATACTATATAAAAAAATATTATGTTCCGTCAATGGCTACTTTAGACGTGCGAAAAATGGCCAGATTCTCTGCTTAAAGGAGTGTGTCAATTTCATCTGTGACGATGTGACCTCCTTACATCGTCATCCCACATTTTTATCGCCTTTTCCCCGGCTCCTGGCCACTCGTTTTTAAATTTTGAATATTCCTTTGCCTCGCCATTCTGACTTTGTTTCGTTCCATCGTCACTCCCTGCTCGAACGTGGCAGCGTACCGTGCTGTTAAAATTTAAATTGCGTCTAATTTTGATTCCTTTACCAGATTTGTAATAGCTACTACTAATCATGTGCCAATTTTGATACCATTCTGTAATTCAGTAGAACTCGGCCCTTTTGGGGTAAGTGGCTACTTTATATTCATCCATAAGCATATCCGTATGTAATTAAGTTAGGGGTGTTTTGTAGTATTGTTTTCCTCTTTACCATCAACTTGAAATAAATTTCTGTGGACCTGAAGTTTTCTTATTTTATTGCCATGATTTGGGTTTACAACCTTTTCACATGTTGCCACCAGCCCGCATCACTGAAGTAGCGATTGTAGGTATATATATTTTTTGAAGCGACCTCTGTACATGTTTAGATTATTAAGCGGCGATGTGCAGTGATGTCTACGTATAAATAAATAGTACAGTTTTACGTTTATAACAAGTATATTTAGTTACGTAGTTAGATGAAACGATCTCAACAAAAGTACACTCAGACATATTTAGAAAGCCGCTAAATAAAGGTTAAATTATGATAGCAATGGTTATAAAAACAACTTGCCGCATATATACCAGAACGATTTGTTTGAAAAAATAAACGACTTCAATCGTCTTTCGATTTAAATTATTAAATGTTCTATTAAAAGTGGCTAGTAGCTAATAATTGAACGCTGTTATTTTTTTATTTCAAAAAAGAATAACTTCAATTATCTTTTTTATTTTGAATAAACGTTCTGGTTTATGTGGCTAGTAGTATATAGCTCATATAAACGTTGTTATCATAATACAAACTTTTTTTATTTGAAAAAAGAATAACTACCTAAATATGTAAACTAAATATGTATAACCGTCGTTGTATTTTGAATAAACGTTCAGGTTTATGTGGCTAGTAGCTCATGTAAACGTTATCATAATTCAAACTTTTAGGCTCAACTCACATTGGCGCAGAGTCGAAGCGTCGCGACGCGTCATGGTTTTCGCCTATAGTATCTCTATTTTCCCGTTATTAAGGTACAAATTTGTGTCATGCAAATAAGGAAACGAGCGTTGACGCGCGTCGACGCTTGGATGCAGTCGAGCGATTTCGTGCGTCTACGCGTGTCGCCGAGCGTTGTAATTGAAAAACAGGACGCGACGCGACGCTTCAACTCTGCGCCAGTGTGACTTGAGCCTTATAGCGTTCGTCCAAATCTGTGGCTTGGTACTAGAAGTGCCTTCTCGTACCAAGCCACGGAAATATATCTATGAGTATGTGCGAAAACCCGCAGCGTTTTCTTAGCTACTCTCATTATTCAAAGCGTGGAAAAGGAATTTGTAAACCTTTTGTTCTTTTTAACTTGATTGTCATTTCAGTGTTACATAATACTCATAGTATTATTCTACAGTTAATTAGCATTGGGGACTACGAAATTATTTTCTACAATTGTTTACGTCTTTGTTTACATTTATTAAATGATCCGTGCAAGTTTACGTTTGTCTGTTTCTGTATAATTGACTTAAATTTTCGGATGTTACATCTCGCGTTAAAAATAACCGTGACCTAAATTTTACCAAACGACTTTGCTCCAGTATAACAATGATGCAGTTGTTTCAGAGTTTCTCATCGTCCATTTATGGGCTCGGATCCCCTGTAAGGTTAAGATTTAGACTAACTTTTTACTCCTTCTTCATGTTAATAAAAATTTAATATAAGATAAGTGGAAACATCACACCTTTTGAGGTAAAAAGAGACTACGTACCCTTTTGCGGTCCCGATTTGTATCTTTCGCGTCATCGGCTCGCATGCATCAGTGATAGTAACGGGATTACATCCCGATGTAATCTCGAAATGATTTACAATTATATATAAACACAAATGCATCCACTCACTCCCACTTACTTATCACCTACCTTCACACGGACCCGCGCACACCTCGCAACACCCATTCATATACAATTATACAACCACACAACTCCTTACATACATATACTTGTCTCCTTTTTTCTTTTCTTCCTAATTATCTCTTCCACCTTCTGTAGCTTATATACATAATAATTTCTCAATTACTTACACAGTCACTAGTATAATTATATATTTACATTCCTACACCGTATTGATTCTCTATTTAGAATTACTACGTTTTTTACTAGCTCGCCTTAGGACCTAGCAGAATCATCAGCTTCGTAATTCTACAGAACTGCGATATAATGCTGTCTCCGAAGCAATGTAGGACTGCAGACTATACCCGCAAGCCTACACCAACCTTTTTTTTATTTCTACTATTTTGTGTCCATGTCATAAACTAAACTTGTTTGTAATGTACTGTATCTATCATTTTAAGTGTCCATTTCTCAAAGTTACCTGGACAATAAGGTGGGTGATGTAGCCTGTGTGTAGCCTTTTGAGAACGGCATAAAGTCTATGTCAACATACTGATCTGATGTCAAAATCTGACTAATAAGATCCCTGTTCTGTGTAAGCCTGCTATACAGAATATGTAATAGTACCCTGCCCGTATAACCCAAAGGTTGGGAAGAGAGGACCCTATAATCAAAACTTAATAGAAGATATGAGACAGTCCATTTCTCCCGAAGGCGAAAGTTATATAGCTGCATTTTTATGAGCACAGTTCAAAGAAAGGAGGTGAGATGCTAGGGCATTTCTGAGTGTGACGAGGGTCATTCTCTCATTTCGAAAACATGCTCGCATTAAGATAATGTCAAGTGGGAAGGGTCATAACTTTTGTATATTACCTTTTCGCGCTTTTTGTAATACTTACTTACTTTAGTTGTATTGAATTATATTAACATTATACAGAGTCAAGTGCTAGATAGTCATCTTTACAAACCCATTTAAGGTATACGCTTCTACAAGAAGATTCAGTGAAACAAAAACTTTATACCAAACCTTATACTCCCTACAGACCACATAAATACGTACTGCCTTTAATAGCCCCGTTTTGCTATTTCAGGTTGTTTCTATCTATGGTACATGAAATAAATATTGTAAATAATAAATGTGTACAAATGTCTAGTCTATTATACGATTGTATTAGTGTTTTATCAAGGCGACGATTTCAAGTATAATTTAAATAAATCGACATAGTTTTGATTTGCTTTGTTAAACATATTCCACAGAAAATTTGTTTTAGCTAACACTGGAACAAATATTAAGACAGGTATCTTATATTAACAAGAACATTCTCTGCCTGTACAACGCATACGAAGGTGTGCCGTATACAGTACAAAAACTACATTATGTATATACTTATACATTATTAGGTATTTTCAGGTTAGTTTTCTCTACCTAATTTCGGTGGCAATTTTTATTATTTGAATATCCAAAAATCCAAAATATATCACGATGTATTATTTAATATTCGATTGTAATATCCTGAAATATTAATTAATATACTCGATTATTTAAATAATAAAAATTGCCACCGAAATTAGATAGAGAAATCTAATCTGAAAATGATCCTTACATCACAATTGTGCTTCCGAAAACTTAAAAAGGAAACGTAATAAAAATTTCCAGGCATCTCGTTCAGTAACAAATAACTTCAGCTCAATAAATTTTGAAATTTGTGTAGTAAAATTATGGAGTTCTTAGGTTTTCTTGGATTTGTTTTTTAAACAAACCAACATTTCAGGGCTTTTACAAGTCCCATAATCATGGCTGACTGAGATGAAAAAGTCATCAACTAGTTATGTCTAATATTAGTGCAAACCACTCAATTTCAAAAAAGAAAAACAAATCCAACAAAAAAATTATCTTCATGCAGTTCGATTTTTAAGTTGTGAGTAAAAACAAAACCTACAATATGACGATGACGGCAGACAAAATAGAATAATAGAGCACCTTTTCCGCGAACGTGTAATGTTCCACAGGTTCACTGTTCTTCTTCGAGCGTATACGCAGTGCGTTGACCTCCGTGGTTGAGCAGCTTGTACACCGGTTTCCATGATGTCGCCATCCCTGAGATCCCGGGTTCGATCCTCATCCGGTATCATGTACAAAAACTAACTTTTCTATATTTTCTTAGGTTTGGGTGTTTGTGGTACCGTCATTGTTTCCAGTTTCCATAACACAAGTGCTTTAGTTACTAAATTTGGGATGGGACTTGGAGAAACGTATGTGATGTTCAACATCATCACCAACCCATTTATACGTTCCACTGTTGGTCACGGGTCACCTCTCAGACAAGGGTATATCAATAGCAGAATGGTAGCAGAGAACAAAAAAGTAACGAGAAGAGCGACTCTCCGCCTCTCCCTAGTTTTAGATACCACACCGCATCCCTCATGTTGACGGAACGACCACAAAGCTGGCGAGTCGTTCGCTAAGGACGTTCTGGTTATACGAGTATACTCGATGGCTAAGAACGATTTTGATGTTTAAATTTCGAATTTGCTTAAAGATTTTTACTTTATGAAAAGAAAGTATTGTAGTGTAGGTAATTCATGGTAGTGTCATTCACCCTATTATGTTAAAATTTTTGTTTAAGCTACTTATTTGACTTTGTTTAACTTAATTGGTATAATTTACGGTTGTTTAAATATTTAATCAATAAAATCATCAGTGTACGTAATAATCATATTATTAACATATGCATACATTACATGCATTTCCTCTTATAAACTCACTGTGCACGTTAAACCAGAAAATAAAATATAATTCAAAGAAGTGATTGATAACCCTACCATTTGACGCACACATTTGCTTAAAGTAGGTAAATAAGTTTCTATCGTTGTATGGAGTGTCCGGTGTGTGGCCATAATCTGCCACGCCGAGCGTAGTGAACCTTGTTCGACCTGCAGATTCCATCACGATATTTTCCTTCACCGAAAAGGTTACGGAAAATGTCAAATTAAATTTCGCACGTAAAGTCCGAGAAATTCAGAGGTGCGAGCCCGCAATCGAACACACGGCCTCTGCTTGTGAGGTGGTAGGTCAAACCATTAGGTTACCACGGCTCAAGTGTCTTACGTGGTAATCTATAATAAACTCGATTTTTTTTTGCGAATTAACGATTGTTCGAATTTTCATTACACCGAAAACCGTTATAACGAAACCGTCATTCTTTCAGGATATGTTAGATTTTTATCCCAAAGACACGATTAGCTTCGGTTAGATTAGGTTAAGTTAGGTTTAAAAGAAAAAACATTTTCCTTTCAAAATTACTTTCAAGATTATAAAAATTCGACCAAACGTTATTTCTGGAAAATGTCATTTCGGACTACTAATATCCATTAGTAGTCCGAAATGACATTACGTATGTGATATTGTCTAATATTATTTGTTTATTGTAATTGTTAGAACACTTAGAAAAATTTTCTTCGACCCGATGGGACTTGTATCCACGACCATACTATATCGTAGTATTGCTCTTTCCAACTGAGCAATGGGTCTAGTAATCGAGTTGTTAAAATTCTCCGGTGTTTTTGTTAAACAACTTTCCACTGGATTTTTCGGCGTTCTGAGCCGCTAGTGATATCTAGCGAGAGATTTTAGAACCTTCTTCACCGCAGCTTTGTTTTAATAATCGTAATAATTAGAGGAGTTATGTCGTAAAAAAAATACATTTATATATTTTAAAACTAAATCTCTGGGATTTAGTGTTGCGGTATGAGCCGCATTATCTGTTATCCACTCATAGAATAGTAAGTTCCCTAATTTGTGACTCAGTAAGAGGTTGACACTAATATTGTAATTAATGGCCTTACCGTAAAATTAATTGTACCGTCACGTAGTAAACTCGTGTCTGCATATCGGGGCAGCTATCTTGGAATAATTTTGTAGGAAACGTCTGGTCGTATTGGTGGTTGAGTCACACTGCTGGTTATTTTAAAACTAATACGATGTTCACGTTCGTGGTCAAACGCGCACTTGAAGCAGTTTTAATAATCAGTATTCATCTACTTATCGATACATAAATATTATACAGGGTAAAATCCTTAACTGTTCCTATGCGATTATTCTGTAAATATAAGGGATATCAAGAACTACTATCAAAAGTACGTTATCTAACGAATAAAACGATATAAATAACTTTTTTAAATAAAACTGGAAATATCATTCGTACTAAGTCTTTAATTGACGTACTTTAGAAAGTATAAGTTTACAGGTAACGAAACTGCTATAAAATTTATAATATATATATAAAAGTATAAAATAAAAAAATACATAAATAAAGTATGAAAGTATATTTGAATAAAAAAAATCATCTTTATCTTTAAGTAAGTACAAAATTTTGTATTCAAAGCAATTGTTCGAAACTAAAGCCGGGGTCGTTTAACGTTAAAATTTTGGATATTTCTAGTTTTATTTAAAAAAGTTACTGATGTCATTTTACTCATTAGGAACATACTTTCAACATCAGTTTAAAGGTTTTAAATATCTCATATATTTGCGGAATAATCGCGTAACCCTGTATAGTTCTCAACCTTTCCAAATGTCCAGGAACAAACTTATCGGTATTACGATATCACTTGACGTTAACGTTTGATAACAAACTTGTTGTTGTTTAACAAACTTTGTGTTTGCTCCACTGACATTGATCTCCTCTGAGGTAAATGTGTCATTGTATGTTCACCACATTAGCTACAAGTAAGTTTTGACACATGATGGTTTCTTTGAGCTCATATACCGTTTCGTTGTAGTTTATCTAAGAAATTTTGCTACGCCGGTGTTGTAGACATTTCTACATATTTTACGTAGTAATGATGTAGCAAGTGCTACGAGGCATGACTTTATATTTATTTCTTGTTTTACGAGACGTTAATTGCTTGCTTGTAATAGCAAAATGCTTTTCAAACCCTTAATTAAATTTCTGTTTACCGTCCCATTTGTTCCAACACTATGAAATCACAAGATTCGCCATGAATAAATACGAAAATCGTAAAAATGGAAATGAAATTTTTATTTGTACAAGATTTGCATTCGAAATGGAAGCTGTAATATAAGCTCACAAAGCAATGGAGGGAAACTTGATACTTCATTTTCATTATTTGTAATCTCTGGAGATTTTAAGTAACACAACAATAACCTTGAAAACACATCCAACTTTAGTTTAGTATTTATTTATTCTGTTTCTTTAAGAATAATAACCATTTACTTTTAGAGTAATAATCATTATTATTTTGTTTCTTAGTCGCTGTGACATTTGATTCACAACTTTCTTGTATTTCGTTCACAGTCAGCATCAAAATCTAAAATTTGAATATAGCTTGTTAAATAACAACTAATATATAACCTCTTTTACGTCACTTTTATACTTTAGTAGCAGTAGAGCTCCTCGTGAAAGAGTTCGCCCAGGGAAGTACTGCCAACTTATCTATTTCAGCCGCCAAGCAGTAACGTGAGCATTACTGTGTTACGGATTTGACATAGACATACAGACTAACTGCTGACAACTGCTGACTTACAGACTGCCGTGTCACTTACCACCGCCCGCACCCGCACGACTTGTTCGTCCCGTCAGTTGATATTATAAAAAATACATATAATTTTTTGTTACAATAATTTTGAAAGTCTACGGTTAAAACCACATTAAGACAAAAACGTTTACTATAATCAGTATCGGGTATTTTTAGCTGCAATTTAATGTGCAGAGGAACACTGACTACTACTTGGTCTTATACCTTAGCAACGATAATATATTTAAGAATAAATAAGTTGGGAACTCACACCGGGGCATACTTCTTGGAACAAAGAAAATCCGATTTGAATAAATCTTTGTAAAGTTCCATTTCTGATAGCGGAAACCCTTAGTGGAGTTTCTTCAGCCAAATTTATAGAGTATTTAACATCTTCAAGGGTGAAATATACATAAATTCTCTTTAAAGGGCGACATGTTAGCTTTGTACCCTACAAATGGGATCCAAGCAGCCAAATCGTCATTCAAGGAACCCTGCTGTTCATTAATAAAAGATAACAAAGTTTTATAAAACTGTCGTTTACGACCATTCAGGCGACTTGCAAAATAACATATTTCAGCTGTATAATAGTTTTGTATCGCATTTTAATAATCACATCAAATCGAGTCACCGGCGGACAAGTTAGAAGAACTGTTTTGCTGGGTCAAACGGTTTAGGTATTTAGGTACTATTAAATAACGGACATATAAAAAATATATGAAACACCTAAGGACATTGTCTAAAGAATGAAAGAAAGATGCACTTTATCCGATCATATAAAATCCTGAAAACAGGCTATCTAACTATGTACACAATTTTATTTTTATGTGGATATAGAAATATCTCCACGTAAAAATGTAGTACTTAAAGAGAAATCTCTAAGTACTACACAAAACCTGCAAAAGTAAATTGCCCAGCGGTTTAACAACGCGCCGCGTCACTCGCTACCCCGTCTGTCGCCATCGGGCGCTTGTCAACGTCGGATGTGTATCAAATTTTCTCCGCCTATTCTTATTTTATTCATATTAATATTAAACGCGCGGATAACGGGACGCGAGGGGCGGCCCCCCACACCTCATCTCCAATACCTCACCTTAAGTGTCGTGAACATTTAACGTACAATCGTATATCACAATATTTTTATCGTAATGCTCTTACGGACTCCACTGCAACATTTACAGGGCTATCTTGGACTATCAAGATTACATGCTCCATTCTGAATCTAATCGTAATAATTGCACGAGTGTAGTGCATTGTTATGATTTAGTAAAGTATCAAATGACTGTTTTTGAATAAAGCTTGCGATATATATAATTGGAAAAATTAAGAAAAAAATTACAAGACAAGGTTTAATGGCAGTACCTACTGAAAATACGTCAGTAGGTATAAATAATTGAAACTAACAATTATAATGTGTAGTGGGTGAAATCCTATAAAATGAATTCATCCATTAATTTGCCACCCTTAGAATAGGAATATCTTATTCAAATTTGAATGGGACTACACTACTGAGTCACCGCCTTTTCACCATCATTCCAAAAGTATCATCGCAATCACGTTGACTTACAAATAAATGGACGACGGGTCTAATACAAAAACCACGAAAAAAATGTCCCAAGTCAACCTATTCGAAATTTAAATTGTAATGTCATCGCAGTATCGCGCTGTCAGTAGAACAAATGAAGACTAAAGCGGAGTGTCGCGCTCTGTATACGATTTTAGCACCTTACAAGTGCGGACACTTTTTAGCGCGGACCCGACGTCCATATAATTGTAAGTCAATGATTTCACATGATATCATAAAAATATAAACAAAGTTGCCTATAATCGACTGAATTCTAGTTATTTATATTTTATTAATTAACTCTTCGTATCATGTAGACCATAGATTCCCAAAGTGGTTCCTACCGCCTTGCCTTATCATGCCTGAGTGAAGTAAAAAGTTTGGCAACCTATGATGTAGAACTTTCGTTACACGCAGATTGTTCTTCTTCAATATTTTGTAAAACCGCAAGTGTTTTTAATCTGCAATAGATTAAAAAATGTAAAATGCTTTAAAGGCATGTAACAATGAAAAATGCAAAGTCCAGTGGAGCTGGGGCGCATTTGTCAGTGAGTTCGAGAGATGAGTTCTGAACGGGCGTAGATTAAAGATGCAAGGTGAAAGCACCTAAATTAACAACAATAAATTGTACTGTGTACGAACGAGTATAATGTGCGTGTGTTTGTGTGTCTGTGTGTATGTGTGTGTGTGTGTGTGTGTGTGTGTGTGTGTGTGTGTGTGTGTGTGTGTGTGTGTGTGTGTGTGTGTGTGTGTGTGTGTGTGTGTGTGTGTGTGTGTGTGTTTATTTGAGTATACTTTAAGTTTACATATGCTCAACGAGGAGTAATTCTATAGCAAGGCGTCTAAACAATTATAGGTGCTACAATAGTAACAGTACATATTTTAATAATTTTATAATTTAAAACACAGGGGCGGCATAAAACGTTTATTTAAAAAAAACTATATTTTTACGAAGAAAAATAGTCTCAGGTGAATTTCCCGGTCAAATATGACGCACATTTTCTATCAGGTGTTTACTGTGAAAAATTCCCAATGTTATACATATGTGCTGCCCTGAACGGAACGAAAAAGGGCACAACTGCTGTATAAAGTACGCATAGTTGTGCCCTTTTTCGTTACGAGGGCAGTGTATTTATTCACATGAAACAAAAGTATTGTGACGTCAAAAGTATCCACGATTCTCAGTTGTATTACCAAAAAGTTCTTAAGTGATGCCGTAGTGCCTTTTAGAAAACTTTATCCAAACTTGGAAATCAAAACTAATATTATTATGAATGCTGCCAGTGTTATGGGGACGTTTGTACCAGCTACGATTCAGAGCGGTCCTTTTTAATTCTAAGGCTTAACTTACACTGGCGCAGAATCGAAGCGTCGCGACGCGTCATATTTTTCGCCTATAGCATATTCATCTATATTTTCCAATTATTAAGGTACAAATTTGTATTTTATATATGGAATTGAGCGGCGACGCGGGTCGACGCACGTCACTTGTGCGCCGTGAGGCGTCAGACGCCGACCAAACTGTGATGCCGGCACACTAATGCGAGAGTCGACGCGCGTCGCCTGGCGGTGGAGTTGAAAAACAGGACGCGACGCGACGCTTCGACTCTGCGCCAGTGTGAGTTGAGCCTAAGTGCGTTTGCGCACTACGTCCGATTCGGTACAGGGGGTCTACTCTCGATCGCCGTCCGACATCCGTCCGAAACAATTACTGCCAAATAAGCAATACTTATATTTGTGTCTACCTGACTAAGCCTACGTTGCGGATTGACATTTGTAATTAATTTAGTTTTTGAATGAACAAATTCTTTGATATTTCCTTTAACTAATATTATAAACGCGAAAGTAACTCTGTCTGTTATGTTTTCACGCCTAAACCGCTAAACCAAATTTGATGAATTTTGTAATAAAAATAGAAGGAACCTAGGAGAAGGACATATGCTACTTTTTGTCACAAAAATAAATCTTGAGATGGGCATAAATTTTGTGAGAAGAACCTTTAATTTCTCAAATAAGGAATCTGAAAATTCATCATGTACACCGTTTCTAATGAAAATTAGTATTAGTGTAATAAAGTAGGAGAATCGACGTACTTTTTAAAAAAAAAATATTTATGAAAAACACAGCAAGTAACTTATTTATTAACAGTCGCCAAACTGCTGTGTAGTTTGTTGGCGACATGTGCAACATTACGTAGTATTAATTGTAATTGTACTTACTAATTAAAATACTAAAATTACTTTAAGAGGTATGTAGAGGTACTTTTAGAGGTATTAAAGTACATTTTGGTCCATTGCATTTGCAGTGCACTTATTCTACGCAGACGACGTTGCAGGCACCAGCTAGTTGTAATAATAAATGTCAACAAACAAAAACATTTTTAGGGTTGTCACCTCATACTGTTTTACAGTTACCACAATTTCAATATTTTTCGCAGAAATTCGATTATACTATTGATTGATAATACTAATCTTGAAGTCATGTTTATTGAACAAAATTCATCATTGTTCAATAGACGTTTCAAATCAATAGTAAATGATTTGAAAACAACATAAAAATATCAATATATATAATTAATTATTTATAAAACTGTGACATCCTTAATGATTTTTCATTAGTTTGAAGAGAGAGATTGTAAACATTCGAGTTTGAGTAGTAAATCAAGTTCAAAATCGAAAACTGACGCTGGATGCATGCTGTATGAGATATGTAACAAATTAATATAAAATATTTCCTTTCATCTACCATTACTTACTATCTAACAATAGAGAATAAGTAACAATAATTTAATTGCTTTATTCATAAATCATACATATCAGTAGGTACTTTGCAAACTATGTAATAATGAACTAGGTAAGTATTACTTCTCCATAACCCAATCACCTACTTACGCAATTATTTAAATTCCAGTTACGCGAGCAGGCCATGGCCAGAGCTAGACTAAATAATGAGCAAAGATAAAAAATGTTATTTACACCTGCCACCATTGGTTGCCCAGCATCGTTTTGTTATTAAACATTCTAGCTGCAAGATTCCCGAGTCTCTGCGCGAGAAGTCTCCGTAAGACGCGCGACCTATAGAAAACAGCCAAAATGGCTCATATCTAGTTTGTACGTTACACAATTTGATACAAAATTCAATATGTTATGAGAACAAGAATTCACTTCCACTGCATTAAGGGGCAAGAATTGTTACGAATGAAGCTGCTAGAACATGACAACGTTTCTTATTAGCGAGTCTTCGCACAAGTCTGTATTACATATTACGTTTGCAGCATCGTTATTAATTGTCCTAATGGAGGTTGCAATGCAGGTTATTATACAACACGCGTTTGCTAGTTGGGAAGTTTATTAGTACCATATTATTTCGTTTCGGTCCAAGAAAGATATGTTTGGTTAATTAAATACTCACGTATGAATTAAAAACTCTTAAGCGGAACCAACTCTGGTACATTGCGAGCGAGATTTTGTCGATTTTTTTAAAGTAAATTAACTTGCTTTTGACCTTTCATTACGTAGACATGGTCTATGATGGAACCAGCTCGACCGAAAGATTCCTATTCATTCGCACCTTAACCATTTAGATGTCCTAGAGACACACGGTGTCCTTTATGATTTTGATACTGATGCGTCCAAGAGCCAGGGCGGCGTTTTTTAAAAACATCTATAACAAACTATAAAAGTTCAACGATATCTATGTACTACTAGCGTACTAGATGCGGCATTTAATACACATACTGTGTTCGCGGTTCCGACACAGCACTTCGGTATCATAATTAATAAGCAACAGAATGGTCTGATTAAACAAGAACAGAGTATGTATAATATGAATAAAACAGTTAGTATAATGGTTACCACATATAAATTAAAAAAATAAAAAAGACTAGACTGCATGGTCTAAAGACCTTTGGTTTGCAAAGAAAAGTACTAAACATGACATCAATCATTTCAACAACTCGACTGTACTTTTTCTTTTACTTCATTTGTTTTACTTTTTAGTAATACAATATTATAAATAGTAAGCGGAGGGCTCCTGGGTCCAAGAATAATGAAATGTATTCTGCAACTAATAGCAACTTTGCCAGGGGCTTTACGTTAATTCCCCAAGTATGGATGAATATCATTAGTAGACACTGAATATTATCTGCCTACCTAGCTTATTCCCAACAGGTACAGACTGTCACGTCTGTCTACAGTACTACGATACTGATACTCTTTGACAAAATTCAACATTAAAACGAAACACTATCACTTTCATAGTGTTTTTTTTTTTTTTGGAACATATAGTTTCAGTGAATGTTCTTGTCTGTAAACAAGACAAAAGACAAAATCGAATGGGACACCGCGTGCCTCTAGGAGACTCGTGACGGGTCATAGTTACTCTGGTTGTATGTGCTCGGAGACACAGTCGCAGATAGGGAATTCCATTCCTGGGCTGTATGTGCGTAATAAATGATAACAAAAGGCGCTTAATATGTCTGAAGGGAATACCAACGATTTAACGCATCCTCGATGTCCACATAAAATGTCACTAAAATCTTTATTATCCAAAAAGTTCTTCTTAAAATAATACAATACCAGTTCATGTATTTATTGTATTCAAAGTGACAGACAATTTGACATAACCAAAAGTAACAAATCGCAACATGTTATTTCGTACGCTAGTACAATAGATATTATTGATTATTTTAGTATCAAAATAATGTTAGTGTCAGAAGTCAAATTTATTCTAACATTTTACTGATTTAGTAACACTAGAGCTAGCTCCTTATAAAAAGTTTGTCCAGGGAAATGCTGCCACCCTGCATATTTCTGCCGCCAAGCAGTATTGTGAGCTTTAATGGGTTCCGGTTTTGAAATGTTATTGTTCGTTATTTCATTGTTAAAATAATGTTCGTGTCAGAAGTCAAATTTATTTTAACAAATGTTAGTTTCATATCAAACGAACTGCCAGAAGTGAGGCCAAAATCAAATTCATGTAGACGTAAGCAACTTGTATTTACGCTCGTCGGCACGCACCAAATATACAAATAATGTTGCCCTGAAATAACATTTCCATCAAAAGTGGGGAAATTGTCTCTTGCGTAACTCATCATTAAGTTAATAAATACTACCCAATTTTTATTCAATTCATATATAATCAAAAACCGAAAAGCGAGTTTATGTGCGACTATCGAATTTGTCATTAGTTCATGAATATTTGGATATGTATTGTCAGTACAGAGTACTAAAAAAACCGACCTCAAAAGTAAGTGGAATTACGTCTATTTGCCAAGTTTTGTTGCAATATCCCCTAGTTCGCCACTATACAGGATTTGACACAGTAGATAATAAAAATCGGTTCTCACTACTCAAAGTATATTGAGAGAAAAACACCTTCAATTGAGACTTGCAAAACAAACCAATGAAATAATTGCTCCTTAAGTAAAATTTAGGCGCTATTTATAGAAATGAATGTTCATGCGTGATCAGCCACCCTCAGGGCGGGCGATTTTCTTCAAAATGAAATGGGACCGCTATGAAGGTACCCTCTTTCCTACAAAAAAGGACTCATGAAAATCGGTTCACAAATACCGGAGTTATCGCGTAACATACATACAAAAAACATACAGTCGAATTGAGAACTCCTTTTTTTAAAGTCGGTTAAAAATAGCTTACATTTATTGGAATTCTGCAGCCGTCGCGATAATGCCTATTCTCAAAAAAATACGTAGTTTATCCCCTCACGCGATACATGCAGCCATAGACGCATACCACGCCTAGAGGTGCCGGTGATGATTTTATACCGATTTATCGGATAGTTATAACAGGTAAAAGAACTAATATTAATTGCTATATCGGTAACTACTCTAGCAAACCATAAAATTTTGAACCCAGGCATTTAAAAAAATAAACAACTTCAAAAATACGTCACGACAATCGTGTGTGTTATTGTTTGGGCTGGTGATTTCGGTGTTTATTTATTGAAAACGTACCGTAAGTAGCGTTTTTTAAGTTTACCCTGAATATAAATGTTTATAAACTATACTTTAAGGAGTAATTTCATGGTAAACGTTAGAACCACTCAAACGGAATATTATCATATTTATCCAAGTACACCAAAAATGTCATTAGTGCTTTTTAAGTGCAGGGTTTGCGGTTTATTACTGCATTTTATTTGAGATGTTTTTGTTGGTAGTACGGAGGGTATTTATTTAGCAATTCAGAATAATAATTTTTATTTATAAAAGCTTGTATTTAAACTGAATCCTTTTCTATTTTGCGAAACCAAATAGCCGCCATTTTGCGGTAGGAGGAGCGCTTCGCGTGAGCGGATAGTTATTTTCAAACAGAATAATAAAATGGAGTGAGAAAAATCCGTTACTTTGCAACATTTTCGTATCTTGTTGCAACGAAATGAATTTTCTGTTTTAGTGAATATTTACGTAAAAATACAAGTTTAAACGCTTTTCTTGATTGTGGAATGTGATGTTAGTATCTATTTTATGTTTGTCTGATGTATTTTTACACTCATGTACCGCACATTTCGTCATTTTTAGCTAAAATTCTTGAGCTGTTCGCGGTGCAGGCCCGCCCGCTTGTGTGAGCCTATTTGGGTCCCTACAATTTGCCTCACATAGCGCGTGCGGACTAGGTTTCTATGCGTTATTATACTACGATTTCCTGTTCTAATAGCGTTAGAGCTCCTTGTGAAAGTCTTCGTCCAAGGAAGTACTGCCACGTTACTTATTTCTGCCGCCAAGCAGTATTACGTTCCGGTTTTGACGACTACGGGTTACTGGCGTTAACCTATGGTACTGGTGAAATTACAGACATATGGGCTTGTCAACTTGTGTCTCAGAGTAACGAGCGCAGTGGCAATGCCCCACAGATCTTTGTGATTTAAAACTCTAAGTGGCTCTGCAACTGTTACGGATATGAGTGTTACTTACCACCAGGCGCATAACTCGTTCGGCTCGTGTCTATCGTAAAATAAACCAATGAGAAAATGTCACGCTGCTGTATTTGTCCTGTTCGTGTCGAGTTTGTATGTGACATCTCGATGTCTGCTACCTCGGAATACTCGTTACCATCTCGTTACAAATTAAGTTCTGACGTTCGGCTTAGATTTATTCTATTATATTATACCAGGAATGCGATAGCACAGGCCTTACCTAGTTTGGGCTCCTGTCTTCTATATCTAAGCTCTATTTTCAATCATGATATAATATTATTTATTATTATTATTATAAGGTTCTAAAGGTTCTAATAAACTAAAATTGTTTGCGACCGATATGTGTGGTGTTTTTTCTAAATTTCCCTAACTTCTCTATTGTAGGAGAATCAGACTTTCGGAGCACAAGGTGCAACGTTTTACTTCTGTAATCAAACAAACAACACAAACAGTGTCAGTCGAATAATTTGACACTAAACATACTGTACTGTCCTTCAATCAATACCAAATACCTGTCGATAATTTTCCTTCCACACCACGATCTAATATAGGTCGAGAAGTGAAACAGGTCAATGAATTGTTGAGTAAGGCATACAGGGTGCCTTGTAATGTAATATACACGTGTCATAATTAGAGATTTATTATTATTGGATATTAGCTGGTACGCGCTACTTCGTCTGCGTAGAATGAGTACTTCGAAAAACCTCTGTACTATACTAATTTTCATATGTTATTAAAGTAGCCTATGTTCATCTAAACGTGAAAACGCACATATAATGCACAGACTCATAAGCCCGCTCTAGGGAAACCCTGTATCGCGGGTGCCATGGACACACACGTAGGTGGACTACCACAAATTACGCCCAAACTCACGAGGGAAATAAATGTAGGCCATACAAATGTTTCTCCCGTTCCGGGAATCGAACCCGTGACCTCTGCGTGGCAGTCCAGCATGGTAACCGTTCCACCACCGAGGAGTTATGACAAGTATATGTATAACAAGTAACATATAGAGTTACTTTCGCATTTATAAGTATTGTAACAAAGTTTGGATGTGTACGATTTGCCGTAGTTACTTAGTTCACTCCTGCAATCTAAAATCTATCTTAACTGTATGGAATAATAATAATAATAATAATAATAATAATAATAATAATAATAATAACGCACACACTCAACATAGCCCCGCACTAGGGAAACCCTGTGTCGCGGGTGCCATGGACACACATAGACAACCACAAATTACACCCAAACTCACGAGAGAAATAAATGTAGGCCATACAAATATTTCTCCCGGCCCGGGAATCGAACCTGGGACCTCTGCGTGGCAGTCCGGCATGGTAACCGTTCGGCCACAGAGGAATCAACCTTCGATAAGGTTATGTAGTTAGTATTCTATATATTTTAATTATCGTTTGTTTTGTACTTTTTCAAACCAGTGACACTTTACCGAATCAAAGAGTTCCTTCTCATAGGCCCCATCTATCTCCATACCTCAGGGTTTTTATTAAGGAGATCCTCCACGAATTTAAGGTGACCCAAAGAGCAATTGAAATGAAACTGGTAGGAGTCACGCTAAGAGACCGTAAAAGAAACAAATGGATGAAATGGGTTGCGAAATTGAAATGGAGTGAGCTGGCCATGTCACCCGCAAACATGCTCTTGGTGCAAGGCAGTGGTAGAATGGAGACCGTGAGGCGAGAAACGCCCAAGGGGAAGACCACATACGCGTTGGTACGACGATATCAAAGGCCTAGCGGGAACAAAGTGGTTAGAAACTGCTCAAGACCGGGAAAGATTGTATAAACTGAAACAGGCCTGCACCTTAGAGGTTAAGAAAGGCTAAAGAAGAAAGGTGTGAGCTGGCCATGTCGCCCGCAAACAAGGCTCTTGGTGCAAGGCAGTTGTAGAATGGAGACCATGAGGCGAGAAACGCCCAAGAGGAAGACCACAGACACGTTGGTTCGACGATATCAAAGGCCTAGCGGGAACAAAGTGGTTAGAAACTGCTCAAGACCGGGAAAGATTGTATAAAGTGAAAGCGGCCTGCACCTTAGAGGTTAAGAACGGCTAAAAAAGAAAGGTTCAGGGGTTTAGGCGTGAAAACGTAACAAACAGAATTACTTTCGCGTTTATAATATTAGTTTGGACTATGACGTTTTAACCGACTTCATAAAAAGGAGGTGGTTCTCAATTGTACTGTATTTTTTTATATGTTTGTTACGCGATAACTCATCTGTGAACCGATTTTGCGTACTTTTCTGTAACTGTTGTAATTCCACGAACTTTTGAAGTCGATTTTTTTTTAAATTATTATAACGATATCCTATACTCCACCACTAGTTTGTTAATATTAGGGGTTAAAGTATGAAATTGCCGTTTTATTGCAATAGGTTCTTTGAATTTTCATAGAATCTTCATGGTTTGAGGTTTTCGAATGAAACTTTTTTCAAATGGTTTCTGTGATTTTTTACTTTTTTTAAATTTGAAACATTTGAATATCGACTTTCAATTGTTTTTGTTATTCAATTTAGACAAGGAAGATGGATACTGCGAAAATTCGAGTGATTTTTGAATACGAGTTCCGACGCGGAACTAACGCGGCAGAAACAGCCCGCAATATCAATGCTGCGTTTGGAGAGGGGTCTACTAATGAACGCACCGTGCGATTTTGGTTTAAACGCTTTCGTGATGGAAATTTCGACTTAAAGAACGAGGCACGAGGAAGACCGCCCACACAGGTGAATAACGATGAATTAAGAGAGATAGTGGAAGCCGATCCTAGTCAAACTACCCAGGAATTAGCGGCATGGTTTAACGTTACCTTACCCACAATATTGACTCACTTGCGTCAAATCAATAAAATAAAAAAATACGAAAAATGGGTGCCTCATGATTTGACTGATCTGCAGAAAGAAACGCGTGTTGAAACTTGTGTTGCCTTGTTGAACCGGTACAGAAATGAAGGAATATTGGATCGAATTGTAACATGTGATGAAAAGTGGATTCTTTATGATAACCGGAAAAGAAAAATGCAATGGCTGACCCCAGGTCAAATGCCACAACAGTGTCCTAAAGCAAAACTTACCAATAAAAAGGTAATGGTAACTGTTTGGTGGTCTCAGCATGGTGTTATTCACTATAGTTTTCTCCGATCTGGTCAAGCAATAACGGCAGATGTCTATTGTGCCGAACTCCGAACCATGTTGACAAAACTAGCAGTAAAACAGCCCCGACTCATGAATCGATCTTCACCATTATTGCTCCAAGACAACGCGAGACCTCACACAGCACGAGAAACCATTTTGACCCTTCAGGAACTGCAGTTAGAAACCATTCGTCATCCTCCGTATTCATCAGACCTTGCTCCAACGGACTACCATTTTTTTCGTGATTTGGACAATTATCTACGTGACAAGAAGTTTTCTTCCCAGGAGGCAGTACAAAATGCTTTCACACAGTTTGTGCAGTCTAGATCGTCGGAGTTCTATCGCAAAGACATTAATAACCTTCCCATTAGATGGCAGCAATGTATAGATAATAATGGCAACTATTTTGATTAAATAAATTTGTTAAAAATTTAAAAAATAAACAATTTAGATTTTCAGTACAAATCGGCAATTTCATACTTTAACCCCTATTATTATTATTACAAAGATCGCACAAACATAAACAAAAATTCCTTTTGCACACATTTCCTTTTAACAACAAACATAAACAATGAGTTCCATTGACCTACCAACATCCGTTCCCTTACATTTGTCTCGCTAAATGGAAAGAGAACATGTAGATAGTAATAAGCTCGTCTAAAAGGTGCCTGTACGCTACGTCCTTATAAATATCAGGTTTTATCGCCACGGTTATAAGAAACATAATGCCAGGTAACGTCATTTAAATACGGCAAGCCCTAGAATATTGTCCACAATTTACAGGAAACCTGTATTAACAATCCCAAGGGTGTCGTACGTTTCAAAACTTGTGTGAAACAACCACTTAAAGTTGAGTTCTGAGGGATAGCGTATTTTTTATGCATTATATTAAAATCTATCTTTTTTTATTATGAAATTTTGAAAACATAATGAATGCCTAGAAATCTTCTTTTTTATTTTTACATGGTTCTACGATTTTTCATTTTGGTACCTGGGCGCATTGAAAAGTAGGTTTTTTCAGTTGGCAACTGGTGACACGTCAAAATATTTCGTTTTTGTAAGGTTTTTAGGAAACAAATTATTCGTCACAACTTTCCAAAAAAAAAACAATTGAAACAAATAATAAATAAAACTGAGCACATGGCTGTAATTTGCAAAAAAACGTCAAAATTGAATTTTAGCCAAACCTTCTAGAATGAGCTAAAGCTGAACAGCACAGTCAGAGTTCATCTTACAGTGGCTTTTTATAGCCGTTGAAAATATAATCTAATGAAGAAGAGTAACTTGACAAGTTTTCCTGGAGAAATTTGAATTAACTGCTTGTCGTATCTGTACAAAATATAGTAAATATTCAAATAGTTATCTATAAAAAAATACAAGATAAAATAAAGTGAATGACAAGAGACGGAAAAATCACACATGAAACCACATGCTGTCATAACTCAAATTTATATAATTAGGAAACACAGTTGTAATGTATTAATGTATGTAACATTATAATTATATGTAATATTTTCCTATCGTGTTTTGTCAATTACACATTATATTTGTTTTATTCGGTTCTTTTTTTTAAATCGCATTTTCTCATTCCACAATTTTGTGTGCAAAATATCAGTGACACAAAAACGTGCAAGTAAGCAAAGAGGCCAAGTTAATTACGGCTCGTACTAACATTTTTACAACTTTTACAACGATTTAATTTTAATACGTGTACATTCAAGCAATCTATTTTATTTTCATAATATACAGGTAAGGTACAATAAAAGCTTAAATACCAGATAGTAAAATACGTTTGTGGTTTAAGAATTTATTTTCTCAAAAGAATTATACATTCGCTTAAATTAACACGGTACACCGTGTCATTATTATTTATTAATTTTTATTTTAAATTACTTTAGTTATAGTTTTTAAAGTTCATTTAGTAGATGATTTTTAAGTTGCTTTTTAAATGCATCTAGTGTTTTAGTTTATTTAACATTGTTAGGAAACTTATTGCATATTTGTGCACTTGGAAAGGCAATATTATTTCTGCCATAGTTGCTTCGCGGCGGCCGTAATATGAAATTGGCATTTAGCAGTCGCCTAAGTTGCGTATGTTCATTTTTAGTTTTGAATTTGATATCGCTGTGAATATCTTTTAATAATATTTTTCGAATTAGTATGCATGTAAAATATTTACGTGATTGATTAATATTGATTAATTTTGTGTTTTTGTATAGTTACTCGTAAATAGTATTCTTATTAATTTGTTCTGTGACGTTTGAAGAACTTTCAGATTAAGTTTAGCTGTTAACCCTATATTTTGATGAGGTAGTCTATATGTGGTTTTACTAATTAATTGTAAATATTATGTAAACGGTTACATTATTGTTTACAATCATATCCATTTGTTTGTCCATAAACTAACACAGATTAATCGCTTCTGATACGATGCCATCTAAGTGTGCATGCTGTAATTGGATTTATACTCGAATAATTTCTGCAGTGTTATTTTATGTCCATATTTAATAGTGTATATCTAATATAAAAATAAAACAACGAATAAGTGGGTCAGCGTGTATTGAATCAAAATGGCTACCAATTTCAATTAAATTTCAATATTTCCTTTACACAATTTATTATTGTTTATTGTGCAAATATTTCAAGCAAATTGAATTTGTAAAAATTCCGCGAAATTCGTATTACTGTAAAGTAAACAGTTTGCTTGTGCAATAGGCAGTTTTCTTTCTTTCTAAAAATAATAATATTTCTCTACTAATAAAATATAAAGACGCTTAAAAACTATGTTAGTACTAATTTTAGACTCGTCACGATTATCACTTATATAGGACGTAATAATTTTTGCTTCGCTTAGTTAGCGTAGCGTCTGGCACGGTTTGCTGGAAGACAATGGTTCGAATCACTTCGAATCCAGCCGGATCGAAGGAATTTTACTAAGTGTTATCTTTTTATTAATAATTATAACAAACTAGTGGATTAGTCCACTACTTTGTTATTAGTATTATATATATTCACAAAAATAATTGAATATCATCGTGGTCAAACATCGTGACATTCACAGACCACATAAATATGTGACACTCAACCAACTTGTAAAATATTGTATTATAATTTTAGAGTCATTACATAACTTTTATTAACATTGTCTCAGCGTATATCGATGGATCCGTAGCAAAATCAAATAAATGAGTGTTAGTTTATGTGATCTATTCTATGGTACAATGTATTATGCTCATAAATCTATTGGATTCTATGGTGGTGTAATGGTTTTGTTTCGTACCCCTCGCCATGCATGGTTCTGACGATTGATAACTTTGTCGCAATATTTTTATACATGGGTATTATTATTTTTTACATGGGAAATAAATTAAGTATTCGTAACGTAATAAGGAAACGTATTAATTTGCAAATGCAAGGCAATAAATTTTTCTTTTTATAAAGCAATATTTATTTTAGTGAATATAATTGTTTTTATTATCATCATATTCATATATATCGTATTTATCATATATTCATATATAAAGAAAAAATTCTTCGGTCCAGCTGAACTGGAACCACCCACTTCGCCGAATTATGGCTACCGCTCTCCCAACTGAGCTATGGAATGATTCACCAGACCTTAATAATTTATTTATGTGCTTGATACAGATCTTTATTTATGGTTTTAACGGGTTTCGCGTGAGAAAGTTTTTCTTCATTCAGATCTTGACTTCAAAGTCAACTGAAAGATCAGCAGTCGCTGGAGCATTTTCAATCTTATCTTTTTAAAATTGAAATTGATTTAAAGTGATAGAACGTATAGTGTGGCACCGTGAAAGACTTGTAGCGACTAATTCAAAGAGGCACCATGCTAGCGCCTCTGGCCGCTGCCCGTCTCTGCTCTTGCAGTGTGACTAAACACTTAAATCGTTTTTTATAATGGTAAAAAACAATTTAAGTAAGTAAAAAAAGTTTAAAGTCACTTTAGGTAAAAGCCTAAATTATTGGTCGAATTTTTCAGTTGATCTTGTAAATATAAATGAAAAAATATAACATGTACTGTGCTCTTTCTAGATGTAAGAAGAGATTGTAAGTGTATCCGGTTCAGAACAGTGTGATCGGGCTTGATCGGGCAAAGTCCCGCCGTGTGATAGGAATCAAGCCGACCCAAGTTGGGCCGGATGACCCCTTCATATCATATATCATCTGATCGTATGCTTTACAACATATGCTAAACGGACGTAAGTCATTGAAGACATACATACATACAGCTTTAAGTGAACTGGTGGTGTATTTGAATTTTGATCACAACATTTATGATAAATTTTGAAAGTCGATAGATTTTGGCATAAATATTTAATTTTGGACTTTTTGCAATTGCGGAAGTCTTATTAAAGAATTATACAAGTGTGTACAACCGATGTCCAAAGACATCTGACCCCTTATCCGACTATTTGGTTCTGTGAATTCAGTGTGAAGGGAAATCTTGAGCCGTAAAATTAATTATGGCATGCTATCCTTATTGCATGAGAAGTGAATGACATTATAGGAACTTGATCTTTAGTTACATTACATAAATACAAATTCCAACCAAAAAACTGGAATTCCTTTCTCTTTTATCAGAAAGGTACATCATTCATCAATGAATCTCTCAGAACCAAAAGGTCGGCTAGGGGTCAAGTATCTTACACAGCATCGACTATACTGTAAACTGTTTTGAGTTACTCTCTCTTTCTGTCACTCAAATTGTTCCCTCGTGTCCGAGGTTCGCGGTCAGCTACGTGCCTATTTATAAAGTGGGTGATCTGCGTCCGTCTGTTTCTATCCAGCGCGTCCCTTACAAGTGTGCGAAATTTGGAGGACGATGAATTTCACTTAATCTGTTCATCTTGTTGGTGCACGACCTCGTAATGGCTTTTGGGTCTCTAATACCGGTTTCTCCAAATTTTCATCGCCTTTGCACATTTCTTTGAGTTACAAAGGCTCGAAAATAACTCGAAATGGTTTGTGAAATATACTGTAGCTGACATAGTGCCTTATTTATTAAATAAAATGTTTGGTTCCTCATACAACTTGTCGATAGAAGGGGCACAAAGTACATTTCTTGTTTTTTCTTTTTTGTTTGTTAATAACTATGGATAAATATGGAAAATTGTTTACATCGTTCTATTACACCTTGTAAGTACCGAAAACGATCGTTAACAAAGCGACTCTTTCTGAACGTTTGTTCAGGCGCGTACAAAATATAGCCCGTACAAAATCTTTTTTTGGCAACGCTAAACTTTTTGCCTACGTCATGTATCGTATCACACCACGGATTTATGAATTCAATGGAAAAGGCTTTTTCGTTACAGTAAAGCTTTGGAGAGGCAAAACACGCACTCACATGCGCATAAAATAAATTACTTTATTTCAGATTTACCAAATTCCCAGTGCCCTAGCAAATTTTAGTTCAGGTACTTTTTCTTGGCGAATGAATTTCGAATGTGACAGTCGTGAGGTAAAAACTTTCTTTTTATGATAATGGACGGCACGGACAAGTCGCGTGGCTAGTGGTAAGCGGCACGCTTGTCCATAGCAGTTGCAGTGTCACTCACAGCTTCAAATCGCAAAGAACTGAGGGCCTAATACACAAGTTGACAAGTCCTATGTGCCTGTAACCACCCTTACCCTTCAAAACAGGGACGCATTAATATCACATTGCTGCTTGGCGGCACAAACAGGTAAGGTGGCAGTACTTCCCTGGACGAAATATTTCACAAGGAGCACTACTGCTACGAAAGCTTTAAAACCGATTAAAGAATCTATTGTCGACCATGTACGGCAAAACAATACCTTACTGTGACCCCTGTAGTAATTTACACAACGTAATATAGTCGGTGGCTAACGGTTTGCGCTATTCAGCGCTAATCAGGTTCCGCTTTCGATTCCCGATTGGGCCAATTTGGGAAATGATCATTATTAAGTTAAAAATTCTAGAAGTAAAAATATCATAAATTAACAACCTAAAGATCTACATTAGGGTTTCAATAGGTACCATAATACAAAAATTAGGATTTGCTACAGATTTGTCCTGTGTGTTTCTGTCTTTATTTGTTCTACGCACTGTATCGTCAGCATTTTCTAAATGGTTCTGACCTGGGTGTTCTGGGAAGTGCTCCAAAATAAATTCTGATGGTCTGGTACTCACAGTGCAGAAAATTCCCTACTCTGAGACAAGGTAGTAAATGTATTATATATTAGTACCAGAAGAGGTCCTTGTAAAATAGTTGTACTGGAAAGTACTGCTGCCTTACCAATTTCTGCCGCCAAGCAGTAATGACAGCATTGCGATGTTGAAGGGTACGAGTGCTAGTGAAATTACAGGTACATGGGACTTGTCTGGAACTTGTGGCAGTGCCCCTCAGATCTTTGCAACTTAAAGGTCTCAGTGGCACTGCAAGTGTTATGAACAGGCGTTACGCTTGTTGTGCGTTTAGCTTACCATTAGGCAAGACTTGTTCGTGCCGTCACTTGATATTTTAAAAAAAACTATTAGGCAACCACTTTATACAAAGGTGAACATATCATCTGACTGATCTGACGTAACGAACAATCAATCAACAGACTGAACGGCCTCTAAACACTCCCTCTCTCCAAACTCTCTTGTCCGATGTGTATTATTATATACCGTGCCTTTGTGAATTGTCTCAGAACTAATTTAATTAACATGTAGGACACGAGATTTAAGAAGCACAGACTTAACATGTAGCCATATTACAGCAAGACATATTTTGTGAAGTTTTTTTTTCTATTATCATAGCCGCATCACTTGATATGCCAAGTGACGAGACTGTGAAGGTGGGTATCCATTAGGTTCGCGTACCAACTCTGCTCTGCGCATCTGTAATCGCTCAAATGGAGAAGTTACGCGCATCTCTACAAAAAAAATCAAGAGCTCCATCGGTTCGCGCATCGACTCCGATTTGCACATCTGTAATTTCTCTACAGTGTACATTTGAACGTTGAATTAACACGGATGTTGCTTTGCTCGCGTCCACGAACTCACTGCGCCTCGCTTTGTGTTCGCGCAAAAACCGCCAACACACGGAACGCTCTCCGCGGAGCGTTCAACGTTGCAAGCAACGTTGCCTACGCACGTATCCACTAATGGAGCAGTTGTAAATGCGCGAAGCACAGTTGGTGCGAGAACCTAGTGCATACCCACTTTACATAACGGGTACAGAGTCATCAACTCATATCAACCCTAGTGGCTAACGCGGGAAGTATATTTTTCCTGTACATACACATATCTTCAAATTAACTCTTCTACTGGGTTCCTGGGCACATGACTTTTTTAGACATGATTTGAAGTAAATTGCTGCCTTTACGAAATATATTTTGAGTTCTGAAAAATTATATAAAAAATTGTATGGCGAATAAACAGGATATACCAGCGCCATCTATTGATTAACGATGTGCATGTTCATGGATATGCAAAGCAAAAATATTCACAGTGGTTAAACCGTGCTGATCTCCTTCATTGGCATCCCTCCTTTTTATCACCCCCTTTACTGGTTTCTGGCAAACTTTCCTGTAAAATTTTGAAATGAAATTTTTGTTCTCGAATTTTCCTTCACTATTCATTCCATTGTCTCATTAAAATTCTATAAATAAATGTCCTAAGCCCGCGCCTGAAAGGAGATCTGTACCCAACGATGTATTGGGTTTATCATGAATGCGAAAACTTTCTAGCACATTATATACTCCTCACCGCAAAGTATACTAGCAATACTGGTTAGGCTGATTTGAATCTATACAAACATACTAGAGTGGGCCGCCGCAATTTCGTCAACATAGGAAGTCATTCAAAACCCAATCGTGTCTTTGTGAACAATACAAAAGCAGAAGAACAAAAGCGATGGTCGTTTAAATTAAATATTCCTAGGAGACTTCTAAAAAGTCCCAAAAATTTAACACTGAAAGTAAAGAAAAGGTGGCTTTTGTTTTTAACACTTATTATTGAATCGCTATATCTAAATACAGGTGTCTACAAAACGAACTTATGTTGTATGGTGCTATTTGGCGATCGGTAAGGTACGAGTAATGTAAATAATATTAACTTTTTTATATTATAAACCAATCTCAAAAGTTTGCTTGTCCGTTTTTAATGTGTTTTATTTTCATTGGAATTACATCTATATAAAAAGTTTTATTGAAATCGGTAAACGGAATGTGTTCATAACTAGAGGATAAATCCAGTTTATTGCATTACTTCAATAAACTAGATTTGTCCTCTAGTTTGTCATACTTAGAGGTGCAAAATTTTCTTCGAATTTGAATGGAACCACTGCTAAGGTACTCCCTTTCCAACAACAAAACAATAATCGAAACCGGTTCATCAAACATGTGTCGAAGTAATCGCGTAACATACAAAAAAATAAACGAATTGAGTACTTCCTTTTCTTTTGAAGTCGGTTAATAATATATTTGTACTCTTGTTACATATTTACGTATAACTATGTATGCAAGAAGTTTACTCATTCATTTTTTACAAATAATTATATGAAACTATACAAAAATGTATGTTTGTCCCGTACACGTTTCCTTTATTCACTCAAACTCAAATGATCTTTGCTTCTTAAGTAAAGAAATTACACTTGAAATCGTCACATTAATTAGGATGTGGTTAAGCAAAAAGGATCCATTCCACAAAATTATCACAAAATGACTTATGTGTACCAAACTGTTATTAAAGTCTAACCTCTTAACTCGGCAAAAAAATCAACATATAAACAATTTTAAGAAACAATTTTGAACTTCAAACTGCCATATCTCGGAAGAGAGTGGATGTAGATTGGACCACTTGCAAAAGTTAAACGGCTTATAGAACGGGTTAATAGAACTATAGATTTTGTCTTCCAAGTACAAGCTGTATATTAATTGTAAGCTGTATAATAACCATAAGTGTAAAGCTTTAAATGGCAAACTTTGTATTATTGTTCACCCAATTGCGATGAAACTTTAGTGAATTGTAAACACGCGCAAAAGATTCTTAAGTATTAGAACCATTTTAAAATATCAAGTGGGTCTGTTATTTCAACAAATGTGTCAACAGCGGAAAAGGCGGACCAATGACAAACCGTATTTACTTTCAGTGGTATTACAACACATGCCAGGTAAAGCTCACAGTTTTTGCACTATGTTTTTTGTTAAACGTCTAGGTTTTTGCAGCTCTTTTACGAAAATGCCAACGGCGCTATTTTTAATTAAGGTATTAAAACATTAATTAATAAATAGTCGCACGTTACAATTTGTAATTTATTGCCATCAATGTGGCGTACGTGTTAGTAAAAACAGGATGATCGGGATATCGATCAGGTTGTGGTCCACCTCGGCGTCGAAGTTGATCTCGATACAGTCATACTGCTTCATGGCCGTTGCCATGAGCAACGCCATAAAAATAATGCATTTCTGCATATTCATTTAACGTGTGACTCTAACATATTCAAATAAACGAAAGATGCAAAACAGAGTCCAATAAACGAGCAAAGTAGTCAGATAAGTAGGTAGCAGGGTCCGTGGGCAAAGCGAGTGTAGTGGTAGAGATAAAACGACGACACGAGTAGCAGTAAACATAAGGTGAGAACGTTTGACTGAGGCGTTTCTTGTTTGCATTGACTTCCGTTGCTCGTTGTTCCTCTCGCTTATACCGGTTCTAGCTACGAAGAGTCAGTGAGACATCAATATTCTTTACCTGATCCATTGTTATTCCAGGTAAAAAAGATAGCGTGCAACTGAATTTTCGAAAACAGGGGGCCTACTATGAGCTCCTTTTTTTTTAACGGTGTGGAATCCTTTATGGATACCCGCGAGGCCGGGCGGCTCGGAGGTTATGTGGGAGTCCCGGCGCCCTGAAAAGAGCGCTGCTCCTGGGTCTAGCATGGACCCAGGGGTGTACCCACTAAACCCCATCGGTTTGCCTCTCGCCGGGTTTGTGCCGGCCCCGTGGGATCATCTCTATTTCACCACGACGCCGCCCGGCCGCCCCGGCCACGCACTATGCCGGGGCTCCCGCGCCTATGGACGAGAGGATCGGTTTTTTTCCGTCCCTCTCCCCCAGACGATTGAGGCCGTGCAATGCAAACAGGGGGCCACCGCGTTCCAGGACCTCTCGTCCCGCAGCATGGCCGCGACCACGCTGGGCCTACTATGAGCTCCTAGAGCAATCCTATTTAAGCCTCTAAGTTAGATTGCCTGTCCAATTCGTACTATGATCTCACAAAAACAATTCACTGTCCATGCAGTTTACGTTCCCCATTCGAAATCCGTTCACCTTTTCTTTCATAGCAAAATCGTATCAGGACATGCCATAAGCAATTCTAAAAAAGTTACTCCGTGACTAAATTTTATTACATTTTGTTACATTTTTAAGAAATTTCGTTTAAGTTTTATTATATTTTCAGTTTCATAATTATTTCTTATCTTTATAGGCTATGTTGTCAATAAATAAATACTATTGAGCGTTTTTTGAAAATTTTAGTTCGAGTTCCCAATCTTAACTGCCTCCGTGGCCGAACGGTTACCATGCCGGACTGCCACGCAGAGGTCCCAGGTTCGATTCCCGGGCCGGGAGAAATGTTTGTATGGCTTACATTTATTTCTCTCGTGAGTTTGGGTGTAATTTGTGGTTGTCTATGTGTGTGTCCATGGCACCCGCGACACAGGGTTTCCCTAGTGCGGGGCTATGTTGAGTGTGTGCGTTACTTATTATTTTTTATTTATTATTATTTAAAGTATTGTTGATAAATTATTGGCATGAATGTTATTGCAATTTTGAAATGGAATTTTAATCATTTTAATAATTTTCTTGACCGAAAATAGTAAAATTACTTTTAAATAGTGCCAAATGTGACTATAATGCATTCAATGAAAATGCAAGATAAGTTCCAATTATATTATCAAATTACAAACTCACCTTAGTAATTTCAATGATAATGACTAAACATGACATGTAATTTTATCGTACGACTAATTGTAAAGTATGATTGAAATGTTGCCGATATTACAAAGGAACGTAACAAGTGTAATTGATAATAAAATTAATAAAAAAATATAATTATTCTCATTTTGAACACAATCGGTTAATAGTGCTTGAACGCTCCCAGGATAGTGCATCTATCTATTTCTTTCATATGATTTAGTATGTAGTTCCGTCTCGCTCTTGTTAGATATCAGCTAGCCAGGCAGAGACAATAATTAACGTTTAAAAAGTAAAATTCATCATCCTGCAATGCCATTCCCGTTCAACTTTGTGTAGGTCATGATACGAATTTAAGCAATTCAGTTTTATTACGTCAAGTGCATTGCATGAAACATGGCTGACTGGTTATAAGCTCATAGGTCGCAAAAAACATTTAGGATAAAATTAAACACAATTTAAAATGTCCAGATCTTAGCTTTCCTACAGTTATTATTTTATTACTTTATACACTTTCTACCATAATTAGCCTTAGGGAAGATAAAATAGGCAATAATTAATTTTTTTTTAATCAAATTACTATCGTAGGAATTTTCGACCTCAGTATCTTTGAAGGCTGATTTCAGCAAATAAAGGCCTATTATGTACTACTTTTTTGTATTAATATGAAAATTTAGATTCTAGCGCAGTTTTTAAAGTTACCCAGGAACTATGAAATTACCGGATTAGGTTATTAATTTAAAGTTGAAAATTCAAATCTGACTCTTTCGAACGCGAAAAAGTGTTTCCACTTTGAGTCAAAACTTTCGTAGCTTCCATTGATGTTACGAAGCCGATTATTTTGTGCGCAAAGCACAATTCATAAATATTGAGTTACAAAAAAACCCGAAAAATAGTTGTACAAATTGGAAAAAAAAATTTAGAGCCGATACGGTTGAAAATTTCAATAAATCCACTAAAAAAATCATAACTCGAAAACTACGAAAAATCGCGGAACAAACACGGAGGTAATTCGGATACCCCTCAATATGAGGCACCTAAATTTTTTTGACGGCACTAGCCTGGCCACTATGTATATAAAGAATAATAAAAAAACTATTAACACTATTGTATACAAGTACTTATTCAATGTACGTGTATGCCATTTTATGTGTTAAACCTATTAATAATAGCTATATTAATATATTTTCTGTTTCTGTATAGTCAAGCTTATACTATAACCATTTCTTAAGAACGAATTTGACCTCATATTATAAATTGATCAATGTAATTTGATAATAAAAGAATTTGTAACTGATACTGACAAAATCAAGACTACCAATATCTTTATTTTGTCAGCAATATCCGCAATCCAAATAAAAAATCTGGAAGATCACTTCTAAACTATTGAATTAGTTACTCCAATTTTTTCTAGATGGGGCTACAGTATTCATTCTGATTTACTTTATTTCCATCGTATACAGTACACTGTGGTATAGCTAGTCCGAACTGTGTATAATATTTACGAGAATATTATTATGAACGTCACAGTAATACTTTTACGTTTTCACACCTAAACCACTGAACTAAATTTAATGAATTTTGGTATAGAGATAGATGGGTCCTAAGAGAAGGACCTAGGCTACTTTTGTAAAAAAATAATTCTTAAAGAGGGTGAAATAGGGCGTGAAAGTGTGCTTGGAGAAGCTACCATTTCTCAAGTAAGGGATCTGAAAACTCATATTTATGCCTTTTTTAAGTAATAAACAATGTTTTGGCGTCTTTGACCAATAAGACCAATAGGATAAAATAAGGGATGACTAGGCTACTCGAAGTATTTATTATAAACAGACGAAGTCACGGGCACCAGCTAGTCTTTTATCAAATATAAAACATGTAAAGTCACCTCTTCCTTGTAGTGAATAATTTAGTTGTAACATGTTGGCTCGCCGAGCCAACAAAGTATATAAGCCTGAGGTAATGTACATATACCATACGCTAGTAAACGACAACATGCAATTGTTTATTATAGTTTCTCATATTTGTTACAACTTCAGTAAATTATAATATCGCCAGTTAAACTAGAATTATAATCTATTTCGAAACAATGGATTGGCCAAAAAGTTCATGCTATTTTTATAATTAGCTACAACATAACAACCGTAAACAAAACAAAAACCTCTTTTCTTTTAAAATGTTATATTGTCTGTAAAAGAAGAGGCGGGAAAGTTTTGTTTATAATTCATAAAAAATCCAGAATTGGTGAAAGGTGTCGTATTTCATCATGATAATGCCAAACCACACACAGCAGCCTAGGTACCTTTCTACATAACTTTTAATTATAATTACCCTCCCTGCCGACCCGTAGGGTATACGACAAGGGTACTATAACATGTGCGTGCACAGGAACCCTTCTAAGTTCAGTTTCTGACCCCCGATCAGCCAGTGCACAGGGTTATCACAGACTGACTTCATCTGTGATAACCCTAACCACGGTTCTCAAGAGGCTACCGCCTCGGGTGTGCCGCCCCGGGTGCACGTACATTACCCACCCTCCACATTTTTCCAGATAGGTACCTGAGTTGTAGGCACGCTCACTTCCCGTGGCGCATTGCACTACTGACGGTTGCCACCGATAAGCCGTTCCGTAAACAAATCTAGCTTCCGACTTAAAGTGCAACTCACGTGATTCTCGCGTCTCCTCGCCTTAGGCCCTCATCTAGATCGCTAGTAAGACGCGCTAGGTCGTACGACACAGACGCCCCTGCCACACACCACCGGAGCAGACGAACGTGTTCGTCCCCAGGTCGCCGGTCTGCCAGAGTCGCCCATGAAAGCGTATCACTGGCGAAGGGCTTGGCCTAGACGCTCGCAATACCCTGGTACCTTACCGGATCGCACTATCTCTCGAATCGGTAGATAGGGACACTATGGCAGCAATAGAGCTCCTTGTGAAAGAGGTCATCCAAGGAAATACTACCTTGTATATTTCTGCCGACAAGCAATAATGTAAGCATTACTGCGTTCCGGTTTTGAAGGGTAAGGGTGCAAACTAATATTGTAAATGTGAAAGTAACTCTGTCTGTTATGTTTTCACGCCTGAACTGCTGAACCAATTTTGATAAAACTTAGGTATACAGTTGATGGGACCTATGAGAAACACATAGGCTACGTTTTGTCACAAAAACAAAGGGATAATATTATTTGATCCTCAAAGATATATATATATATATATATATATATATGTACATATATAAATAGTTGATCTATTATAAATGTGCACTTTTCAATTTCTTTTTATTTGATATATATATTAACTCTTCCGTCTATATTACTTGATCTACGGATAAATTATAAATGAACTGCTTTCAAGCTAACATTATCATTATAATTTAAGCATACTAAATTAATATTTGATAATCAAAAGTGATATTTGATCCTCTTTTTTTCAATTAGGTCAAATCTTGGTTGCGCCCTCCATTCTGTACGTGAGGTTAGGTTAGTGTATGAAATAGCAACACCAGCCGAGCGAGCGAGCGTGTCGCGGTACCGGCCGGTGAATGCCAAAAGCGCTGCTTTGCCAACGTGGTTTCAGGGTTTTTAATGCTCGTTTGTGTTACTTTTGAAGCTTAACATGAAACTATCAAAGTTAATTTATACAAATCAAACATTAGCTCTGAACGGATTAAAATAACCGTTGATTTAATTTATTTTACGTCTCAGACAAATAGGATCAATCATTAAAAAATATGACCGTTTAGCTTTTTGGCTGCTGCTTTTGCAAATTTAAAATGATCATTTAAATATACGCCAAAAATAAAACTTAAAAAAAGTGAAATGGGAGATAAAAGTTTGTATGGAGAACTAATAAAACTATAAAAATTAGTATAGTAAAGCAGGCTACTCGAAGTACTTATTCGACGCAGAGCAAGTCACGAACATCAGCTAGTAAGTAATAAATAGGGCGCACTTTAAGTTTCCGGAACTGGCCACTTACATAAACAATATTTAAAAAGTAATTACGACATTTGAAAATGGAACTCTTTGGCTGTAGAATACAGTTTGTTTCATCTGACTGTCACTTGTTTTTACATTATGGCGTCATTTTAGAAATTGGTTGGCTACATCACCATGGATTCAACTCGTGAAAATTTTCGTAGTATGATTTTCTACGACTTTATGGATAAACTTAACAGCTCAGCGGAGCTTCGCTCGGCTTCAAACTGCTTTTGGCGATGAAGCACCATGCAAGACGACGATTTATGGCTGGTTTGCAGAATTCAAACGCGGTCGTGTGAATAGTGATTGGTACACGACCATTTGTTTGCCGGAAGTTATTGACGAACTCCGTAAAAATAACCGTAAACGCCGTATCATCTTGCACCACGATAATGCCAGTTCTGACGCGGCCCGACAAACAAATGAATTTTTGAAGGTGAACAACGTTGAACTTATGAGCCATCCCGCGTACAGTCCCGACCGGGCACCTTGTGACTTTTATTTATTTGCAAAAAACCAGTTATCGTCGTTGACCGCGAACGATTTTTATCACCTGAAGAGGCTGTCGAAAAGTATGAAACATATGTTTCAGAGATTGTCACGGAGGAGTGGCATAAATGTTTTCAAAATTGGTTCATTCGTATGAAAAGGTGCATTAACGCTAATGGAGAATATTTTGAGAAACAAATTCATTTCTGACCATTTATAGTATTTTTTTCTTATTCATTCAGGAAACTTATAGTGCGCCTCACGTATACATATAAACCCATTACGCTTACGCATACACACGAGAAAAAAAAATATTTAGACCCAAACCCTAAAGGACCGTGTCTAGAAAGTTCTCGATTCAAAAGGGACACCTTTTGAATTGTGAAACTTTCTCGACTGATTTTCCGAAATGACAAGATAAATACCAAAGGATAGGCAAGCGGTTTATTCCGAGTACTTTGTTTTACCGCTGTCTATGTGATGTCGGCCGTAAACTTTGACTCTGCTCGCCTAACTACTCCAAGACTAATCCGACACTTCCGTAAAGCTACTATTGATTGATATCAATGTTAACTCTTACCGTATTTTGAGGAGATATGTCTGTAGAATGTTTATATTATTTGAAGATAGAGAAAACGGAAATTCGAATATTCCGTTTCTCATCTGTAATTGCGACATCGAAACTTGTCGAATTACGGTACGAACTAAGGCCGCATCCCCCATACTCAGCAGATTTGGCCCCATCTGACTTTTACCTTTTCCTAAATATGAAGTAATGCCTTCATGGACAAAGATTTGCATCAAATGACGAAGTGATAGCTGAAACTGAGACCTGTTTTTCAGAGTTTGAGATAAAATACTTTTTTGATAGTTTGAAGAAGTTGTATTGTCACTGGTCAAGGTGGCAAGGTGAGTTAAATGAAGATTAAAATGAAGATTACATAGAAAAATAAACCATAATAAGTGCCTATGCACACGGCGTATTTTTTACGTGCAGTATCAAACGCGATGCAGTCGCAGCTAGAAAATCTTTGCACATTTTCACAAATTTAGTGGCGTCGTGAACGTGCGCATCTGCGCGTAATAATATTGCCGTACATATTCGATGATGGCGATGATGATATATTCGCGGCGCAGACTCGTCACAGACACGCTGTACTCTCGCGTCTGTATTGCGCATTTTGATAAGAGACTCTTCAACAGTAGTACAATGGCGTCAGTCGAGACAACACTGCTTACGCTGGCTTTATTACTATCTATCTCAACAAAAGTTATCCTCAACATAAAATTTTAAGTTTAAACTGGAGTTTAAACTGCTTACAACGCGATATTTGCGCGCATTTATATCTCAAAGCATCGGGTATATAACCAGAAATAGAGACGAAACAAGGGCCTTATATTCCTGGTAACACATTAGTGATACAGCTCTTATAAATATCAACTCCCGTTTGCACTGAAATATAGACAGATCAACTACTGACCTGTGTGTACGTCTCCGTATATTCCAAAAAAATATTGTGTATTTATTGTAATAAAGATAATATCTCTAACAATGCCGTGCTGTTCTATTTGGTGGTGTGGGAAAGACAGCAAAACATCTAATTACAAAACAAACGGAATCACATTTCATCGGTAATTGAATATGTAATTTTGCAATTTTTGTCCATTATAGCAAAGCTCAAGTTAACTGGTCGATTTAAAGCGAAACAGTTGACGACACCCGTCAATTGTTTTGAACTCGGGCTAGCCAATCGGAGCGCAGTTGTCACAGTAATGATATGGCAGAATAGTTTTCAAACAAATTAAATGACATTTCGTCTCTATGTCTGGTTATATACTCGATGTCTCAAAATTACAGACTTAGCAGTAGCAGTAGAGCTCCTTATGGAAGAGTTCATCCAAAGAAGTACTGCTACCTTATTCATTTCTCACGGCAGAAATAGAACGCCCTCCACCATTGGACATTCTATACGCTGATGACATTGTCGACATTAGTGAGGATTCCAATGATTTGCAGCAAACGCTTGAAAAATGAATAGGAGCCATAGAAAAAGCCGGATTACGAGTAAGTAGACAGACCAAGATCAGCGGCACCAATAACAAAAGCACTCTCTATTTTCTAAACGCCCCACTTAAACAAGTTGACCATTTCAAATACCTCGGTTCAACCATTTGTAATGATGGGACAATAGACGCTGACGTTACCCATCGTATAAACACGGAATGGATGAAATGGAGAGAGCTCTCAGATGTGCTCTGCCATAAACGAATGCCGTACTAAGGGCAGAGTAAATAAAGCAGCAGTACTACCACACATAATGTACGGTGCTGAATGTTGACCTTTCAAAAAGCTGCAAGAAAATAGAGTACACAGCGCGAAAATGACAATGCTAAGATGGGCGGGCGACGTTACAAGACTAGCTAGACCACGTCAAAGACATCACATCGGAGGCAGTTTTAAAGTGAGGCCTATCCCGGAAAAGTTGCTAGGGAGCCGACTTAGGTGGTGCGGACATGTTAACCTGGTCATATGACAAAGAAAGTCCCTTGACATGAGTAACCAGCTCAAGGGACGTGGTAGGCCTCGTTTCACATGGATATCCCTTATTAAATAAAGATCTGCGAGAGCAACAGTTAAGACCACAGACGACACAGGACAGACTGTCTTGAAGAAGAGTGAGCAGAAGAGCCGACCCCAAATAAATGGGAATAAGGCCAGACAAAAGAAGGAAGAACCATATTATTATTTTTTTGAGACAATAATTTGTCGCCAATGTACTCAAATTTCAATAAATAATAGTATGTATTCAGTCCTGAGAATTCCCGGGATTTGTAGAAGGGAATGTCCACTTATTCTTTAGTTTGGCTAAATTAACTCCCTCAGTTCCGATCACTGCTTATTACACTGAAAAACAATTACTTGAATCATATTAAACCTACCAACATACCTACTTGATAAAATGAATCATAACATGATTAATATTTCATACACATTGTTCTTTTAGTCTACTTAAAAAAAAATTATTAAAGTGCACGATATTTATCGTGCACTTTAATAAAAATAAAGTAACGATTTGTGTAGCTTGATCTGTGAGTAGCAAATAACTCGTTTCGGTTAGGTGTTTTTCTCAGAAACCACTTCCTCTATTAACAAAATGACGGCTGCGGCGAATTACATTACAATAATGGTCGACGTATGAGATTGCGTGCCGTTCTGCTATAAAATAGTTTGATAAAACAAAGGAAAGTCTCATAGATAATCGGAATCTTACTTTCATATCTTACGAGTAAATAAGTGGATACGGTTATAAAAATTCACAGTCCTTTATGCCCATTTATCCATTTTACTCATCCAACGTGGAATTGGTTCATCTATTATTTTATGTTACAAAGTGACGGGACGAACAAGTCGTATGCTTGGTGGTAAGTGACACGCCTGTCCAATTATTGCAAAGAACTGAGGCGCACTGCCTCTCCTCTGGACCTGTCACACTGAAACACAAGTTGACAAGTCCCATGTGCCTGTAATTTCATCAGCACCATTAACATTAGGAAACACATAAAGTTATAAATAATAATGTTTACAATATGCACCACGGACAATGATAACCAAAAATAAAATATTTATTCATTTGCATATGAATGAAAATATTCACAACACAAATTCTAAATTATTTAAATGATTTTGGTAGTCAGATAGTATCGACAGTGTAAAACATCTGTGTACTAAATGGTAAAAATCATACGTACATATCGAGTGAACAATACCTCTAAAATTGCAGAATGTTTAAAAATAAAAGACCAGGAACCAAATCAAAATAATTTTATTTATATTTACAAGTATGTATACATACTCATTTTCGTGTTCATTCTCGTTTATTGCATTTCATATTGATTGTATGGTTAATAAATATAAAACTATAGGTACACACATGTGATACCCCGTAAGGACGTAGCGAATTCCATTAATGCACACACTCGTAGCCCCGCATTATGGAAACCCTGTATCACGAATGCCATGGACACACACATAGACTACCACAAACTACAACCAGACTCAACGTCAGTAAATAAATGTAAGCCTAAGATCGAACTCGAGACATCTGCGTGGCCGTCGATTTAATTTGTTTATCCACTTTTCACAGTAATTAGTTCGAAAATACAAAAGGTGAATTAGGTTAAAACAAATTTTAAGTGTCACGCGGCAAAGAGTTACCAACTTCACTCCTTATTTTCATATGGCAACCTGCCATACAACCATCATGTCATAGGGCCACGTCAACTGCTAATAAAACATACTCAAACTGCACTAACGTTATCCTCTCTGTGACCTCACCTTAGAGAATGGGAAAAATAAAGGACCTCACCCAGTTAGAGCTGTCAAACTGACGTGACATTTTGACACGCTTTAGTAATTCATTTCTCTAAGAATGTGAAAGGCATACGTGATAATATTACCTAATATTTACCCTTTCGTAAAGCACATTACGTAAACAATAATTCTGTTACTACACGTATAACGTACATATATATAGATATAGAGATAGATGTAGTACCAGAATTCGACTTATAATACTCGTCTTATAATAATGTAAACTAATATTATAAATGCGAAAATAACTCTGAACCAAATTAGTGGAATTTTGGTATAGAAATAGGTATATAAATAGTAAATCTTATGGAGGGTGAAATAGGGGATGAAAGTTTGTATGGAGAACTGAGCATTTCTCAAGTATGTAAATATTACGGTAGGCTACTACCAGCCAGTTATTAAGAATCACTTATCAGTGATAGTATGTCAAACATTTTTCTCCTCAAAAATATAATACTTTATAAAAGAAATCTTGATCTTGAACGATGGTGAAATTACAGGCACATGGGACTTGTCAACTTATGTCTCAGGATGACAGGCGCGATGGCAACGCCCTTCAGATCTTTGGGCTTTAAAGCTCTGAGTGGCACTGCAATAGATGTGGACCAGGGTGTCGTATACCAGCAGGTACACGACTTGTTCGTCTTTTTCTATTTTTAATATATGAAGAGTCCAGGGAAAGAATGATCAAAGTCACTTGAGGAGACCTTTAGGAAAAAATTCTTTTTAATTTGAAAAACTGTTCAATGTTGGTGAAAAATACGTGCGAAAATGCTACTTGAAATTAAATAACGTTGACAAAATGTGTGTAAACCTATGTAATCCATTTTACCTACAAAACCTTCATAAATCTTATTCAACCTTTCTACCTTTTAGTCTCAAGCATTTTATGCCTAAAAATAAACGTGAATTTTTCAGGATATTGAACTTTATTAACCTTTTCTTGATTTAAGTAAAATACGCTCAGCGTTTTAACGAATTAGATGGCGGCATTAACTGAAATCGAGTGTTTAGGAGGCTTTGAAAGAAAGAAAGAAGAGAAGAAAAGATATTTGTTTGGTCTAGTTACAAAATAGAAAATAAACTACATTAAAACTTAAACTATACAATACAGAGAACCAAAAAGGTCACCACTCAGCATATATATAGGGCTGCTAGGAAAACGGACCAGCGCTGATGTTCTGTTGCCACCACATGAAACAGAATAAACACCACTATAATATAAACTGACATTTTGAAAACATGAACATATAAATACATCAACATAATACATAACATAATAGATATTGACACATCACAATAAGCAATCCTCAGAAACTACACAAAACAAAAACAAAAACAAAAACGAACAAAAAAAATTTAGTTAAAAATACCCCACTCGTCATACCTCTTTTGATTTTCCATTAAATACGATATAAAATTACGCTTGAATATGGCAATAGTGGCATTTGATCTTTAATCGTTCTTTCCCTGGTGTCCTCATACGTAATAGATGTGATTGAGAGCATGAAAATAGTTCCAAGCCAGAGAAAGGAGTTTAAGTTTATTTTCATCATCAACCCATTTATATGTCCCACTGCTGGACACGGGTCTTCTTTCAGACAAGGGTTTAGGCCATAGTCCGCCACGCTGGCCCAATGCGGGTTGGGGACTTCACGCGTTTTTCGAGGGTTGTGAACCTTCTTCGACGTGCAGGTTTCACCACAATGTTTTCCTTCACCGAAAAGCTCTGGTTCAACCCACGACCCTCTGCTTGAGAGGCAGTAGGTCAAACCACTAGGCTACCATGGCTTTAAATTCAAGTTTATTTTACTACCGATTATTACGTTCTATTACAATCTGCCTATTTTAGGTCTCTGCCGTGGCAGCCTAATGGTTAGTCGTACCGTCTCTCAAACAGAGGTTCTTGGGTTCCAACCCGGCTCTGCACCTCTGAGTTTTTCGGGATTCACGTACGGTATTTAATTTGAAATTTACGCATCACGAAAACGTCGTGAGGTAACCTGCACACATCTACAAATTAATGATATGTGTGAAGTTCCCAAGCCGCAGTGGGCTCGCATGGGGACTACCTCTAAAGCCCTCTCATTGTGAGACGGGGCCTGTGCCCTGTAGTGTGACTATATATAGATTAACTATTTTAGATATCTGGCGGTCACTGTAAAATTTATGGAAGTGGTTTTTAGAAACCAGGGTTACACAGAATCTAGAGAGATCTAGCGGGGGCAAACCAGGGCTCCTGCACCGAACGGCTGTCTCAGGAGATGCTAAAATCATAATATTATGTTTTTTTAACTATTTAATCATTTAATGTACAGAAAGAATAAAAACGCATTTAGTAACAAGGAAAACGCAAACAAAAGGTATTGCTTATTTCTAACAGAAGTTTCTTCCTGTAGACCTAAATACAGGAGACAATAATTATCATAACGGGTTTAACGTGCACAACAAAACTGAAATTATCTAATAAAAAAACAATATCAAAAACTTTAAATTATATGTTTGGTTCCTAAGTTGATTTATGAACGTAAGTCGATTTTTGAACGCTGCATTGTATTTTAATGTCTTTCGGAAAACTGGCGAGCTTTTGAAGTTACAAGTACAGTTTATAAAAAAAATTATTTGTATTTTAATTATATTGTGATGAAAATTCGAAGAAAGAAATAGGGATGGAGAAAGTTACAACTATATTCCTTATTTTAAACCAAACTACAAAAGACTTTATCCTGAAAATTCCACTAATTACGAATTCAAAGTTTTTGCTCAAAGTGAAAACATAAATATTGACTCACACTGCATAAAAAACTATTAAGAAAACCCAAACAAGAGAACCAAGTTATGTAAGACATAGTGAAAACATAATGTATTAGAACTACAATGGAAAATATTTGTTGAGGGACCCGACAAATAAACGAAGACATGCCTCAAAGGACTTGTATCCAAGCCAAACCTCTTAATTAATAATAACACTACTGTCTTTCCTGGTTATATGTTTCCTTTATTTAATTTTGTGTCATATAAATGAAAATAATATTGGCTAACAGGTAATAAAGAGTGCAAATTCATTATAGAGTTCTTATTCTTTCGGTCACAAAAATGCCATCCATTATAATATATTTTTAACAATTTCTCTCAAACGCTAGAGAAACAAGGCGCCACTGTCCAGTTTTTGCCCCGGTACGAAAAAATCATAGATCCGAGTCTAGTGGTACAACAGTGTGACTCAAATCCCGTAACGGTCTGTAGGAAGCGCTGAATTCGCAGCAAAGTAAACAATGCCGATGTCATAACGTATAACGTAAATCCTACTTTTGTACGGCAAATGCCGTCGGTATGCGAACCGCCGCGCCGGATGAATAAGCATTTTATTCTCACAGACATAAATCTTGAAAGATTGATTTCACTAATGACGCTGGGAGAATTTGTAATAAACTTGGACTTACGGCATCTTGGCGCGTCTACCAAACTTTTTTAAACCTATCGTGTTAATTCAATTTTGAAATAAATGGTATACCAATGATTTACAATTAATATGAACTTTGTTGAATATCACAGTGTTTTACTAACATGATATTCAAGTCGAGTTCTGAGGTTTACGTGATTGTTACACATAAGAAATGAAACTATTTTTCCGGATTTCTATCGGGTATATTTGTTTTTTCAAACAAACTGACGTTTCGGGCCCTTTACAGGTCCCATGGTCACGGTTGACTGAGGTGGTACTGTCATCAACCAGATATTTCTAATATTAATGCAAACCACCCTATTTTTTCACTATAGTTACAAAAGTTATTAATTAAATACCTTATTTTTAATTTTATAAAGAAACATTCCAATTTACGCTACATTACGTTTTACAAATTATTTTGTTGAATGAATTTTTATTAAGTTCAACTTATTATTAATTAATAATAGAAATTAAAATAAATTAAAACATATTAATTAGTACTGCAGTGTTATGTCTGTTTGGGATGTTTCATCAGAGGAAATACAGGATCCCAAATACCTGTAATTGGCCCGAAACGTCGGTTTGCTTGAAAAAAACAGATATATACGATTTAAATCCGGAAAAATAGTTTCATTTCCTAGGATATTCGTTTCTTTTTTTGTGAAATTACTCCACTAACTTTTGATAATTATTAATGCAAAGATCGAAAACTAAGAAAAATTTCGATCTGGCTGGAATCGTACCAGCGTCTTCAGCATACCAGGCTGACGCTCTCCCAACTAAGCTACGGGCGAACCAGCAGATCTCATGAATTTTTCTGTGCTTTTTGCAAACCTTTGTTTTTGGTTTTTAACGAGTATTTTGCCGTAGCGACATCCGCGAGAAATCTACGAAAATTATTTTCTTCACAGATACCAGTGTCTGACTAGAGATGTCGCTTTAATAATTGTAATATGAGGATTATTGAATATCACAATGGTTTACTACCACGATATTCGGGAGACTCGCTTCTGTTTTGTTGCTCTGGGCGGACGTGTGTCGAATTGGCTCCGTATTTTGGATAGCTATTTTGATTTGATTATATTTTTGAGTATTGTAATTTTATCGGTCCCTCTCGTATTATCTTGTGGAGTTTCTCGTAAGAGTGCGCGGCCATATTGGATTTCGTCGGTCCTCTCGCTTTTTTGCTCATCGTGGATGTGTCGTCATCACGCCTACGTCACACATGCTGCGCGTCGCTGACATACGTCACTTACTGATTGCTGACGAGGGAGAGCCCCTGTAACTGTGAGTGTTGCTTGGCTGTTGTATTTAAACTTAAATAAATTAGAAAACTGGAGTTTTGCTTTACCATACCGGCAGCTCGGAATCGATCCTGGGGTATCTGTAACTGCGGTCCAACACCCAAACCGTAGGACCACCGAGACTTGAGATCGACGCGGCGAAATTGCCAGTGACTATCATAGTAACAGTAGATGCTAAACATTACAGAGGGCAGCACAAGTTGGATTCCGTAATACAAGTTTAAATTTCATATGAGACAATTGGTATTATTTATTATTCGAAAGTGGCCTGATTTGTAAAATCTGCAGATATGTTGTGTTATGTCTGCAATAGACAGATAGAACGGAAAGAATTAATTACTTGTATTACATGTAAACAGAAATACCATATAAGATGTGGAAATATTACCTCAGCCGACTATAAAGAGCATGCGGACCAGCTAAAAAGAACGTGGAAGTGCGCGCCGTGTGTGAACTCTTTTCGGCGAATGCGCAGTGACGATACTCCGATACGCTCCACAGCAAGCGCAACTCTTGATAAATCGGGAATGTCGTGTGATGGTAGCTTTGAAAGTCCACAGAAAGTAGCTGTTAATGTGTCACCTACATGTACGACAAACAGCAAGATTCCGCAGGATAGTGCTTCTATCAGTTATGCAGATTTTGACAAGCTTTTGGATTCTAAGCTTAGTATCATTGAGACGTCCATAACTAAAAACATAACACTGAATGTTAAAGAAACTATTAAGAGTGAAATAAATTTAGCAATCAACCAACTAAAAGAAGATTTCACGCAGACTACAGATTTTCTTTCAGCAGAGCAGAAAGATTTAAAAAAAAGTATTAAGGCTGCTGATGAAAAGCTCAAAACTCTAGAAACCGAAAATAATCAGTTACAGCGGGACCTAGCTAATATGGGAAGTCGCCTGCGTGTCCTTGAAAAGGTATCTAGAAGCTGTAACGTAGAGATACATTGTGTGCCTGAGAACAAACAAGAAGACTTACTGAATATTATGCGCAACATCTGCAGGACCATTGGAAAACCTTTACTGGAAACAAATATTTCTTCTGTTAGAAGAGTAGCAAAAATGAGTACTAACAATGAACGTCCCAGGAATATTCTTGTAACGTTTACATCTCAACCTTCACGAGATAACTTGATCGCAGCGTTCAAGGATTATAACAAAGTAAATAGAGAGAATCCAATTAATTCAAACCTATTAGGCATCTCTGGTCATAAACGTAAGATTTATATCGTGGAACATCTGCCACCCGAAATTAAAAAACTTCATATCGCAACAAAAGACAAGTTAAAAAACATTTACAAGTATGTTTGGATCAAGCACGGGAGAGTTTATGTGAGAAAGGACGAAAATAGTGAGGCTGTTCATGTTCCGGACCTGGACAGCTTGCTTAAATTAGTATAAAATTAGTTAAGACTAGATCTGTAGATTACATATATAGTTAAAAAATGGAATAAAATTCGTAAATATGCTTTTATGTGAAAAACTAAGTTTAAGTATAACTCTTCATATATGCATCTTGGCTGTACGTATTATGTATTATGAATTTCATGTTTATTCAAACTTTTCTTTTTTTAAATGTCGTTATAGTACCAAATTTATATTCTCTGATAATGTGTCTATGTATTTTATATTTTATTTATTATTAAAATGTCACCTAAAAAAACAAATTTCAACTTAGCTACTATAAATGTGCAATCTTTAAACACGGGTAGAGATGAACTAATAAGGACTGTGAACAGTGTCAAACCAGATATTTTGACTGTTACTGAAACCAGACTAAATCAGGCATCTAATTTAAAACACTATCGTTTGGAAGGTTACCGTCTATTGCAGAAACCACGGGGTACAGGCAAAAAGCGCGAGGGTGGAGGAATCGGTATGTATATTCAAAATAGACTACGCAGCCGAGAGATCACACTACCAATAGGGGATCTTGAGCAGCAATGGATAGAGGTAAAGATCAACAATCGCAAATTGGCCATAGGAGTAGTATATAAACCCCCTAAATTTAGTACTGAAAGTTTTCTAAATGAATTGTCCAATACGATATCAATACTTTATCCACAGTACGATTATAGCTTTCTGACTGGTGATATAAATATTAATTTATTAGATAAATCCAAAAAAGAAACTAATTCTTTTATAAATTTACTGCAAAATTACAATCTTCAGCTTATAGTAGATCAACCTACTAGAGTTACCTCAACAACATGTACGTTACTTGATGTAATATGTTGCAATATTGATATACAACCTCAAGTAGTGACTGTAACCCACAACGACGATCTGAGTGACCATGCCCTTGTGTCAGCTATTTTTCCCATAAAATTTCCAAAAATCGCCCCTCGAACAATCACGTACCGACCTTTCCACATATTTGATTTGGACACATATCAGTTTGCGTCGTCAATTACACCATGGGAATGGGTGTCCAGCTACAGCACTGTAGATGAGATGGTCGATTGCTTTAACTTTCTCATACTCGGTCTGTTTGACCACTTCGTACCTGAGCGCACTAAGATTTTCACACAACCTCCCGCACCATGGATGACTGATAGTATCAGAGTTCTAATGCAAGACAGAGACAATGCGTGTGCTAAAGCCAAAGTCACAAATAATGAATCGGATAGAAAATTGTACAAATCTTTACGTAACGCTGTTATTGATGTCATACGAAGTGAAAAGAAACATTATTTCTCTCTTTCAATAAATAAAAATATTAAAAAACCAAATAAACTCTGGGGGGAAATTAATAAAGTAATGGGTAATCATTCACAAGATTCACTACCACCACATATTCGGGATCCAGAAGTTATCAATAAAACGTTCTTAGACTCTGTTCCTACGAACATAAACCGTACTAATCTACAAAATACCGATTATACTTGCAAACAGTTTGCAGACAAAAGTTTTAGTTTTTCGGAATTATCGACAGTGGAAGTGTTGAAAATTATTAATTCTATAAAATCAAATGCAGTTGGAGAGGATAAAATTTCAATTAAAATGCTTAAACTCACTCTACCACACTCCTTAATGGCTATTACTGCAATTATAAATAAATCGTTAAGCACAGGACATTTTCCCCAAAAATGGAAAGTTGCACTGATAAAGCCAATCCCCAAGAAAGCCAGTGTAGAGGCAATTCAGGACTTGAGGCCAATAGGTTTACTTCCTGTACTTTCGAAAATATTGGAAAAAGCTGTGAATACTCGTTTGTTGGGGTATCTAGATACATATAACATTCTTCCCGAGCATCAATCTGGGTTTCGCGTACAACACAGTACGACTACAGCATTGATGCACTTAGTTGATGACGTTTTAACTGCCGCCAACAAAAACAACGGTTCTATAATGCTTCTGCTTGATTACAGTCGCGCATTTGACTGTTTAAATAGGAAGATTTTAATAGACAAGCTGCGCTATTGCGGTTGTGATAAAATAGTTTGCCAGTGGTTTGAAAGTTACTTCAATAATACGACACAAATAGTACAATGTACGGATGTATTGGGGAAACCGGTCAGATCCACCCCACTCGAGGTCTCTCGAGGCGTGGTTCAAGGTTCTGTTTTGGGACCTACTTTATACTCTGTATACACGTTTGATCTTCTGGAGAATATTAGGTACGGAACTGCACATATGTATGCAGATGATACTCAGATCTTGGTACATACGCCATTAAATATTACTAAAATTAACAATGCTGTTCGTGATGTCAATGAGGATTTATCGGCAATTGTCCAGTGGTCTAATAGGAACGATCTTATATTGAATGCCCAAAAGTGTTTGTATATTTTGTTAGGTACTAAGAATCAGGTAAAGTGCCTAAGAGCCGCAAATCCGCAAATTACAATTGAGGGTCATGTATTAAGTGAGGCCAAGGTAGTAAAAAATTTGGGCTTATTCTTTGATAATGGTTTGACTTTTGAAAAACATATCGACTCAAAAATAAAAAACTGTTACGGCTCGTTGAAGCATATTTACAAACTTAAACCTTTTCTGATTAAAGAGGTAAGGCAACGATTGGTAGATTGTCTAGTACTTTCTCAACTTGACTATGGAGACATAGTGTACGGGCCTTGTTTACTAAGAAAAGTAGAAAAGAAAATCCAAAAAGTACAAAATTCATGTGTTAGATACTGTTATGACGTTCCTCCTCGCGCACACATAACTCCGTATCTTAATACACTTAGTATTTTAAGTATGAAAAACCGCAGAGTTTTAAAATTAAACACATTCGTTTATAATTTGCGGAAGTCCTGTACTCCAGCCTATTTGGCTAGAAAATTAAATTGGAACGATAGGGATGAGCGTAATGTACGGGCAATACGGTATCCTTCTCTACATATAGCACCACCTCCTAGATTAACGCTTTACCGCGGGAGTTTCAAATTCGCTGCATCTAAGTGCTGGAATGATTTGCCTCCTCCAGTACGAAACTCAAAGTCATCTTGTACTTTTAAAAGAAAGTGCAAGCTTTGGTTACTTTCGAGGCAAAGATCAGAAAGTAATTGGATGTAGTTTGTAATTATATTTTTACGTGTGGGTGCTGTTCATCTCTACCTAAACCCCAAATTTGAGTATTTTTAGGTGGAATATTTTATCTATCTCAGGTACTATAAGGACAATAGATTTATTATAACTTTAAGTGAGTATATATATATATTTATTATCTTGTGATATCTTTTGGAGCTACTCGAGACGCGTCAGACAAATACTATGATTAAAATGTAGCGAGTTTCAAAAAGGTAGGGTCTGAAAAACAGCTTAAGCTGAGACTCTATCCTTTTTATCTACACAGTATCTATAAGTGATGTTATTTACGACTAAACTGTTTTGTAAATGTAGATAAATAAAGTTCTTTATTATTATTATTATTATTATTATTATATTTAATTATTAAGATCACAGTAGTTATTTGTTATGCAAGGCTGCAAAGTTGTTGTTGCCACGAGTGATTGTATTGAAACCTGAGCAAGGGAAGGACCCTAAGATTGAACCCCAAGCAAAGCGAGTGGCTTCAGGGCACGAGACACAAAACAACTTTGCTGCCGAGCGAAACACACAACTTTTCACCCACTATAACGAGGAAAATGGTAGATGAAAGAAAAACAGTTGAACCATAAGCCTTTCCGAGCTAGTGAGGTGAAAAGAAAATTTCCTTCGATCTGAATTGGTAGAGCGGTTGCCCTAGATTGGCAAAACAGACACACGTACGAGTACTGTCAGATCGAACCATTGTTCTTTGTGTTCGAATAGTACCTTTAAACGTTACAAAAGCTACCTTCTAATGCTAACCTATCAAGAAGAATAGCTACTACACCCCGTCATGTAAGTGCATCCACTATCTCTAAAGGTGGTTTTTGAAATTATTTCTACAGTTGGCAAAGTTCAATTCAATACATAGGCCCAAAGATAATTAAACTGCTTTCTATCTCTTGTATTTGTTCCTAAGCGACATTTTACTATGAATAAATACACTACGGGGAAACGGGATCGTATTAACGCGGTATACACAAAGGGAATAACACGATACCGTTTCAATACAAGATTGTGCCACTAAGCAAGCAAAATAGTAATATTTAAGGAAGAGAACGCTGTATTCAATTCAAAGCAGACTTAAGGATTCTAGATTAGAGTTTTTTAATAACACCAAGTGGCGGGACAAACAAGTCGTGCGCCTGGCGGTAAGCGACAGGCCTGTCCATAACAGTTGCAGGAACTTTAAATCGCGAAGATCTGAGGGGCATTGACACTTCGCCCTTCACCCTGACACATAGGTAAGTTGAAAAGCCCCACATGCCTGCAATTTCACCAGCACCGTTACTCTTCAAAACTAAAACGCAGTAATGCTCACATTTTTAGTTGCTAAAATATTTGAAAATTTTTTTACCAACATTCCAATTTTGACTACTAATTCGTTAAATTCATCTCCCACGGCCGCTGAATCCTTACTAAAAGAAAATAATGCAGTTAGTATCACTAATTTAAGGTTCCGTCATGTATTTCCAAACGATATTGTTAAAGCCTTTAAGTCTATAAATATAAAAAATACTGCTGATCTTGATGGTCTTTCAGTCAGAGTAATTAGTTCTATAGTTGATTGTATTGCGCCTTACTTAGCCTGTGTCTTTAATAAATGTGTTGATGATGGTGTCTTTCCTGACCTCATGAAGCAAAGTAAAGTTATTCCACTTTTCAAATCTGGTAGTATTTCTGACCCCACCAATTTCAGACCTATATCAATACTACCAACTCTCAGTAAAATATTTGAAAAAATTATTCTAAATCAGATGTGTGCACATTTTTATAGTAATAATTTAATGTCTCCTAAACAATTTGGTTTCACTCGGGGTCGCTCTACAACCGACGCTGGTGTAGAGTTGATTAATCATATATTTGATGCATGGGAAGTCTCACATGATGCTATTGGTGTATTCTGTGACCTTTCCAAGGCTTTTGATTGTGTGCACCATGATACACTGGTCAGGAAACTTCGCCATTATGGTGTGGCGGGACGTGATCTCGACCTTCTTAAATCGTATTTGCGTGGTAGGGTACAGAGGGTCGATGTTAACGGTACGAGATCGTCAGGGTCTGTAATTAGCATGGGTGTCCCTCAAGGTTCAATTCTAGGCCCATTTTTGTTTTTAGTTTATATTAATGATTTACCTAGCCTTATGGAGGGTATAAAACATGAGATAGTATTGTTTGCTGATGATACTTCCTTATTATTTAAAGTTAAAAGGCACCAATGTTCCTATGACGATGTGAACAATGCTATATCTAAAGTAGTTGATTGGTTTGCTGTTAATAACCTACTTCTTAATGAGAAAAAAACAAATTGTGTGAAATTTACATTACCCAATGTTAGAGAGACGGTTACAAACATTGTAGTTAGAAACGAAAAATTGAATCTTGTGGATACAGTTGTATTTCTAGGTATAACGTTAGATGCTAAATTGCAATGGGGTCCCCATATAAGTAAGTTGTCAAAACGGCTCAGCTCTGCAGTGTACGCGATTAAAAAAATAAGGAAACTTTCAGACGTCGAAACCGCTAGATTGGTTTACTTCAGCTACTTTCACAGTCTAATGACATACGGCATTTTGCTTTGGGGTAATGCCGCCGATATCAATAGAATCTTTGTCCTGCAGAAACGTGCAGTTAGGGCAATTTACAATCTGGGCCCCAAAGTATCTTTGAGAGATAAGTTTAAGGAAATTAACATTCTTACACTAGCCTCACAATACATTTATGAAAATATAATTTATGTTAAAAGGAATAGTAATTTCTTTATGAAAAATAGTGACAGACATAACATTAATACGAGGAATAAAAATAAACTAGCTTTTCTTGATAGTCGTCTTCACAAAGTCAAACAATCATTTAAGGGGCAATGTATACGCTTCTATAACAAGATTCCGGTTGATATACAAAATTTGCCTTTCACGAGGTTTAAAACTATAGTGAAACAAAAACTTTATACTAAAGGTTATTATACAACTTCTGCGTACTTGGATGACAAAAATCCGTGGTAGTAACCCGTTTAGCTCATGGAGGTAGTCTCAATCTGATGTTTCAAATAAAAAAATATTGTAAATGTTATTTACAAAGAGCAACCCCTAGAGTTTCTTGCTCATTCTTCTCAGGGGAATCTGCCTTACGAATGAGCGGTAGAGTTTAACCATTGTGACGATTTCAAGTGTAATAATGCTTACCTATGAAATAAAGATTATTTTGATTTGATTTGATTTTGATTTTGATTTCTACTTGACGGCTGAAATAGATAATGTGGCATTACTTCCCCGGACGAACTCTTTCACAAAGAACTTACAGACATAGCTAATTTGTATCAATCATCCGATTCAAAATTAGAAAACAAGGTAAGGTGACTCTTAGCTACAAAGTAAAACCACGGAATGTACAGTATCATAGCGTAAAGAAAGTGGCGATTGTCACTTAAGCCGCAAAACCGATGATCGGTCAAACAAAAGAGTGCTGGAGGAGACCAAGGACCAACGAGGATATAGTAAAGTAATCAATGAAACCTGGATCCAAATAGCCCATAATCGGAAAGAATGGCGTGTAATTGAGAAGGTCTATACTCAGTGGGTGATCAAAAGCTAAAGAAGGAGAAGAAACTACGTAGGAAATTAAATCGCGTATATTTGTTTTTCAAACAATTGTCACGGTTGACTAAGGTGGTAAAGTCATTAAAAATTATCAACCAGCTATGTCTAATATTAATGCAAACCACCCTATTTTTTCTACTATACTTACAAAAGTTATTAATTCAATACCTCTTACTTTTTTATAATATTCCAATTTACGCTACATATTGTTTTACAAATTATTTTATTTTAACAATATGAATTTGTTATTAAGTTAAGTTTATTATTAATTAATAATGTCAATTAGAATAAATTAAGACATTTAATCAGTACTGCAGTCTTATGTCTGTTTAGGATTTTTCATCAGTGGTATACTGGATCCCAAACTGGTGGCACGGAGGAACGATCTTCCCTGTTGAAATTAGGATTTTTTTTAATTTCAATGTCCTCTTGTAGCATCTTGGGTAGATAACGGAATTCTTTTGCAAGGACCTGGGGTTTGTCAAACTTGATTGAATTTGTAGGTTTACTGTCATGGGTAAACCTACCTACTGCTCGCAGACTGCAGACTTATTTACGCGACGGTGTTGTATCAGCTATATGTTCTTAGACGCCGCCGCGGTTACTAATACTCGTCTTCGATTGTCCAATATAACAGAGACCGCACTCGCAGTCAAGCTTGTAAACTCCAGCATCCTGTAAAGTTTAATTTATATTGCGGCGAAACAGATTGGGAGAAATATAATTTGAGCAGACACAAAACATGATATTTAAAAAAATATTTTATTTATATCTGAATAGGCGGATGAAAAACACAATTCCTTTAATACATCTCAGTTTAGTAACTATACCAATAAAATACAACGCTTCTACCACCGTACTCTATTATACTCTTAGGAGCCAACAAAGCAAATAAAACATTCACCGTAATGAGATCGATGTTTGTATACCACTTCAATAGCATTTTCGTTGAGATCAAAGTAACCTTTTGTTACCTACAATGAAATCTCTTAGGCTCTTAATTATCAACAACAACCCTTGTTCTAAAGCTCGACGGTAATTGCAATTGCCTTGTTATAAATATGCTTTGTGTACATTTTAATAGAATTCATTTAAATTGCTTCGTGTAAACACACGTGGGAATAATAAAGATCTGAATAAATCATCTATGATTAGACAGATATGACACCGAAAACGTTGAATAAATAAATGTAGGCCTCAATTCACCTATCAATAGAATATGTATTTGATGCTACAATGATTTGAGAGGTACATATGATGCGGATATGTTTGCCAACCCTTTGTCTGTATTTAGGGACAAGCTAAGGGTTGAAAGACAAATCTGCAATGCGACGTCGCGTATATATGTATATATAAACGTAGGGCGCGCTATAAATTTCTGGAATTGGCTACTTACATAAGCTTCTTCTTCTTCCTGTCCTTATCCCTTACATAAACAATATTTAAAAAGTAATTACAACATTTGAAAATGGAACTCTTTGGCGTAGAAGTTTGTTTCATCTGACTGTCACTTGTTTTTATATTGTGGTGTCATAGAAATTGGTTGTCTACATCACCATGGATTCAACTCGTGAAAATTTTCGTAGTATGATTTTCTACGACTTTATGGATAAACTTAACAGCTCAGCGGAGCTTCGCTCGGCTTCAAACTGCTTTTGGCGATGAAGCACCATGCAAGACGACGATTTATGGCTGGTTTGCAGAATTCAAACGCGGTCGTGTGAATCTCAGTGACAAATTTCGTGATGGTCGCCCGTCCACTGCTGTGAACAACAAAACATCGATGCTGTGTGTCGTATGATCAAAACAGATTACAATCGATACTACACAAACATTTTGATGTAAAAAAGCTGTGCTCTCGGTGGATCACACACAATTTGACTAACGAACTTTGGCAGTAAGTAGCTTTGCCGCACGAAATCGCATCGCAGAAATTTGCGTCGCAGAAATTTGCGTCGCAGTTTTCTGCGTTGCTTCTTATTTATTTGCGTCGCGCTGATTAGCAGTTTTGTGTTTTCGACACCTTGCACCACATTTTAAATAATAATAAATTTAAAAATAATCATATTGTTCTTTTGCTTTCGTTTTAAATTTTTACTTTATGCAAAAAATACATTATCAAAGTAAATTAATTTTAAAACCATTGTGTAACTATGACAGCGTTATTGTTGTGAAATTGAAAATATATAGTGCAATGTATAGCGAATGTTGTGTACGTCTGTAATTATTATGTGTATCAGTCCTAAGCCTTATGTCTAATTTTTGTTGATTTTCAAATATCATCGAGTACATATCGAGTATATAACCAGAAATAGAGACAAAATAAGGGCCACCCATCCCTGGCAACTCATCAGTCAAATGGACCTTATATTAACTCTAACAACACCAACAACGGAGCTGTGTGAACGTCTCCGAACATTCCAAAATTATTCTGTATTTATTGTAATAAAGATAATATCTCTAACTATGGGAGGTTGTTCCATTCGATGGTGTGGGAAAAACAGCGAAACATCTATTTGCAAAACAAACGGAATCACATTTTTTCGATAATTAAATATTAAATATGTAATTTTTCAATTATCGTCCATTATAGAAAAGCTCAAGTTAAAGTGGTCGATTTGAAGTGAAACAATTGACGACACCCGTCAATTGTTTCGAATTCGAGCTGGCCAATCGAAGCACAGTTGTCACCGTAATGATATGGCAGAATGGTTTTCGAACAAATTATGAAATTAAATGACATTTCGTATCTATTTCTGGTTTATACTCCCCGTCAAATGCATATGATGTTGATGTGCCTAACATAATAAATAATAAATAAAAAGAATTATGCAACGATCGTTACTAACGGATACCTGAGATAATATTTGCCTAGTGCCAGCTCACCACGATAGACTTAATATAAGTGCGTGACTTGTAGAAATTATGGTGTGTGTATAATTGTACTACTAAGATTAAGAGAGGGCGAGATCCCGAGAGAATAATAGAGTTGTTTTTCGTGATCAAATGGGAATGAGATTCTTATATTATTCAGGTGAATTATGAAACATACTTGATCACTCTCATACATAATTTATGACAATAGGAACTTACAATAAACGTAATGTAGGTACGATTGAAGACAATGAATGGCGAGACAAATATCGTCTAGAATTTCAATTTAGGACCTAAAAAGCCCTGGTAGCTATTAGGCTAAAGACAGGTCAAACCATTTGTTTAACCTACCGCCTCCCAAGTATGGATCGTGCCGGTTCGAATCCAGACCTTTAAGTTTCTCGGAATTTTTGTGCAAAATTTAATTGGAAATTAACCATGAGCTTTTTGCTATAGATAAACACCGTGATGAAACCTGTACTTCGAAGAAGGCTCGCAACCCTGAACCCGAAAAACGTGTGAATTTCCCAACCCGCATTCCGTCTACGTGGTCCGTCGCCCGAAAACATATTGTTTAATTGTACAATGACAAATGTTGGGTGGCAGACAATGGCCAGTTGAGGAAAGCGATCAGTGAAAAAAATGATAAGTTAGGGAAAATGGCGACTCAAATATTTTCACATAATTGACGAGTTTCAAAATTGACCGGTTGATGAAAATGGCGTATTAAAGAAAATGGCGAGTAGTCCCCTAATTCGAGAGAGAAGACCAATGCCCAGAAGTAGGGCGTATAAATGAGTTGATGATATGTGTGATATGATATTAGGACCTAAAGTACAATCTACTCTATAATAAGTTTAAGTTGAAGAGAGTTAGCGTCATAACATCATTCAATCAGTTTTCATCGTATTTTTTCAACCAGATCGGAACGCCATCGAACCAGTAGATTCATCCTTGAATTCCTCAAGTGCCGAGACGCGACTGCCATGGCTTTCGTTTATTCATTTTTCTTAGTCACGGTTAATCCTGTGAGCAAATAAATCCATCATATTCAACGTCAACGCTGTATATTGATAATTGGATAATCCTTTTCCAACTTCAGCAAAACCAGCTCGCTAACGGTAGGCGAAAAATTTCGTGTATCATATGACGTAATTCGTCAATTAGTAGAGTATATAATAATAATATAGTATACTCAAAGCAAGCAACGATATTAGAGTTCCATTCTCTCTGGGCACATGTACATTCCCTACGTATTAACGATCTTCCGCTACCAGGAATTGAGCTAATGAAGTACCTATCGCCGACATGATTCCAACGTGCAATCTATAATAATAATTATTATTATTTATTTATTTTGTCTCAACATACAAGGCGAATTACATAAATGCTTACTGACTAGTTACCCCAGTCCCCTAGTCCCCAGTCCGCGAAGTATAATTACAATTATGTTAAACTCAATTTTACACAAATTACGTAGGTACTGTAAATCAACAGTAACATTGGATTAAAATGGATTGCTATCAATTAAGTGCTTACTTTTATAATTTGCAAAATTAATTAAATTACTACAATTTGTTTGAATGGTAAAAAAAGAAAAAAAAATAAAACTAAATATATTTCTATGTGCAGTTAAGTAAAAGAGAAGTTGCGAAAGTGTGCTTCTGCGTATGTATGTGTTTATGTATGTGTATATATATGTGGTATGTGTATGGGCTATACTTTAATTATAACGTGGGATGCAAATAGTTTACAGTCTTGTCAATGACTTAAGCCACTTTACCACTGCTCGCTTACACCTGGTTCCTCTAACTGAAATGTAAAAGGTCAAGGCAAAAATGAAGGACTTACCATAATTGCTACTTCAAATGAGTTAGATTCGGCAGTAAACCATTAACGTTAATATTACACTTATCTGAAAAATTTTCATATTGTTGCTCACCAACCAACCATTCGGGTAGCAAATTTGTAAGTCAATGGGTAGCAATAAATAACAATGTCACAGGTACGAGTATATCACAATAATACTCTAAGTGGCACCTTCTTATCGTATCGATGGCAAACACTGTAACGCTTGCCATCGTGGTTAAAATTTTCAAAGCGTACGGTACTGGCCGATTGCCCAAGGTGCACCAAACACACAGAAAGGGAATGGTACATCGTCCGGGGACGCTCCTTTCGTACACTGGCCACTTAAAACTTAAAAGTCGGCGGCTCAGCAGCGGCAACCACAGACCAAATAAATGTGGCAACTGTTAGTCGTGCGGAGCGCGACGGGAAGTATGCGTGCCGACAGCGCCGGTATCTATCTGGAAAATAGGGAGGATGCTGTACGTACACCCCGGGGCGGCTCACCTAAGGCACTAGCCTTACAGAGAACCGTATGAAGTCCGTGCAAACGTGCTAATCCGGGGTTAGGACCTGACATAGATGGTTCCTGTGTGGGTTCGCCAGCACAGGTCATAGTCACGCGTAACCAAGAGGTTATAAACAAAAATTATGTACAAAGATATGGGACTGTGGACTGGCTCTTTAAAAATTCAGATTTCAAAGGATTGAAAATTTTGGGAACTTAGAAAGAGTGAATCTAGATCAATCTAAGATGACCACGGCAATGTGAAGGGGAGACGATGGGACTATAGATGTCACCGAGTATCCGGCTACCATTCGGTATTCGGCCTATTCGGCCACTTTTTTAGTATTCGTATTCGGTATTCGGCCGAATACTACGACTATTCGGCCGAATACCGAATACCGAATACCGAATACCGAATACCGAATACCGAA
>NW_020656077.1:4184769-4198537 GCF_003589595.1 Hyposmocoma kahamanoa
ACCGAATACCGAATACCGAATACCGAATACCGAATACCGAATACCGAGTACCGAATACCGAATACCGAATAATGAATAAAACACACATTATTCAAAATGTATCTTACATGTATGCTTTAATACTTAAAATCAATCGGTGGCAGGTTGAGATGAATGAAAACAATTTTTGCATTGGTTGGTAACAAACGATTGCACTTTTTCTCGTAAACAATTTCTGCTTCTGAAAATAGCCTCTCACTACTGTCTGAAAACGATAGAAAATCTCAGCAAATTTTTACAGGCTTTGATACTGCTTTAAGTTAGCTGACCACCACTAGTAAAGATCTGCCGTCCGATCTAGTCGAACTGTTTTCAAATAAAAATCAATCTCATGTGCAATAGAACTTTTCTTCACATCCTCATCATTTTGCGTATTATCTGTAGCGACTTCTTCAAAACAGGTCCAGAAATTATCATGTATTGATTCTATCGTTTTATCATTTTTCTACAAAAACACCCCAACCTCGTTATCTCTGCACGCATCGCAATGAGACAGGTCGTCACTGTCGTAATCTTCGGCCGTTAGCGTGGCCGAATATTTGGTATTCGGCCAAATCACTATTTGAGGCATCTCTAGATGGGAGTGAAGGCTGGTCATTCGTTAGGCATTAGAGGAGAGCGTATTAACGAAAAGCAATTTAAGTAGTTTTTTATACAAAGAAGCACGCTTGTAATTTCATGTATGTCGCAAACGTTGCTCAGTTCTCTCAACTCGACAATATCATTTCTCACAACGTGTCATGTGTCAAGTCCCGCCATCTATGTTTCCTAAACAAATTAATTCAAGGTGATTAATAAATTATAACGAAAAAATAAAAATAAAACTCGTGTTTTACAGACGACCTTTCTTATCTGCAAAACCTTTAGTCACCTACTCTCGCTCTTGGCTGTCAACACAAGTTGCAAACTTTTTTGACATAAAGTCTATGGGCTTAAACGTTTTTCTAAATGATTTTTGAAAGCTTCAAACCATCAAACTAAAAACGTTTAAGTGAAAAAATATTTATTAAACATGCACACACATTTTCTAAATAAGTACAACATTTTAACGTCCAACATTTATAAGCAGTTTTTCCATCTCTATTAGGCTTAACTCACACTGGGGCAGACTCGTAGCGTCGCGTCGCCTCCTGTTTTTGAACTACAACGCTTGGCGACGCGCGTCGACGCCCGTTTCTATATTTTCATAACATAAATTTGTACCTTAATAATGGGAAAGTAGAGATGCATATATTATAGGCGAAAAACATGACGCGTCGCGATGCTTCGACTCTGCGCCAGTGAGTTGAGCCTTAGGCGTCCTATAAGCCCCGCGCTCGACCGCAACTAAACTCACGCGAACCAAGGTACATATTTTCTATTCGTGACATGTTCGTGACCGTTTTTATGGGAAATAGCTACCATGTGCAATTCGCGTATAAGGGGTGCCGCTTTCTTGGTTATTAAACTCTTGTTAGAATAAAGTACTGTCGTTACTTTCTCTGCCTCATTGATGACGCTTAGTGCCGCCGCCCACTGGGCCACTTGTGACGGACACTAAACGCGAACACTAGTGTCTGAGTCAAGCCACTTGACGCAGCCACCAGTCGCAGATACTAGTGGCTGTACACAAAGCGCGAGATACTGCTATTCTCTCATAGAAATCTCGCGCTTTTTGTCACTCTCGCGCAAGTCACGCCCAATCGAGCTACCTCTACTGGAAGAGGCTACTAGTCGCGGCCACTAATGTTCTGAGGTAGTAATCCCTGAAGAATTCAGATAAATTGACTATTTCAGACATACGGAAGAGACTTTATTCTAAACTTTAAATTTACTCTGATTGACAAGTCACGATTTTTAAATTTATAAAATAATACGGGGCAAAAAGACGTTAGAAGTCGTTCAATATTTATTTCTCGCTAAAACAAATTTTTTTTTCCGGCTAAACTTTCATACAATTGGATGTAGATGGAACACTGGCAGCGAGAGGAGAAGCCAGAGAATCGACTACATTGTATGATATGCGCGGGAGGCGAGTGACACAAGTTACAAGGGCGGCGCCACTCCCGCAGCTTGTGGCTCAGACGTAGCCACTCGAACACTCAGCTTGCGCCGATGCTATATAAAATTAAAGTATAACTGCCTATATATAACTGCCTCCGTGGCCGAACGGTTACCATGCCGGACTGCCACGCAGAGGTCCCAGGTTCGATTCCCGGGCCGGGAGAAATGTTTGTATGGCTTACATTTATTTCTCTCGTGAGTTTGGGTGTAATTTGTGGTTGTCAATGTGTGTGTCCATGGCACCCGCGACACAGGGTTTCCCTAGTGCGGGGCTATGTTGAGTGTGTGCGTTATTTATTTATTTATTTATTTATTATTATACTTTTTTACTTATACGTCGTAGTAGCCGCATGTAATGGCCGCCCAAAGGGCGCGCGGCCTTAAAGAATATTCCTCCAAAACGTCACTAACTTAGCAATTCTAGTGCCCAATGCATTTACCCAGCGCCCACTTAAAAGAACAAGAGCAAAACGACTGAAAGGCGATCCGCGTCAATGAAGGCTCTATTGTTTTCAAACAATATGCCGTTATAATGCATTTGGCTTTCATATTGCTCTCATATTTTTTCCATAGTCATTAACGCGTGAACTGGTTGACGTCTTTCTTCATTGTATTCTTGATACTTGTCTAATAAATTTTCTCAATAGACAATATATAACACTATACTTTAAGATCGCAAATTACTTATGGAATTATTTTCTGCAGAATTTTGTCTTTTGATAAAATAATATTTTAGAAATTTGAGTAAATCTTTCGCATTTTCGGTGTAACAAAACCTCGTCTGCAAAATGACAACTTTTCAGGAGACAGATGTAAAGGATTATGCCAACGAAATTATTTGTTAACTTTTTTATGCTTAAACAGTAGAGTTATAATATTTTTTTTAGTTTATTGGTTCACTTACAATTATATCAATGTAACATACTATAAATTTAAATTGGTGAAAATGTTATGTAAATGCACAACCACTTATGAGTGAACCCAGCCTACAAAACTAATGTAAAATAAGTTGAATTTAAAAAGAGCCAAAAAGTAATACAAACAAAAACAATAAATACAAGTGAACAAGGGTCTCGGACAGTATCAAATAATTAAGTTTTAATGTAATACTATTACGATATTTGTGTAGTGACTGCCAAAATATGGCGCTAACCTGACTGTTATATAGTCTTACTTATTATATAGTCTGCAGAGCCTTGAGATACAGAAATCCCAGAACGGACTTACGGAATGGTGATGGTGGCACTAAAGGAGTAACAACGAACCTAGGATATCTTGAGGGAATTTTGAAGATAAATTTAACTAGCAGTTGTGGAAAGTTTACGCGCGAACGCAAAATTTTATATAGAAATATTAAGTCCAAATAAAGCTTGTTTTCACATAGGTACTCTTAATATTTTTCAAGTAGTATTTTGATATCTTTCATGTAATAAAAGGACATTTGACGTAATTTTTTTTAATTTATTTATTTATACATATTACAATAATTAATTATCTAGGTACTTGGCACTCTTAAACCTAAAGGGTTTGTTTAAGTGTTGCTCTATTCGTAATATTTATACACCCTTAATCACTAGTAACTTTATTGTACCAAGCGTAGTACTTAACATTACTATATTAATCTTTATTACAGGTATCTAACACTAACTCTATTTATATTATTAGTATTGTATTCCCAGCGGCATAATATAAAAAGTGGATAATCGAGATATAAAGTAATCTACGTGAACATCACTTAGTATTAAACAAAGGGAACAGCTTACTATTTTATACAACCATCCAGGCTCGCATCGCTTTGTTTCATGGAAAACGCCTGCTGTTTTATCCAACACGACAAGCTGTGCTGCTGCATCATCGCCGAATTCTCTATAGCAAAATATTGCACACTGAGCAACTGTCTCTTTCACTCCAATGAACAGCCGTGATCCCAATCGATTCAATTACGCAAATTCAAATAGCAGGTCATCTCAAATAATATGAGGGAGTTGAGTAATTAGTAATGCAAAGGTGCCTTCGAGAAACGTAGATAATCTTCTAACAGTGGTTAAGGATGAAGGGAGTAAACTGATAAGACACGTGTAACGTACGGTAATATTTAATTTTGTTGACAAAATAACATTATAACTGTATAAATAAAACCTTAAACATCTATCACATGAACTTACATGACTGTAAAAGATCTATAGTTAAATGGCTACACATGTTAAATTACGAAGAGAATGAGGCTCTAATGACGATTATCACATAAGTTTTATAGTAAATAGGGGAACGTGCGGTATTGGGAGCCCGTGGGTAATGAGGGCAGAGTAAAACTGGAATTTCTCAATGCTCGTATTTGTGCAAACGGCACTCCTATGTCTTCGTTAACGTTCGACTAGGTTCGAGTCCCGTGGGCGCCCCCGTAGAACCTCGCGTTTAGTCGTATGAGATGATTGTGTTTTTCGCTCCGCGCTTATAAAATTTGCTAAATTTCATAATCCCAGGTAAGCATTAAAATGCATATGTACTACATTGTATTTACACTAGCTAACCATATCTATCAAAATTTAGAAGTTATGCTTGAAATCACAATAAAATAGGAATGTTTTTACTGTTTTCAATTCGATGTTACGCGGGTAACGAGAGCTATTTGGCTCTCCTTATCCCATTGCAATATTCACTGGATATTCCTTTAGCACTATCTTGTTGATTTTCATTACTTTTTGACTTATATATTTTATTACTTGAATTTTTTTTTTCAGACTGATTATATATAATGGCTCCCATTTGACATACGGGATTCTTACCGGCTCCCATTTCCCGAACTGTGGGGTAATGAGAGCGAATGACATGTTTTAGTTTTTTCTGTTTTAACCAAATATTTTATTTTGGTTTCATATTTTTTCTGTGATTATTTAGTACCCAGATATATGAAGCGTACGTTCATAACTAATAAAAATTTAAATTGCATAAATTATGACTTTTATTGTCAATTTTTCTTAGTAGGCTACAATTCCCCACGCTCCCCCACTTTTTTCTCAAACATGCTCGGAAATGTTTGCATTACTTTCAAAAAACGAACACGAAAAGTTTGTTATTTACGGACCATGCTTCTACTTGGACATACTTCTTCCCGACCATTGAGAATATCTCAATCTCCTTTGTCATTGTTGCCGACCAAGGCCTGCAAAGTAAGTATGAAAGACCATTACTGTCCTCTTTTCTAAACTTTGAAACTTTGATCTACCTACTAATAATGAACTACGTAAACAGGCAAAAGAAAAACTCATACAGCCAACTGCCCAGTGTTTATAACTTCTAGAATTAAAATTATATTAAAATACCTATTTATAAAGCTTACCTACTTTAAAAAAAGAAAATTGGGGTTACACTTATACTATTATAGTGTTTTGGTATTCTTTTGTTTTTTCGTGTTTTTTGTATTTTGGTCGCAGAAATGACTGCTAGTGAGTAGAGCGATAATAAAAATACAGTCATAAGATATACATTCAAACTCATCATCAGAAGTTAAATAATTAATATTTTTTTACATTTTCTATTATACATCCTCCTCTCTTTAGTATTTTATTATTTCCTCCTATTGTTTGAGAAAAAATCAATACATGCCTCGGCGGGAACGGGGATTGCTTGACTCGTATTAATACAACTCATACACGTCCATCGATCCCTTATTTCCCGGCCTTTGCAACAAAATATACATATACTTTACACTTACCTATATACCTTGGTCTTACACAATACACACCTGGTCTTACATTTACACAATATATTCTATCCATCGTATTCTGGGTTTTAACATACGGCACACACAGCGCACCGACACTTATTCACACTTACAGACACACACACTCAAACACATACACACACAGTGTTTTTAACCCCAGACGCAAAAAGAGGGGAGTTCTAAGTTTGAAGCCTGTGTATCTGTCTGTGGCATATTCCCAAACTGGAACTAAAGGCGGTTTTTTTATCGGGATGGTTCTTTGCTATGTTTGGTGAACAAATTTTGTTCAAAGAACTTTTTTTTATATAATACCAAGTAACTCACAACATAGCCCCGCTCTAGGGAAACCCTGTGTCGCGGGTGCCATGGACACACACATAGACAACGCCAAATTACACCCAAACTCACGAGAGAAATAAATGTAGGCCATACAAATATTTCTCCCGGCTCCGGAATCGAACCCAGGACCTCTGTGGTAAACGACACGCCTATCCACACCAGTTGCAGAGCCACTGAGAGCTTTATATCGCAAGCATCTTAGGGGCACTGCCACTGCGCCCGTCACCTTGTGACATAAGTTAACAAGTCCCATGTGTCTGTAATTACACCAGTACCCTTACCCTTCCAAACCGGAACGCAGCAATGCTGACATTACTGCTTGGCAACAGAAATAGGTAAGGCAGCAGTACTTGCCTAGACGAACTACTGTTACGGACGTAGCTGTTCAAAGATCATTAGCTCTTTATTCACTTGGTCGACCGACTTCAAATTTGGTATACTGTATAAATCCGATGACGGCAATCTAGATCTGATGCTACTCAATTACTAACAGCCGAACTATCGTTTTGGGCTCATTGAAAGTTCTCGATGAGTAGTTGGACTCCAGATGTTGTATAACAGGAACTAAGCCTTGTTAAAGTTAGTCCCACTGAGTTTGTAGACGAATGGTGACTTTATTGACTTTTAGAATTCGCTGTTTGGTATCGGGAGTTTTTTAATATTAACTTAAGGTTTACCGTTGCTTATTTATGTGATCAGTTCCTTCGTAGGTCTGTTAATGCAATTTCGTTGATGTTTTGTAAATAGGGCGAAAGCGCCATTTCGTAAAAATTTTCAAGTGAGCATGTTTTACTTTGTCTCGACTTTATTAAAATGTTTACCTCCCGTTTTAAATTCAGTTTTAAAACTTAAACTTAACTAAAATCAAAATTGAATTTTAAAACAGGACATAAATATAATAAAACGTTAAAACCTAAAACATGCTCCCTGAAAAAAATTATTAAATGGCGCATTCGCCCTTTCATTTAGACTATACCATAATCGAATTCCTATTGAAATCATCTCAGATCCGTCTTCTTATTACAGAATTCAGCTCTTCGTCATTGCTACGTACGTAATAACCACGAAAACACTTCGAAGGTCTATGAATAATACATGAAGGCAAGTTGTAATAAGTTAGTTGTAATAAGTTGAAAAATTATTTGAGCGATCCTTATTATACATATATAATAAAAAGGTTCAGCCACGTCTTCTGGTGATCTTACTCATGACAGTCAACATACCTAAAGGTTTAAATAAGAAAACTTCTGATAAAATACAGAGAACCCTCTGTATTAGATATAGAAGAACTTCTGAATTAGATATAGTTTTAAAGTACCACCCTGTTCTCACATTAACCCCGTTTTAAATACATTAAGTTACTAAATGTGAAAAATCGGAATATTTTAAAACTTAACACACCATGAGAGTTTCGTCTACCCCGGAATATCTGTCCCGAAAACTTAGCTAGATTGACCTGCCAAACAGTCGCAATGTTATGTCTCTGCGGTACTCGCATCTATGTCTATTTGTTATTCTTTCCTTATCTCTTTTCGGGGACAGCTTTCGCTTCGCAGCAAGTAAAAGCTGGGTTGACCTGCCGCATCCGGTAAAAATGCAAAACGCTAAACTTTAAAAAAAAGTGTAAACAATACAAATGATAAACATGAGTGTAAAATAGGTATCTCGATTTAAATAGCTCGGACATATTCTTACCGACTACCTTAAAGATGATGACGATGTCCAGAGGAAGCGCAGGGCGTTGGCGATACGCGGGAATATGCTGGCCCGCAGGATTGCCCGCTGTGCGGATCAAATCAAAATAATGCTCCTTAAAGCATATTGTCAGGGTCTGTGCACGGGCGGCTTGTGGTTTAGGTGTTCCCAAATGTTTCTAAATTCCCTGCATGTCCAATATAATAATGTGTTCAGGATGATGTTGAGACTACCCTGGTACTGCAGCGCCTCCGGGATGTTTGCTTTGGCCAATACGAATTGCTTTCAAGCCGTCTTGCCGAAAAAAGTAGCATAGTTGGTTAGAAGGCTCCGGGGGAGTAACAACAACATCCTGAAGGTTGTGGCAGAGGACCACAGAGCGCCTGTACTGAGGCATCTCGTAAGGACAATGATTCCGCACGAGATGCCTCGTAAGTACATGACATTTTAGATTTTAATTAATTAACTAATTTGTTATATAATATTCCTACTATCAATAGCTTATAACTTTATGTTACTATTACTAACACCAATGGATCTTTGTGATCTTAAATAAATAATTTGAGTTGAATTGAATAACTACGGTCTGTGCAGAAATCGAGATGCAAATAAATAAAGTTAGAATTTCTTAATAACAATTTTGGAATTTATATACCTTATTGTTATTTATATATCTTTCACGTAAAGTACAAACACAGACAGGCTCTGTATAATTGCTCGGTGTTTAGTTTACACTCCGCTTGCCGACCTAACGCCACAAGCGAATACACTGAAAATAAGCAATGCTGAGTCTTCATCCTTTTTATCCACATTACTGTTTTATTGTTTACTTAAATTACGGTTCACGTATTTTGTGGATGAATAAGTATATTTTTATTTTCTTTAATTTTATTTAATTAGCAACGAATTTCAAAAAATAAAGCGAAAAAGATTAATTGTATCTTTTTCTTGAATGAAAAAAGTTTGCTTACCGGCTTTTTTCCATCTCATCAGATTCTGACTTCTTAGTGACAGTGGGACAGTTATGGACAGCTTTGTACATTTTTTTTTTTCTGGTTGTCACGATGACGGTGATTTGTTGATCCCGTGTAGGATTCGCTCTGGACCTTTTGTGAAATCTAGTTTAAAGTGGAATAGGATAGTGCTATTGTGTCTTAATCGAAGATTAAAACGCGAAATTATACGAATCTCGAATTAAAATACCCGTATCGGCCCGTTCTAAGAAATCCCGAGTCAATCCAAGCACGCCGCCTCAAATTGCCTATTCTCTTTGTGGCGGTAATATTTACAGAAACATAATTCAACTTCATGTACCAAAAAAAAATAAATACCAAGACTTGGCTGTATGGTGTAAAACCTTTGCCTTTTCCTTTATGGAAAGAAGAAAAAAAAATGATTACGTGTATTGTGTCAAGGGAAAAGTCGACTTTTATTTGCGGATAATAATTCGTAATATGTGATAGCCGAAACGAATCCGGAACAGCATAGTTGGAATCAGGGCCCACTTCTATGGTGTACCCTTTCAAAGAAAACAAGAATTTTCAAATTCGGTCCACAATTGATAGAGAACTCGATGAATACACTGATATGCCTATAAGAATTGAAGATTTTTCTCGATTTTTATCCCATAAACCCAAAAACCCTCATCAGATTCAATTATTGGGACCACTACAAGAGTGCACGCTTTCAAACAAAACAAGAATTTTCAAAATCGGTCAACAATTGACGGAGAAATCGGAAACCATACATAAAACATACATTCAACCGAATGCATAACCTCCTTTTTTTTTTTGAAGTCGGTTAAAAATCACATTACGAAAGTACTTGAAGACACATGTGATCACACGTCAAAAGTGATTTTATCACATGAAAGTCATAAAAAAATAGAAACTACATAAAAATTATGTATATATGGAATATTTTGTTTGCCGTGTTTAAACAAAAAAACTAATTTCGGTCATATAATGTTTAAACCTCTCCTGAAATGTTGTCCTCGTTTTGTATATATATACTTTGACAAATCAAGAAAATTGTGTGATTTTGAATAGGTTCACTGCAGGTTTACTACACCGACAGGAGACCTCTTAAACTTAAGCACAACTTAGAATGTTGGAGTTGGACCATTACTTAACAGTCGCAGAATAGTGTCAATAAGTCCAATATCCGGCGGGTACAGTTAGTGAGGAACTTGGACAAAGTCAGTTTCACTCGCCCTAAGGGTAGGAACGGCTCATAAATAGTGGATGCTGATAGGTCGATGTACCATGTGACCACACTTTGTGCGTTGAAGCAGACAGTCCGTGAGGTCACGTTAGTCATAGTTAGTAGAGATCGCGTCAAATATTTTTTGGCAAATTGCATTTATCGTGGGCATATCGTCTACCCGTTATATGTTCCATTGTTAGGCGCGAGTCTCCTCAAGGAAAGAATTTTGGTCATAGTCCACCACCCTAGCCCCATGAGGTTTGAAGATTTAAATATATATTTACATATTTGGATTTACAATGGTGGATAAATATACAACTACACGTTAAAGATACCGTGTGTCTCTAGAACGTGTGACCAGTTAAACGTTTTCTACAACTTCATCAACTTCAGTCCTTCTCTATCTGGGTTATTGGCATAAGTACAGTACGTTGAAATTTGGAGTATGTTTATTTATGTTTTTTTTTTGTAAATTCTATCGTTGTACATTTTAATACACGTGTATTTTTGTTGAAGATATTTCAACCTACAAACGTGAACCTTTGATGCGTGTAAGATAGACACAGCGAGAACGCCGTCGACTTGTTGAAATATGGAAGTTACAAAAGAACTATCAAAAATATATATCCCGTAGCCTATACTTTAGTAGCAGTAGAGCTCCTTGTGAAAGAGTACGTCCAGGGAAGCTTTACTACCTTACCTATTTCTGCCGCCAAGCAGTGATGTGATCATTATTGCGTTTCGGTTTTGAAAGGTAGAGGTGCTAAAGAAATTACAGGCACATGGAACTTTTCAACTTATGGAGTCCGGGTGACGGGCACAGTGGAAGTGTCACTTTGTGTCAGATCTTTGCGACTTCAACGACTATCACTACTCTTCAGATCAGTCTTGCCATGCGTGCCTCCCCTCGCCTCACGTACCCGCATAGTCACACGCGGCCTTACATAGCATCCCGACTCATCATCATTACATCGCGCCAACAATCATTATCACTGAAATTGCAACTAAAAATCCGTTTTAGCCTGATCCATATTTTTTACTTTTCTTACTTTTTTATGTATCTACCTGCTATATCATACATGGATAGTAACGAATTATGTGAAAACGATGTACTGTAATACTGAGAAAAGTGGAAAAAGATTTAAATGCAATCAACTGGCGTTATTATTACACCGCCGGCTGAACGAATTGATAAAGAAGTGTGAATTGGCCAATTATCAAATAATTCCTTACAAATCAGTGACGAGAGTGTTTCCTAAACTGTCTGTCTTACGGTCATATTCCAGCGTATATATTACAGATGACGAAGAAAGAAAACGACCTCCACTAAATGTGGCTGCCTTTACACCATAATTGTCAAAAAAATTTAAGTAAAAAAATTGGTACTTCAACCACGATACAGCTTCGTTGCTCTAATTGTCACTGTATGCTTGGTTCAAAATCACTGTACACCGCGTACTTGGAATAGATGTGATGATGAATTCATTCATCCCCTTAGAGGTGGAATAGTTTCTTCAAATTTATATTGGATCACATCTGAGGTACTCTCTTTCAAACAAAAAAGAATCATCAAAATCGGTTGACAAATATTTTTTTCACCTCAGCAGCTCGAACAAGGCTATTTTGCTGTGTGAAATCAGTGAGCAAAATCTTATTATGCTCACTCCGTGAGAAAAAGTAGCTTTTTGCTTTTTAAGTGGAGACTTGTCATTTAATGCGAAGGGGTCTAATACAAATTCGACATATTTCAAAATCAGTCGCTCCGTCCCTTTCACTTCATTACAAGAAAAAGGAAAAAGAAAATTATGGTTTATTCGTACTTCGATATTTAAGCTACATAGTAGACCCCCACAAAATGGCTGAACGAGTGCACGTTCGGAAACTCGTCAATTCATCTAAAAGATAAATTATGTGAGAAATACAAATACGATTTTATACTATGATAATTTAGTTTTTACAATTTTCATTAAAAAATAAAGCAAGTGTTGCAATAAAAATATGCTAAATTTATAACGTCAATTAAAGATAACAATATTTACAATGTGTGATTTCAATGAATACAAGCGAGAACGTTCCGGAACGCAATAAATAAAAGCGCGCTTTCTTTTTTTTTTAATTCAAAATTTCTTATTTGCTTGCGATAGGTACTTCTTTGATAGTTAATTGGATACCTACCTACGTAATAAAATAGAAAATATGAGCGATTCCAGTGAAGTCGACAATTTTTTAACTCCTCCAGAGTTAGTTGAAACTGTTAAAAATGCTGAACTAAGTTTCTTGCCTAGTAAATCTCGTGAAAAGTACCTGAAAGTCTACGAACATTTTGACAAATGGAGGCACGAAAAGGGCGCAGGAAACACTATGTCGGAAACTGTGCTTCTGTCTTATTTCATTGAAATGTCGCATACAAAACAGCCGTCAACGATGTGGAGTATATATTCGATGTTGAAAGCTACATTACAAACTAAAAATAACGTCCATATAAACACTTACGCAAAGCTGATTGCGTTTTTGAAAAGATCGGCCGTCGGCCACAAATCAAAAAAATCGAAAGTTTTCACGGCTGCTAATATTGAAAAATTTCTTAATGAAGCTCCAGATTGCACTTTCCTAGCCGCAAAAGTAAGTATTGAATATTATTACTGTTGTCGTAGCGTTATATTTTAATTGTTAATACAATTTGGACTTTGGTAGTTATGTTATCAATTTCTATCAACATAATTATACTTACCTACTTAAATGTGTTGTTTTGGCGACTTGTATTGGAACTTTATGGTTAAAAATAACGCTACATATTATGAGAAATCCACGTTTAAGACTGCTCTAAAAGACACAATACTTATTGACGTTTTATTTATGTTTCAGGTCATCCTTATCATTGGAATAAACGGAGCATGCCGCTCCAACGAGTTATTGAATCTAACTCCTAATGCCATTGAACAACATCCCAGCGACCTTCTTTTGATTAACCTGCCAAATACGAAAACAAATATAGACAGGTCGTTCGTCGTCCGTGAGGAATACGCACACGTTGTCCAGAAATATAAAGCATTGCGCCCTCCCAATACGATCACAGACCGCTTTTTCATACAATATCGTAATGGAAAATGTACGCGGCAACCGATGGGTATTAATAAAATAGGAGCGACTGCACGAGAAATCGCAACATTTTTAGATTTGAAAGAGCCGCAGCTATACACTGGCCACTGCTTCAGGCGAACATCAGCCACTCTTTTGGCAGATGGAGGAGCTGACCTCACAACGTTGAAGCGCCATGGCGGTTGGAGATCAAATACAGTGGCTGAAGGATATATCGAAGATTCAATAGAAAATAAATCAAAAATCTGTAAGCGTATTATAGATTCGATAAACCTAAAACAGACTTCGCATTCTTGGGCACAACCTAGCACCTCCAGTCATGCGAATCATACCCAAACCCGCCCAGAATCACCAACTTTTACGGTGCGGGAAGGGTCACAATCCAGCTCAACTCATAATGAAACCTCGACCACTACTCAAGTAGCAAACACTACGACGATTACTGTTCCAAATAAAACAGTAACTTTTAATCTACAGAATTGTACAAACTTCACGTTCCACTTTTAATTTTTTGTAATTTCTGTATTTTTGTAAATATACAATGATGCATTTGCTTTCATGACGTGTTTTTATTACTTGTCCCTTTAGTATATATATATGTTCTCGCTGCTGAGGTGAAAAGTT
>NW_020656077.1:4213537-4239664 GCF_003589595.1 Hyposmocoma kahamanoa
GGGGGCCCGGTTTGGGGGGCCCGGTTTGGGGTCCCCGGATTGGGGCCCTGGTTTGGGGGTCCGGTTTGAGGGCCCCGGTTTGGGGGTCCGGTTTGAGGGCCCCGGTTTGGGGGCCCCGGTTGAGTGGCTTAGGCCCCTTAACTGGCCCCCAACCGGGGCCCCAACCGGGTCCCCCAACCGGGGGCCCCAACCGGGCCATAACCGGGCCCCCAACCGGGGCCTTCAACCGGGGCCCCCAACCGGGGACCCCAACCGGAGCCCCCAACCGGGGCCCACAACCGGGGCCCACAACGGGGCCCCCAACCGGGGCCTCAAACCGGGGTCTTCCACCCGGGGCCCCTAACCGGGCCACCAACTGGGGGCCCCAAGCGGGCCCCCCAACCGGGCCCCCCAATCGGGTCTCCAACCGGGGCCCCAACCGGCCCCCTAACCTGTCCCCAGCAGGCCCCCAACAGACCCCCACAACCAACGCCCTAACTCACCCCCATATGCCCTATAAATTTATCATAATTGTCAGTTTTAATTGTTAATTGTTAATCAAAAACATTGAAAAGATTGAAAATATATTAATTGTTAATTGTACATATTTGCAACTAACAATTGATCAATCGTTAATTGCTGTTTCGCAATTGACAATTAATCAATTGTCAATCTTTAATTGCCAGAACAATTAAATTTTGCCCAACACTGCTTCAAAGTTACTAAAATAATGTAAAAACCTGCCTAGGAAAATCTTCAATAAAGACATAAAAAAACAACTTACACTCTTAGTCAGCTGCAGTTTCCAACAATTCTGCGGCAAGTTGCACGTTATCAACAAAGACCCGACACGATCTTTTGTTAAAGTTGGATGAAAGAATCAAAGATAGAACAACCAGACATTAAAACTTTACTGTGATCCAAACAGATCACAAAACTCGATCATTATTTAGAGGGACATCTTTGTCGACGTTTTTGACCCAATTTGAGTAACATACCTAATTTCCAAAATTATCTAACCCTCACAGAAAACACACAACCAATTTCATTAAGCTGCAAGGGATTGCAGACGCATTAAAAGTTACATTTGAGGCTCTACCAAAGATAAAACAGTAGACCTAGGAATTAAATGCCTGTAGTGCAGGTGAGCGGAGGAGGTGCGTAGAAATTGAGACGCAGACGGAAAGTGCGCAAGGCGTATATTAGATATAAAATAAAACAAAAACATATGCGGCTAGGGACCCAATACAAACCATATGAGATGACTTATATATACTATTGGAGTTGACAAAACGATATGGTGTTTCAGGATACAACTAATGCCATCTGGCGGTGGCGGAAGAGACAGAAAAGGATTGTTGAATGGTTTTCTTCGGCCGGCTCCAACCGCGTTTCTTAAATAGTATTGTCGCTGGTTGAGGGCACCTCTTTTTTTAAGTCGTCCCCGTTTACGTAACACTTGTATTGGATGTGAGCAATCCTTATATCACCTCTGAAGGGTATCGGTCAGACGAGTTCGTATCAATATTCACGGTTGTGGTGTAGTTGCATTCAAATCGGGTGAGAAGTCTACTAGCACACTCCACAGGGTGCTCATCTTCTCCCTCCCCCTGGACCAAGACCGCTCCAAGAGCGTAATTGCTCGCATCAGTCTTGAGGACATAGGGCTTCGATTCGTCGGCTTGTCTCAGAATAGGAGCAGTTGTCAGCAATCTTTTCAATTCACAATATGCTACATCTTGTTCATTGCTCCATGACCATTTCGCGTCCTTCTTAAAAACGTAAACGGCGGCTAGAAAAGCTTTAACGACGTCCGAGTTCTTCTCATCGTTGTGCGAGGATTTGCACGAGGCGAGGGTGTTGCGGCGCTGGCTCCCAATTGTCGCCAGAAGACGGTCGAACTGGTCTTCGCTGAGATTCATCTTGCGTCGTCTCATCGTGGTGGTCTTCAATTTGTACGTAGTCCTCCGTACAGACCGCGTTACAAAATGTTGGGGTTCTAAGTAGCCCTCGTTAGTCGCCAGATTGAAGCGCAGGTGAGCGGAGGGGGTGCGTAGAAATTGAGACGCAGACGGAAAGTGCGCCAGGCGTATATTAGATATAAGATAAAACAAATAGGTATGCGGCTAGGGACCCAACAGTGCATCTCACGTGTGTGAAAGCGCAAGTTAAGGGCCGAAGCTTAAGTAAGATAGCAGGGGAGTAAGGACAGAAACATCTCAATAACTTGAGCGCCGTTCAGTGCCATACAGTTGCTATAGCGGTAGAAAGCATTTATATAAGCTTCAGCAATGTAAACCATATGAGATGACTTATATACTGTCGGAGTTGACCAAACGACAACGTGTTTCAGAGTACAACTAATGCCATCTAGCAGTGGCGCGATAGAACTAATGGCTTGTTAAAGTTGTGGTTGTCACACGCCTCTATAAGAAGGTGTATTCCCTGACGTAGGTGTTTTGTCTATCGTCTCAATCGTAAAGTTACTACTAAATTTATGTGAAGATTACAAGATTACTTTAAACGAAGTGATTAAAGAAGAAACGTACCCGATATCGATTTATTAAAGTTCCACCTTAGAAATCACTCAAGCCTACAGTGTACTAGCAGGTGGATGAAGAAAACCGCAATATTTCAGCAAAAAGATTGCACCTAGCGTATGGCAAAAATGTATGGTTTTTCTTTTAATAGAGGTGTCAAATATTTGATGATATTGTTATACTATGTAGGAGCTGTACTCTCCCGCGGATTACATGAAAAACTAATCAGATATACTCATGAAAAAATAATTATAAGGTAATCGACAACACAACCATGCCATTTATCGGAGATTTAAGATTTTTTCTTTACTGTTACTGTGTGTGTGTTAAACAAGAAAAAAAACACAAATAAGAAAAAAATTCACACGTAAACATACAAAATTTTTCAACCACACAAAGTAGTACGAGTATCAGTGAAGTAACATAGATTTGTTTCTGAATTTCATTACAAATTTAAACACAGGAGTTTCTCGAATACTTCCAGTACAAATTACGTATCCGATTACCTGTTGAAACTGCAAAAGAAAACAGAATTTAACGACTTCTGCGCTCTACGATGTGAATAAATCAATACATTAGAAGTGCACTTTGAAATCTTACAGAAAGAAACTAAATATGAACAAAAATTACGAGCGTTATACATACTTTACAAACGGAAAACTTATTACTTAAGTGGTCTGTAAATTTTCAATATTTTTTGACGATAATTTTACAAACACGCACGTCATTTAGTAACAGCTGAACTTCTGGTAAAAGATTTCTTTCAGGGAAGTACTGCCACGTACCTATTTCTGCCGCCGAGCAGAGTAATGTGAGCATTACTGCGTTCCGGTTTTGAAGGGTAAAGGTACTGATGAAATTACACTCGCAATGACAGTGCTTCACAGATTTTTACGATTTAAAGCTCTGAGTGGCACTGGAACTGGACAGACTTGTCACTTACCACATAAAATGTCATAAAAGCGTCGTTATTCCACAGAATTCCCGTACACGTTTAATTGATTTCATTAAACGTTGGAATTTTGAATTTGAAATTCTTTGCACATTGATAGAAAACAAAATTAAATCCTGGTCAAGCTTAGAATTTAATGAATCTGAATCTGGGGACTGGTGACGTAAGGGATGGAGACGACGTACGGAATACATACATACACCTCTGCCTTAACAACTCCTTATTTTGTCATCGTATTCTTTCATTATTAAAGTTTATGTAGCTATAAATTAGTTTCCCATCTACTATAAAATCAGTTATGTACCAACCAATGAATCATTCATCAACATTTATACTTGTATAATACGAAATTTGCTGTATATGATAATAATGACGGGTGGTCATTATTCATTATACATTTTCTTCAATCTGTCCTCTGTCTTGGTTAAATAATAAAATAAATAGACCATAATCGTAATCTCTTAATTATATGTTTTGCCACAAAATTATTGTTTAGGTAAATTAGTTTTTTAGAAATATAACGCGGCTTAAAATCTGATTCTTAAAGAGAAGAAATGTGATTGTCTCTTCTTTGCACGACACAACCGTACACTTGCCTATCGCACAGCTTGAAACAGTTTCACTGATTTGTTATAATTATTAATACAAAGATCGAACACTCAGAAAAAACACTCAGAAAAAATTACTTCGATCCGGTCGGATTCGAACCGACGTCTTCTTGCATACCGTGCCAGACGCTATACCAACTAAGCCACGGAACGAACCAACGGACCTCACGAATTTTTCTATGTGCTTGCGTCGTGTCTTTGTACTTGGTCTTTCAACGACTTTTTTAGTCGTTGAAAGACCAAGTTTAATCAGTTTCACTGATTTTTATGCAGAGGGGTCCCTACTATACTGCAGTAGCTTAGGTAGTACAAAATAAAAAATTGTACAATAATAATAACCTATTACTGACTGTTTTATTAAGTCGTATTCCATAGAACTCCAAAACCTTTAGATTTTAATAATGACCAGATCCTCAGAGCGCAGGTTCTCATCCAGTAATAAGTTCTAAATTTCTAATACAACCATTGACTTACAATTATAATACAACGGAATAATTTAGAACGGAATAATTTTTGGATTTAAATAATTTAACCAAAGTAGAATTCCTCCACGAATTAGTCTTTGTCTAGTCGAAGGACATCAATAATTAGGTATAATTGTTTCAGTAATCATCTGAGGATGACCTACCACGCAGTATGGAGGTAAAAAGGGAAAAATCAGGCAGCTTATCGCCAGTAAGACCAACGTCGAAGCGAGACAGTGGAGACGAAGGAAAAGGATCCAGGTCGAGCAGTAAATCAGATAAGGAGCTAAAATTACCTCCAGAGAAGTCACCCTGTGATGACGTCACAGTGAAGAAAGAAAGGCGTCTTTCAAGAAATAGCGACAATTCCAAGGACACTTTTGAAAGGTGAGTCCACTAATCAGCCTTTATTTTATCTCAGATTTCAGCCAAGCTCGCCTAGTTTGAGCGTAATTGCCTTCTTAAATGGTGAACAATCGTTCTGACGATCTGCCCATGCAGCACGTTGTTCGTCGATGAGAAGCATGTTTTAAAATGATTCGTTGTAATGACTGTTATCAGTAAAAGCAGCGCCATGTGATCTTACTCATCAAGTCATTTTTTTGACTGACCGTCTCATGCGGACTATTCGTCATAATTTTATTTTTCTAGCGAACAGAACAGCACGCTCTGGAACAACGTCGACGTCAGCCTCTCTACGAATATCATATCAAATGTATGGGAGCGTTTAACGTTAAAATATTGGATATTTCTAATTTTATTTCAAAAAAGTTATTGATGTAGCTTTACTCATTAGGTAACGTACTTTCAATATCAGTTTAAATATTTTTAATATCTCTTATATGTACGGGATTCTTCCGTAATGATTACCTGGGCACACTTAACGATTACAGCGTGTATAGGTCGCGTTCTAAACAGTAATGATTTCATGAAACCTATTATTGCTACAGATAATACCAAAGCAGACTAATTAGTTTTGAGTAGATGTGGGTCAGCATCGGTTATGACAGTATGACATTAGTCCCGACTATTTTTGGCTCCAATTACCATGTCAGAGCCTCCATGAGAACTAAGTTATTCCGCAACGTTGTGCCCACTGACACGTAGCCTAATAACTTGACGTTTCGCCAGACACAACATCTGCATACAAAAGCTACAAGTTGCTTTTGCTTTTGAAATTAAATTGTTGGCGCTTGTATTGATATTTTTACATCAATGTTTGAGTTATGAAGAAAATATACTTCATAATTATCACTTTTTTATAAAAAAATCTAACCTGAAAAATTTCTAGAATTACATGTATTTGTGAAGTTTTATTGAAATCGGTTAACGTGAATTACAATAAAGCAGATTCATCCATTAAGTTGCCGCCCTTAGAGGTGCAATATATTCTTCAAATTTAAATGGGACCGTTACTAAGGTACCTCCTTTCCAACATAAAACGAATATCGAAATCGGTTCTCAAATGTCGGAATAATAGCGTAAAAAAAAACATACAGTCGAATTAAGAACAGCCTCCTTTTTTGAAGTCGGTCAAAAATACGCTTCGTGGCATAGAATCCAAATGTGACTCATAAACTAATTCGTAAACATACATAAAATAAGATCGGCACTTAATCTAAGTAATAATTGTACCGGATTGGAGGAGCGGTGGCTTCTGACACAGGTATTTTCGTACCTACTTAAAAGAAGTTCACCGGCAATGATATATGTAACCTAGATTAAGTTAAGTCAATAAATTTGTTTTTTTTTAATAGTTTCGTCTGATAGTACTTTATGAACTTTGCAAATCTCACACTTTTGTAAAAAAAAACGACCTCGCAATGATAACTCAACATGGACAAAAAGCTGAAAATATACCTATACTGCCCTCCTGAGTTAGGAATAGTGAACCGTTGAAATTTTTATATTCATTTCCAAGATCTTTTTGAAATAGCCTATTTCATTTCGCAAGAGAACGCTAAATTCTGGAAAAAATATTTCACAAAGGCGTTGCTAGATGGTGCTTCACCGAGTACCGTAAAATGCTTAAAGGAAAAAACTTTCACAGTGACGTCATTGGTTATTAGCCAAGTTAGCGTGGCCGGGTCTCTTTAAAACGACTTTACAATGAGCACTTTTAATAAATTGCGAAGTCGAGCTTTTAAAGAATTAATAAAAGTCAGAATTTTAAAGTTGGGAAACGTTTGTTAAAGCGAATTAGCTCTAACTAAGTAACGTTTTTATCGTCGTCAGCACAGAGTAGTTCTCCGTTAGGCATCCGAATGTCTGGATTGTCCAAGTTGCGCTACTTGCGCCTTGATCCAATATCGGAGCTCTATTTGGTTCATGTCACCAGACCATATGGGCAGCATTCTTTCACTTCGCCTTCTCAGTCGAAGTCTCCATAGAACTTGCTTCATCACTCTAAGAGTCGTATTCCAGAACTGTACTCAATACTCAAGTCAGGACATGAGTATTACAGTGAGCACTGAAAATCATACTTAATTCCTTGCCATTAGGGTCGTATTTCCAGTGCTTCAAATCAGACTCAAGTCTGCTCAAATCCTGATTTGAGCATTGAGTAGAGTTCTGGAATACGACACTTAGATTGAGCGGTCCAGGTGTGACCCGAGTCCCGTCAATTGTATAGGTTTGCTGCGTCATTGATAGTTTCCTTAACCTTCTATGTGACTCGGAATTTGTATATGAGCCAAATCCGACTTCAGGGTAAATTTTACGGAAATACTTTGATGCTACGCTTCGATAGACCTTCGCCTTTAACGACTTTTTCAGGATATTTCGCTTTCAAGATGTCTTTGAATTTTCCAACGCTAGCTCAGTGCAGCTGTGCTCTTCGTCCTATCTCGATCAATAGAGAGTCCTATCCTAGTTCTACTAGCTGATCACAGATAAACATAATTCGTCACGTAATCTCTCTATTCACGTGACGGCTCGTGGATTTTGCGGTTACAGCTATAGCGGCAGCGAAGCGAAGCTATTTGTGCTCTTACCATCGCAATCTTTAAATTTTTGAGGACGTCTTCCATCTGACGTACTTATTTTGAGGTTACCTTTCCTAGTTATACTATCATGATTGTTGTTCTAGACTCTGAAATATTTTTATAATCAATAGGGCACTCACAGCTTAGTCTATTACCGAGGCAACAATCTTCTTATAGCCCTTAATTATATCTAAATACATTGGCCTATTATTATAATCTTCTGTTTTGTTTATTATTTGCTTCGGTTCAGGTATTTTAAGCAGTAAATAATACACAAATACACTTAGTAATAAAGCACTTGTCAAAACACACATCTCAAAAGTGCTTTTACCATATATATGAAAGTCATAAAAAAGCAATACGAACTACATGAAACAAAATAACTATAGTTGGTATACACAACATATCTACGCTTAGAATGTCTTGGAACTGCAAAGTTACAGTTAACAGAAGTGATATTGTATGAAATTTCCAACTTAGACGTCATCACTTAAAGTAAATTAATCTCCTGCCTCATGTCATATTGCGTCCAAAATAGATTAATTGGTAATAGATGAGATAATTGTTTACGAACAAGAAACTTGAACAATCAGCATCATAACGATCTGAACAGTTATACTAACTAAAATTTGAACAAGAAAGCTAGATTTGGACAAAGAATTTAAAAAAATTATTTTAAATTTAAGGACCAGGGACCTCAGTGATCCAGCGGTTAGCCAGTGGGCACTAGATCCCAATTTCGATTCTCGGTAGAAACTTAATTTGAGAAAAAAATTTTCCGATGTTTGTTCTGGTCTGAGGTACTGGAGTAACCTGGATCCTGCTATCTTTCATCAGTATTTATACGGCCACAGGGCCCTATACGGCCATACGGCCACAGTAAGCCAAGTTCATAATTACAAAACATTCTGCGAATGCCGCTTTTTTCCAGTGAAGAATTTTGATATTATTAAGCCGGGCACTCACGAGCTGTAACCGTAACCGTGCAACGGTTTGCCGTGTTTTTTCAGATATTTAACTTTTTAGATTTGGATAAAAAATTGTAAAATTCTTTAACATTCTTGTAAAGTCTACTTGGGAAGAGCGGGGTCTCCTGGCACAGGTATTTATATACTTAAGAGGAGTTAAAAGTATCCTTTCCACTAATCTGCTTTGTATTTTTTTTTTGTTAAAGAATAAACATTTTTGTATTTTTTTTTTGTATGTTATATTACCAAAAAGCATAGTAAGTACGTGATTCGCGAACATGCCGCGAGCCGACGTTAACCATGTACTCTTACTAGCGGATGAAGACTGTTTCACGTGTACACACGTACAGTTACAACTCCCTAATAAGTACCCGGCTTTATACTTTGTACTGTGACCCACCGAACTTAACTAACATCTACAGTGAGCTTCGCTTGTTACGGCTGACCTTGTTTTTGTAGTCAGCATTTATACCACGTCGTTTGTTTATCTCGTCGTATATAGAATAATAAATGAAAAAGAAATGTTTTGGAACATGAGGTATAAGGGATCTCCTGGGATTATGAAGTCTTATGTGCGGTGGTTACTTTGCTTTTCTATTGATGTCCACGGTTTCAAACCCAAGTGGTGAAATGTACTACTTACCTTTCGTAAATGTTTAGTAGTTTATCCGTCGCTAATTGTGAAAGGAAATAATGTAGTGAGACTTATTTTACTATTCATAATTTATTTGTGTGTTAAAACAACATGTGTATGTTGTGTACAAGTTGACATGTAACTATATAAGCATAGTTTCACTGTGGCCGGTCAAACGTTAGGCTTCTAATCACACGAAGTTCTCAAGTGTATCATACCGCATACACACTCTTACTATGACCGATATGTAGAGGTAGATTATTGGTATATATAGATACCCAGTGTACCACATCAAAATTAGTTGTGTGTGGTTTTTCGTCAAGTAATTTTCTACTCACGACTCTTCTGAAAAATTTGCATTAACCTCTAGATTATTGTCGTCAATCTTCACTTAAGCCTTCACAAGTTGAGTCTAGTCGGAAAAGCTTTTCCTTATCTCTATGAGGTGTTAATTTGGCAAACGCAATTACGTTCATTGTTTCTTACATTGCCTTGCGTTGGTTTCTACAATTACGAGATACGCGATTTATTAGCCAACTTTGTAACAAACTGCTCTTGATAAACAATGTATTCGGATCTTATGTAGCTTCATATCTTAACTGTTTCCCAAACTTCAATGTTAAACTATTGTTTACCATGTCACATTCTGTATAACGTACTAATTCGATTCACATTCCTACAACAAGTTCGTATCTAACTATTCAACTCTACGTTATTCGCAATTGAATGAATATTTAGTAATTGTTAATGAACGGAATTTATTTACTCATCCGTAAACAAAGCTGTATGCAGCGGAGAAATATGCATAAAGTTGAATTAGCAATCAGTACTTTCTAAAAATTATCGACATTTTCCATCGCTGCATTGGGTAATTCTTTTAATTGTGCGTTTTAACATATTTGATAATTCCACATCTTATTACATAACTCATATCACTTATGCTAATTCACTGAACTCAACAATGCTACCCGAGCAAAACTGACTTTACCCAACATATTGTTTAACGTGTCAAGAGTGTACCAAAATATCTTGTCCTGGTTATTATTTTAAATAAAACACAGCAGATGAAAAGTATTCCGAAACTAAATAATATTCGCCTGTTTGCTTCATTGGTCATGCGCATCAACAAAGTTGAAATAACTGAACCTCGTTAAAATTGATGAGTTTATTCATTATAGAATGAGCCCATAAAGTTACTAATGGTGACATCTGTGCTAAACAGCGTTTAGTGAGACTTGAGAACGTCCACTGAAGTACGTTGAACGTCCCAATGTGGAACCGCCTTGGAATTGACAACATTAACGCCTTCTTACTGACAAACAAGAATAGTTTTTTTAATTACACACAAACATTATTTTGCAAGTAACCTTTAGAATGACCACATTCGTCAGTTGTTTAACATCAGTAGTAAAATCTAGTGACATATTAAATTTGACTATATTTTCACGCAGGCAAGATTCGAAAGCAACTTCACTGTCGAGCCCGAAAGTATCAAGAAAATACTTCACGAACTGGCGGCAAGCATGTGACAAGACAAAAGACAAGACGAAAGAGCTATTAAAAAGGTGGAGGACGCTGCCCGAGGCGGAGGCGGTAGAGAACCAGATGCAGCCAGCCGGAAACCACGAGTACGAGAAGCACCACGGCTGGAGTGTTCATGTTTGGAGTGAGTAGACATTTCAAAAGCATAGTTTTATAACCGTGAATATGTGTCGTTAATGGTGATAAAATCGCGAAGAAATCGGAAACGGAGTGTCTTCGGAGACATGTGAATTTTTTATCTGCGCTGGCCTTCGTATTATTACAGCAGTGAAACTAATAGGTATTAGTAGGTAGTACGTTGATAATTGTTTTCATCAACCGTATAAAGGGTGTAAGCGATGTCCTCGGACTGGATACCTAAAATATGTTTTATATGTACTTAAAATCGTAACAGAAGTAATACGGTGATGACGTCACATAACTATTAATATTTTGTCATAAACGATAGCTAATACAAACGTAATTTGAATTGGAATCTGTAAAATGATTTGTATATAACCCCAAAAACAATAAAATTGACAAAAGCGCAAGATCTAGACTACATGTTGAAACCCATCTTTGTGGTACTTTCGAAACTTGGGAGGTATATATTGTACTTGATCGGTGCTCTACAACAAGCACTCTCTTGACTCCGTACAATTTCATGAGCTTGTTTCCTTATATGGCGAATAATACGAAACTAAAGTACAGTCTGTAACAATTTTTTCTTTAGGGTTTCTAACGTTTCAGTGTCCAAAACCAACTTGTGACTCTGCAGGACGAACTCGCCATCATACATGGCGTATTAGGTACCTACCGAATGCACAATTATGCATTTATACTCGAGCAACGGAATTCAAACACTGAATTCAAGTAACATGATCTAATTAGAACCATGTTGCAGCGTCTATCGTCTTCTTGCCTCACAAATGTCAAAAGTTGGCCTCGCGCCGTTTCCACTATTTATATATATATTAATGCAGGTTATGACTCGCAATAGCCCGGGAAAGATATTCATTCTATTTTCCACGTACTCGCCTTTAATTTTGTAACAAGCGTAATTTTCTGTACCTACATTGTTATTCAAGTATTCCTAGAATATTGATTTAATGTGGCAGTTCCTTTGACGAATGGATCTTCCCCTTTTTTCACAGACATCGTGGTTGTTTCGTATTTTAATAGAGCCCGCCGATTATTATGGATATATTTTGACGGCACGCAAACCCGATATTTCCTGCCTTTTTTTATTGGGATCAAATTACCATGGCCGAGATGGTTATGATACCCCTAAACGTTCAGATTTGAAAATAAATGCATAATTTAATTTATTTTAATGAAGTAGATAAGTGTGCCACGAATCCCGCATTGCGTTACAATTTTAAGGCTTGATGAAGATGACCCGCTGAAGTCGGTAATGCTATCAATTACTGAACATGAGTCTCATACAAAATATAATAAATATTACTCTATTTCGATTTTCCCGAACCTCTTTCCATAGAGGAAATGATGAAAACACATCATCCGCATACTAAAAAAACCAAGGCCAATTCATAAACTCCACCGAAAGATTTATACGTTCGTAAATGATTGCCCCATTTACCAAGGGAGTTTATGATGTCAGAGCTTCAATTTCTAAGAAATATCGCTGCTTAGGTATAACTTAATAACTTTTTATTAGACAATAAGTTGAAATTTACAAGTAAGGTAAAATAAAAGCTTAAATAAACACTAGAAACTGAAACCATTTAATAACATGAATAAAATGGGGTACGCAGCAAGGTGCCCAAGATGCTGGCAGTTTTCCCCCTTTGTATGGCTTTGCTAATGCGTTGGGCAAGGTACGAGTAGCTGCCGGCCATTGGGTTTTCCACTTATTCCTGGGTCTCCATTATCCTCTTAAGCAAACCTTAAACCAGTCGCATGCTCAAGCTTTCATTCCAGAGATACAGTACATTAATATTCTAAAAATAAAATACAATATGGAGACGATGCACAAGTTAGTTTAGATATTTTTTAATCTGTTCACACTATTCCACTAACAGAGCACAATAAATCCTAGACACAACTTTTGTGCACTACATATGTTGAAATTGTTCCTCGGCATAGTCATTCATGATACTAACAAGTTTGAAAATATGAACAAGAATGAAATTTTCTTGTTCGAATTTAATATAAACAAACATTGTAGCATTAATTATTTTGGCATTAAACGAACATTCTGTGTACTTATTAACATAAATAGTAGATCGTTTTCCGTCTTTTGTTTGGTATATATGTACGTCAGTATTCTGTTCTTGTGTGCAATATAAATTAAAGGTAATGTTTTATAGAAGAAAAGTTGTGTAATTTGATAGCCTTGGTGGCCCAACAGTTTGCACTGTGGGCGCTGGATGAGGAGGTCCCGGGTTCGATTCCCGGTAGGACCAATTTGGGAAACAAACTTGTTTCTATAGGTTTTGACCTGGATGTACCGGGTAATTCTACGGTGCTCATAATACATTAAATTTCCTAATTTGAAACTAGATTATTAGTATACTTGTCGGACCCCTTTTTTTAATCTCCGCTGTGCACTGCGCACTGTACACTTTGAAGTGCTAATAAGATTCATTTTACATACAGTCTAGGAAGGGAACTCGCCTACATTTTACGAGTACACTGCAGCAATTCAACCGCCACTTTGAATTTCCATCCAAATCGAAATTGCCTAGTTCGATACGATTGTCATTAGTTTGCAACTTAACCAGGTAAAATTCTAGGTAAAAGTCAAAAACATACTAATATATGCTTGTATTTTTGTGCCTAGTAGCATGTTATATAAGATTTACGACGTACAAGTAACGTATAACCGACCACGGTTATGTAATGTCGGCCAAGGCGAAATCTTACATTAACTTTATATCCATGTATACAAAAAAATTTGAAATATCAAAAATGACGTTATTCAAACGCTCTACTTGGCGCCTCGTCAATGTAAGCTTAAACTAAGCTTATTATAATATTACTCATATTCGTACCATGACGAACCTGTCAACCAAGTATTATTGTGTGATTGAAAAAACGAATGATTTCCCAATATTGTCTATTCCTTACTAAAAACAGGAAAGAGACAACGCTTTGTGAACCATATGCTACCATCTATTTCTTTTTTTAAGTTCCGAATCGTCTTATCGTAGTATAATGTTTAATTTTGACTGTTAAAAAAAGAAAAGTATATAATAATAAAATCTATTAAAATTACGTTGTTTTCAATAATTATTCCGTATTTTCATGAAGAAAAATAAATAAAACAAGCTGAGTCTTGATAGTTCGGAAATAATTCGGAATTATAGTCTAGTGTCAACAGTTAGTTTCGCCAAGGAACATATATATATATATATATATATAATAATTTTACGAAATAAACATCGCGTATTATTATTTAACGAAAAATCATTTACTATGTGCTATTACATTAAAAATAAACAAAATATTGAACAGGTATATGTAAATAAATAAGTTCAACTTAACTTTTAATCATTACAAATCAATATTAAGACAATAAAACTGAAAATAATATTGTTTCCATTGCATCCGCGTAACCATTTTAAGATTGCTAAATTTGAGCAATTTTTTCAAAAAATTGACATAAGAGCAATATTACTTTAATGTTAAAGTCACGTCTTAGTATGAACTGAGTGAATGAATAGTCACAAAGCTGCCAATAAAACATCATAGTTTTAACATTACAATAAGCTTACTTTAGGTGCGTTATGGTAAGAAAAGTCAATGTAAGGTTAAATATATTATAATATTGTTTTAAGAGGTTGTGGTATGCCCCTGTCTCCTGATTGGTCAAACTACAAGCACTCCTTGGCCCATCACGGACATGTCTACTCTATCTTTGTTTTTTTTTTGTTTTTTTTTTTGGGTTTTTTTTGACTTTCATTGGGGTCTGCTATAGTGGATTGTTAACAAAATATAGATCAAACATTTTACTATAAAGTTGTGTTTCATTATTTTAATTTACTCGTAGAAAAAGTATTGTATGCTAATTAGATCTTAAAACCCAGAAGGAGATGTCGTGACAGCCTAGATGTTCCTATGAGTTCTAGGATAGCCGTAGTAGCCTAATGGTTTGACCTAGCAGACGCCGTGCCCTACAAACAGAGGCCATGGGTTCAAATCTGGATTCGCACCAATGAGTTTCTCGGAATTGAACTTCGAAATATTATTCTTTATGTTTATTTGAAAGCTACCATGAGCTTTTTCGGTGAAGGAAAACATCGTGATGAAATTTGCACATGGAAGAAGGTTCAGAACCTTCGGAAAACGTGAGAACGTGTCCCACATTGGGCCAGTGTGGCCTCCTTGCAATCCTTGCCTGAGAGGAGACCTGTGCCCAGCAATGGAATGTATAAATGGGTTGATGATGATGAGATCTTGTTTGTAGCGTCATTAAATCGCGATGAGTGGAGGTCTTTGCCCTGCAGTAGTGGGATAATAATTACTGAGAACTTAAAAATGGAAAAATATTTTTAAATCAACTCTTCCACGTCTCACTTCGCGTAACTTTACTTACTTAATATAATTATAAAAATGTAGATTATTTAGAAATTAAAGTTCATCGAGTATATAACCAGAAATAGAGACGAAATGTCATTTACTTTGTTTGAAAACTATTCTGCCATATCACTACGGCGACAACTGCGCTCCGATTGGCCAGCCCGAATTCGAAACTATTGTCGGGTGTCGTCAATTGTTTCACTTCAAATCGACCAGTTTAACGTAAGCTTTGCTATAATGGACGAAATTTAAAAAATTACATAATTAAGTATTTAATTACCGATGATATGTGATTCCATTTGTTTTGTAATTAGATGTTTTGCTGCTTTTCCCACACCACCAAATGGAACACACCACAGTTAGATATATTTTCTTTATTTTAATAAATACAGAATATTTTTGGAATATACGGAGACGTACACACAGGTCAGTTGTTGGCGCTGTACTATTATCAGCTTTCTAATTTGTGAGTTCAGCGCATACGAGAGTTGATACTTAAAAGTGATATCAGTACCATTTGGCAACTCATTGCCAGGGATGTATGACCCTTATTTCGTCTCTATTTCTGGTTATATACTCGATGTTAAAGTCATAGGTGCCGTCAAGAGCACATCGAGCTAGATATTTCGGAGTTTATCCGGTTTTATTTCGATTCGTATCATTAGAGATGTAGACTTGAGTTAAAATCTTACATTTCAATCTTGATATGCTATTGCCCTATACTGTACTTATCGCCTTAGGAATTTAAACCATCGATCTCTCAACGGAGAATCAATTATCCTCCCACTGGGTAACCACAGCCTTTAAAATAAAATTTAAAAAATTACAGAATATTAGATTATGCTTTATTTATGACACAAAGTGACGGGTTCCACATGTAACGTGGTGCTTCAATTCTCTTTGCCACATGTCTGTAATTTCAGCAGCACCTTACCCTTACATTATTGCTTGTCGGCCGAAATAGGTAATGTGGCAGTACTTCCCTCGACGAATTCTTTCACCAGGAACGCTACTGCTATTAAAACGTTGTAAGGATAACCGAAATTGTTAGAGGAAATGAAACTATTTTTCGGATCTAAGTCGCGTATATCTGGTCACACGTGACCATGGGACCCGTAAAGGTCCCGAAACGTGGGTTTGTTTAAAAAAACAAATACCTATACGCGATTCAGATTCGAAAACATAGTTTCATTTCCTACATGTAACAACCGCGAAAACCTAAGAACTCGATATGGAAACCAAAATTGTTCTTTTGGCAAATTTTATTTATTTTTATATTTCGGGCTCCACCAAGTCATGTTTGAATCATTTGGTCATGGACATCTGTACCCATATGCATTCAAACAACATACAAGTCTACCTTGTACTACTAGCGATCCGGTAAGCTGACTCTGTGTTCGACTGTACCTAGGCGTTGTTGTTGTTACATCATAATCATCACATGAGGCGGAAGACGTCCACTGCTGAACATAGGCCTCCCCCAAAGATTTCCAGATCAGCCGATCGGACGCGACGTGCATCCATGGGTTAACCGCCGCCCTTACCAGGTCATCCGTCGATCTAGTAGGGGGCCGTCCCACTGAACGGCTTCCGGTTCGTAGTCTCCATTCAAGAACCTTTCTGCCCCAACAGCCGTCAGTTCTAAGAGCTAAGTGCCCTCCCCACTGCCATTTCGACTTGCTAATCCTTCGAGCTATGTCGAAGACTTTCATTCTTTTACGGATCTCGTCATTTCTGATTCGATCACGTAGAGAAATGACGAGCATAACTCGCTCCATAGCTCGTTGAGTGACTTTGAGGTTTTTTATGAGGCCCATAGTAAGTGACCACGTCTCAGAGCCGTAGGCTACTGCTCGAAGACTTTTGTCTTCAAGGACTGCGGTATTGCGGACAGAAGACGACTGTCAGAGCTTCCCGAAAGATGCCCAACCGAGTCGTATTCGACGATTGTCCTCTTTCTCGAAGTTTTTTCTGCGTAATTGGACGGTTGTAATGTAAGCAATCATCTTGTATTATACAAGTAAATAAGTTAATTAAGTGTGTTGTAGACGTTATTGTCGTACCCTCATGGAACACAGAATGCCTGCTCCATGAAGCCCGAATACCCTGCGGCTCCCCTATTATATGCGACAGAATTTAGTCGAACAAAAACAATATATATTAGTGTAATAAATGTACACTCTCAGGTAAGACTTAGCGCCCATGCATACAGTGTATTTTAAACGCGCCGACGAAGCGCAGATGACGAGCGTTAACGCGGTGCAGTCGCAGCGAGTAAACCTTTGCACACGTTCACAAATTCAGTGGCGCCGTAAACGCGTGATATCTGTGCGTATACGCGCCTCAGACGCGTTGTAGTCGCGTTTTGATAAGAGATAGTTGTAATTTTAGTTTCGTTTGTTTATTTCAGTCAGTTTTTGAAATGAAGGCGCTAAAAAATATAAAACGCACACTGCATCTTTTTAAACATATGCTAAATAGATATAAGAGAAATCACTTAGTAACTGTACTAAATTCTACTATTCTATTCGGTTTTGGAAGTTTATTTTGCATGCATTGCACTAGAAACGAAGTGCGAAAAGGATAAAAAATCACAGCAAAAGTTGTCTTCAACGTGAAATTCTAAGTGTAAACTCCAGTGTAATACATAAACTTTTTGCTTTCGACGCGATGTTCGATATAGACAAGCTTCGAAAACGCTTCTCGCGCGTCTGTATCACGTTTTACGCGCATTTGAATCAATACCAACACAACAATCTACTTTTTGGGCCTCTACGGCGCCGTAAACGCGCGCTCGTAGTCGGCGCGTATATAATACGCCGTGTGCTTAGTAATTTTATAATTGACATACCAACGTTATTATAATAATAATTATAATATTGTTGCGCTATATTGTTAAGAGCAGTTAGGTCGATACGTATGCTGTGATTGTAGGGTAGTTGAACGTTAGACGACCTCCGCGGTCGAGTGGCTTACACATCGGTTTTCCCCGGCCGGGTCAATGTAGAAAAACTAACTTTTCCATATTTTCTCGGGCTGGGTGTTCGTGGTACGATTTCCATAACACAAGTGCTTTTTAGTTAAGTCAAGTAACTTACTTTGGGATCATAAGTGTATTTTGCTACGCCCTTACAGGGTCTCACATGTAGTTCCTACCATAGTTCTAAGTTTGTGTACACTTAAGACTATATGTGAAATGCAAATAAATAAATAAATAAATAAATAAATAAATAAATAAATAAATAAATAAATAAACAGAGCAACGTATGTGATGGTGTCTAATATTACATTTTTATTATATTATTATTAACAGTCTATGTATAAAAGTAGTAGTGTAATACGTACGCAGAAAAGAATCCCAAAATGTCAAAAGACGTAATCGCAACAGTTACAAGTAGAAATCGCAAATGTTTCTATGATTGGCGTCGAGGTGGGCAATTGAAGGCCTAGGTGCTACTGTAAAATAAACAAAAAACATTGGGAATAAACGTGTAATAAACACGGCCAAGTCACACTTGCCGTTGTCCCGAACTGACAGTGCAACCCGGCCGAAACGTCGGGAAAATAGCTAGGTGTAAAAATACCTCGTGTTTAAACGCGTTTGTTCCCGTTTCCGAATTTTCGTACAATGTAACGTGAAAGTTTAAAAACAAACATACAGAGCGTTTTTTAAATGGGGTATTATGAGGAAATCCGAAACCATAGAAGATACAAGGAAACTGTCTTAGGAACTATTAAATCTTTTTTGTAAAAACAATTTTGGCATAGTAAATTTATTGGTCAAGCTTGAGTTGTCCATAAAATGAAATTGACCGAATTTTTTTTGTGCTGATCCACTCAGTTTTAAGAAGGGATCATTTCATTGTATAAGACTAGACCATTATGTGAGACCAGACATAGGTGTTACCATATCATTAGAGTGATTTCAATCAGGACCTCTTCAGCACTTCGTCACTGCGTCCATTAATTGATCTATTGTGATCACCACTAATTACAATTCTGAGCCAAGGCCAACAATGTTACAGAATTAAAGGAATCTCCTGTCTTCGCTATTTTGATATCCTCTGGTTATTTCATGAGCCTTCCCAGTATGGAGTTTCGTAAGTTCATCATGCCTGTAACTCACAGTTTTACCAAAATCTCATAATTGTACTGTCATGAGTAAAGTATGATTTACCATTATATAGAATGTGACGGAAAGAGTATATATAAAATATTTGACACAATTGTAGAAACTTATAGACCACGATAATGAACTCATAATGCTGGGTGACACATTTATTTTGAACTGAAATGTATTCTTAAGTATAAAAAACAAACAGTGTTATGAAAATTTTGTAACTGGTCACGCATGACTTCTTTCATAAATAACGCCTAAATTTTGTAATGAGCAATTACTTTAATAACTTATTCTGCTAACTTCAAATCGTAAGGCGTTTTACGCTCCCTCAATATACTTTAAACAGTGAGCACCGATTTTTGTTATCTCCTTTATATAATTCATTATATTCCTTTCACATACACTTTCTGTCAGTCTCTATATACGCTAGATAGCTCTGCGGGTCCTAGATCTTGAAGACGACTAGGTCAACTGAGTTACCGTTTCTCGCCGGCCTAATAGCCTTTTAGGTATATTGCTTAAACGATTACTGGTCGGCGATACCGCTTGTACACGCAATGCTTTTATTCGGAGTTTATTCGTTAGCTCTTTTTATTTTAAGGTGTAAATATGACAAAAGAGAGCGTGAATTTCATAGACAGTACTTAAATAGTATCGCACACCAAGATGTCACTATTTATCTTTGTTCCGTATTGCTTATATTGATTCAATATTTTCTTCTTTTTCTTTTAAATTTTATGGCCCCATCGAAGTAATCGATGATTTCGCCAATGTCAAGTTGAGGAATACACGCGTTTTTAATTAAAAAATTGACCGGTGAATTTCGACAGAATTCACTGAGAAGAGACCTACAAAAAACCTACACAGGCTATTACAGAAATAAATTGTAAATATTAATAGTAATAAATTTACACAGCGCATGCACAAAGGGAGAGTGCACTAACGTTAGGAGGGAGTTGATATTAACGGAACGGGAGATGTTAGGTGGGAGGACATCATAAAGAGGAGTGACGATACGATTACAGTCAAAAAACAGGTGCTCGAACCTCTGCACACGGAGTGGTCTTGAATACGGATCTTAGCTAAGAACACAAGAGTACGTATGTGAGCTAAGCGAAAGCAAATAAATGCGGAGGTAATATTTTTTGGCATCGATCGATCTTAGTGAAGAACCAAGGTTTAGAGGGTAAATCAGGCTGGATTTTACCATAAAATTTACCCACAATTTGGCGAGAAGATTGCCAACTAGATTACCAGGAATTTCGCATTTGTGGGAGGGCAAGAGCTTTAGCTTCAAGAGGAAAACACCGGCCATATACGTTACAACCCATCATGATGGCTTCTTTTGCACAGAGATCCATCCCAAGACCTGATTCAATATTAATTACGATTTATTATTGACAGCTGATGCCGTCAACATTCTTGTATAAAAGAAAGTACGGCGGTGATAGTAATAAGTTGATTGTCGTTATGTCACATTGAATTAATACTAAAAACATAGCATTACAAAGAAAAAATTTGGTTAGAACTGACTTTTGCTGTTAGAAAGTTCAATTGGCACTAACATGTACTTGTACTCGTATCATCACAAACGAGCCGTCGGTGTCCACCGTACTGTTTGAAATAACATCCACAAATTAGTGGCGTAACGTGAGTGGTGCAAAAAAGGCGTGTTTTTTTTAAAGTGCAAAGATGGACCATGGCCGGCCGCACGGCAATGGGGGCGGCGGCGAGAAAGGCCAAGTCCCAATTAAAATTACTTTTTTTACTTTAAATTAGACAAAGACTACCACTATTTGAGAAAACTTAATTCTAAACAACAGAAAGATGGCGACGGCAGACGACCATAAAAATAATCAAGCGGAGTCTGCCCGAACGAACTACTTTTGTTATTGTAAAAATAGAGGATCATCAAATTTAATGTGGCCGACAGCCACTGCCACAAATGTGTACGTGTTCATTGAATTTTGTCAGTATTGTGTTGACACTTGTCTATGGAGAAGCAGTAAGAGGCTACTACACAGAAAACACTTGGATATCGCATTATAAAGCCGGTAGTTAGTTGGAACCTCGCACTAAAATACTCTGATATTAAATTGTACAGTACACTCCGTTACTTTCCATGAACGGGTTAAATCTTAACCGAATGACACATCGATTATCTTATTTTTATTGTAAAAAATTAAAACCAAACACCGGTAATATAACCCTATAAAAATTCACATTTATTTATAATCACAGTGTTTTTTTTATTACAATATGAAAGTCTCAAAATGATTAACGAATTTTTTAAGAAGACTACTCCATTAAAGTCTACTATATAGTATAATTTTAGTCTAAAGGCGCTACCAACAACCCAGACTTGTATCAAAGCAGTGTGGAAGTTCGTTTTCTAAATTAGTTTCACAAGGAATCACACTCAAAACTTCGAAACTCGAGAAAGTACATACTCGTACTTATTTTCATGAGTATAGAAATGTGAGTTGTGAAGTGTGAAGTTCCTACCTGTAACTATTTTATAAGAACCGAACTAAAAAGTGTGTGGAATTAAATCTATTTGGAAAGTTTTATTGAAATCGATTAACGGAAAGTGGGTGAAATCCAATAAACCGGGTTCATCCCCTTATTGGCGACACTTAAAAGTTTTTAAATAAAAAAGAATCAATGAAATCGGTTCACAAATGTCGAAGAGTCGGATGCACAACAAATAAACTATCAAATTGAGAACTTCCTCCTTTTGTTGAAGTCGGTTAAAAAGTTTCATAATTTTTTATCATATCATGAAACAAACATAGTGATTTTATCAAATCTCTGATACAGGTTAGTGAAATAGCATATTAAAGTAACCAAAAACATTTATTTAGTCCAAAAAAGTGAAATACTTAATCCCATAAATTAAGCATTTCACGTTTTTAGACCAAATGTGAGTGTGTGAGTGCGTGTGAGTTTATGGAACATAAAAAGTAAATTCTCTATATAACGAGCTTTAGGTCTTGATATTTTCCATCATTGTCTTCGATTATAAACGATGTGTAACCTTCTAACCCAGCAAAATAACAGTGGGGAAAAAGATCTAAACGCCCAATGTTATATTATTATTATTATTATTAATGTATATTAAAATTTACTAAATATAAATTATATGCTTCAGGACCAAGCGAGTATGACCTCAGTTTTGTATGAAAAACGCAACTGGGATTTTTTTAAATATTTTTAGATACTCCATGGCCGTATAGAGTATATGATACTAAATTTGAATGTGATATATTCTTTTTTTTATGTCAAGTGACGGTACGAACGAATCGCGCGCATGTATATTTAGGAAATCATCTTTAAATATCAAACCGTTGTGTGTGTGTAATTTCCAACTAAATACAATTTTTTTTTCTTTATGACACGAAATGACGGAATGAACAGGTCGTGCGCGTGGAGGTAAACGTCACGCCTATCCATTGCAGATGCAACGACACTCAGAATTGCCACTGCGCCCGCCACCCTGAGACATAAGTTGACAAGTCCTATGTGCCTGTAATATCACCAGCACCCTTACACTTAAAACCGGAACACAGTAACATCATATAACCAGTAACTTTACTGCTTAGCGGCAGAAATAGGTGCGGTGGCAGTACTTCTCTGGACGATCTCCTTCACAAGGAGCTCTACTGCTGCTAACTCGATAATGTATAACGTTTACGTGGTCATAGAAATAATGTCGTCTGAGTCTGGGGGTCGGGCTCTCCGTCTGACGTCTGTCCGTAACAATTGCTGTCAAATAAGTAATTATCGACCGACCTAATAAAAAAACAGTATCAAGTATGTCGAGTATTACTTATTTCATAGTAAGTATCTCGGACGAATACCGAACGAAGAACGGATCGAGTAGACCCTCTGAATCACTTCATATGTTATGTATATATTCATATGTTATTTCGATATAGGCGGAGCGTTAGAGGGATAACCATATACATAATAGGTATATAGATGGTGCGATATGATGTGACGGGCTGGTGTTAACAACTCGACGACTAGACGCCTATTTTGCGGGTGATATTTGATATATATGTAAATATATAACCGTATATTTGTAGCCGTATATCCTAAATTCTCTAGCGTATTGCATTATATTTTTCACGAACCCGCTCCAATTCCGTCGAGGTTGTACAAACGCACATAATATATGCAAATGCGCACTTGGCTTGCACAAGTTTGCGGTGAAGCCTGAACGTTATGTAGCTTTATGATACGCGACAGGCGGAGAGACATCCCAGCTCGACCGATGCGATGGCATCAGCGCGCTACTGCTAACAATAAGAGCGTCATTTTTTCCAACTGCTTATTTTTCACTAATTTATATAATAATATAAATATTATGACATACTGTTACAGTTATTAATATAAAGACCAAAGACTAAGAAAAAATCCGTCGATCCGCCTGTATTGCTATATGCTTCATAGTCACCAGCACAGTCGAACCTACTAGAATTTACAGCAACGAAAATTTAACTCAAACATACTTACTGTAGCCAATCAAAAAACTGCAATTAAAACAAATGTCTCATTATTTTGCATAGCGTCGACTTTCAGTGCGTTTCGCAGCAGATTGTAGAAATTCCACGCTGATGTTTGCGGCACAGGGACAAATAAGAGAGATTTACCGCAAAATGCAGCGAAAACGGCGTATGTGGAGCGGTCACCGTTAACTGTACCTATAGGTAAACTTCACAGGAAACGGACGTGTCTCTGTTGCAGAGTCTACGTAACATTGCAGTCATCTAGATTCATAGAACTTTTAAAAAAAGAATATCATATGTCAATTTTAAGTCAAAAATCCTATCCGAGTGACACGATTGAAGTAAATCGAGATACTCTGTGAATTTATTTATGATGGCGATGGCAAAAGTCTCCAAAAGTGAAGTGATGATTTTATAACTGAAAACAGTTTTTGTTGTTTGTCTGAATAAATAGAAAAACTCATAAAACCATTGCTTTATATTAAAAATCATGAAGGAAAGCAAAGGTAACCAAGTGAATCCGAAGAGGAATCAAAGCGATGGTTCTGAAGTAGCAAAGGGAGGACATACCGATAATAAGGAGGAGCCAGTTAAACGGAATACACGAAAGAGTAACGTGAAAGAGGAAGGATTTTATAAGTTTAACTCGATGATGTTACGCAGCATGAGCTCACAGGGCAAGGCCGTCTCGCTGGTGAAAGGGAGGAAGCGATCGCAAAAACATGCGAAAAGCAAGACGCCCCAAAAGTAATCTCCATCTATCAATCCAAAGGTTCCGGGGCAAAGGCGATCGGCTTATGAAGTCAGCACAGCCCCTTTCTCAGTGAATCTTACTCCAACAATATACTCTGTAATTTTATTGTTATCGTATTTGAATAAATGCCTGTCGTTGTGGAGTATATTGTTCAGAAACATCTCTCTTCAATTCTTATTTTTATCACCGAAGTTCTTCAATGGTCTAGTTGAATATACTTTTTACGAATGCAGCTATGGTATATAGAATGTAATATGTTTAGGAAAGTATATATTTTTTGCTTTATTTTAAATTTCCCACAAGCTGGTCACAGCCACGTCGTGTTCGTGGTAACTCCATTGGTACTGGCTTTTACCAATTTTGCTCTAGACGTTAGGAATAAACAAAAAAGTAAAGACTCTTCTTTTACAACCTAATGTTTAAACCGAGCGTCGGTTTTATTATCAGACTTAAAATATGTTGAACAACTAAAGTACGATTCAACAAATCAAAAATAAATCCTACACATCTTACTCAAAGATTTACTCGCAAGGATTGATACTGAAAGGTTAAAATTAAAATAATAAAGCTCCACATGCTAAAATATGCACTGAGAGAAATTAACAAAGTATGAAGCTTTTCATAACAAGGTTAGTATGTAACATTTACTTGTAAGTGAACATTACACTCCAACTTTGCGAGTTTGTCACAAAAACGTGCTCGGAAATATCAACATTCATACATCAAGCACGTCCGGCACACACCTGTATGTGAGCAGTGCCTGAAACTTTATTGAAAACCCCTACCCGAATGGCTGAATTTATGAGGATCCGCGGGTTACAGGCTGGAAACAAAACAATTGCTGAAAATGTTGCATTTCAAGCGAATAGCAAGTAAGGACCGTAACCGACCGTGTCAGCTGAATTTGCTTACATTAGCACACTTTCTGAATTTTAGTTTAACCCATATATAGGACCGGCAATAACATTTTATTATGTTGTGTACAATGTTGTCATTAAACAAATGCAAGAGACGCTATGCTTGATGTACCAAATGTATACCGACAACAAAGGACATTGTTGAAAGGTAGTCGAGTTTGAGCCCTTTGAAATTGAAATGGGTAATTTTCAGTTGACTCAATTTTGGGGACAATTTCTTTTAATTATATATTTATAGAATATCATCATGGAGTATTATTTAATATTAGAGTGTGGTAACCTGAAATATTCTTTAATATTTCACGAGGATTTATTCGAGGAATTAAATAATACAAATTGTTACCAAAATTGAGCACAAAAAAATTTACCTCGTAAATTATTATCTATTTCAATTTCAAAGACCTGTAATTTCACAAATATTATTCGGTACAATATCTATGATATCGTATGATACTAGCGCAGCGTAATGTACTCACATTATATTGACATAAGAATGGACATAAGTCTTTGATTCAGTCTTTGACGCGCACTTATTTTTTATTAAAAAAAAATTCAACTCTGTTATGTTGTTTCATCGAGTATATGTATTTTTTTCTTAGAGGATGGAAAAAAATAAAAGAAAGGAGCTGCCCT